>NC_052158.1:63361215-63713185 GCF_902713615.1 Scyliorhinus canicula | reverse complement strand
ATTCCACAAACACACTCACTGTGATATTGTACAGTACTCACTGACTGTGATATTCCACAATACTCACTGACTGATATTCCACAATACTCACTGACTGTAATATTCCACAAAACACACTCACTGTGATATTCTACAATACTCACTGACTGTGATATTCTTCAGTTCTCACTGACTGTCATATTTCACATTACTCACTGAATGTGATATTCTACAATATTCACGGACTGTAATATTCTACGACACTCACTCACTGTGATATTCTACAATGCTCACTGACTGTGATATTCTACAATACTCACTGACTATAATATTCCACATTACTCACTGACTGCGACATTTCTCAACACTCACTAACTGTGATATTATCCGATACTCACTGACTGTGATATTCCAGAATACTCACTGACTGTGATATTCCATAATACTCACTGACTGTGATATTCCACAATACTCACTGACTGAAATTCCACAATACTCACTATCTGTGATATTCCACAATACTCACTGACTGTGATATTCCACATTGCTCACTGACTGTGATATTCCACAATACTCACTGACTGTGATGTTCCACAATACTCACTGACTGTGATATTCTACAATACTCACTGACTGTGATATTCTACAATACTCACTGACTGTGATATTCCACAATACTCACTGACTGTGATATTCCACAATACTCACTGTCTGTGATATTCATCAATACTCACCGACTGTGATATTCCACAATATTCACTGACGGTGATATTCCACAAAACTGATTGACTGTGATATTCCAGAATACTCACTGACTGTGATTTTGCACAATACTCACTGTAATATTCCTCAACACTCATTGACTGTAATATTCCGCAACACTCACTGACTGTGATATTCCACATTGCTCACTGACTGTGATATTCTACAACACTCACTGACTGTGATAATCTACAATACTCACTGACTGGGATATTCCACATTACTCACTGACTGTGACATTCGACATTACTCATTGACTGTGATATTCCACAATACTCACTGACGGATATTCCACAATACTCACTGACTGTGATATTGTACAACTCTCACTGACTGTTATATTCTACAATACTCACTGACTGTGACATTCAACATTACTCATTGACTGTGATATTCCACAATACTCACTGACTGTGATATTCCACAATACTCGCTTACTGTAATATTCCAAAATACACACTGACTGCGATATTCCACAATACTCACTGACTGTGATATTCCACAATACTCACTGACTGTAAAATTCCTCAATACTCACTGACTGCGATATTCTATAATACTCACTGACTGTGATATTCCACAATACTCACTGACTGAAATTCCACAATACTCACTATCTGTGAGATTCCACAATATTCACTGACTGTCATATTCTACAATACTCACTGACTGTGATATTCCACAACACTCACTGACTGTGATATTCTACAATTCACACTGACTGTGATATTCCACATTACTCACTGACTGTGATATTCCACAATACTCACTGACTGTGATAATCTACAATACTCACTGACTGGGATATTCCACATTACTCACTGACTGTGACATTCGACATTACTCATTGACTGTGATATTCCACAATACTCACTGACGGATATTCCACAATACTCACTGACTGTGATATTGTACAACTCTCACTGACTGTGATATTCTACAATACTCACTGACTGTGACATTCAACATTACTCATTGACTGTGATATTCCACAATACTCACTGACTTATATTCCACAATACTCACTGACTGTGATATTCCACAATACTCGCTTACTGTAATATTCCAAAATACACACTGACTGCGATATTCCACAATACTCACTGACTGTAAAATTCCACAATACTCACTGACTGAAATTCTACAATACTCACTATCTGTGATATTCCACAATACTCACTGACTGTGATATTCCACATTGCTCACTGACTGTGATATTCCACAATACTCACTGACTGTGATAATCTACAATACTCACTGACTGTGATATTCCACAATATTCACTGACTGTGATATTCCACATTACTCATTGACTGTGATATTCTACATACCCACTAACTGTGATATTCCACAATACACACTGACTGTGAGATTCCACAATACTCACTGACTGTCATATTCTACAATACTCACTGACTGTGATATTCTACAATACTCACTGACAATGATATTCCACAATACTCACTGACTGATATTCCACAATACTCACTGTCTGTGATATTCATCAATACTCACCGACTGTGATATTCCACAATATTCACTGACGGTGATATTCCACAAAACTGACTGACTGTGATATTCCACAATACTCACTGACTGTGATTTTGCACAATACTCACTGACTGTAATATTCCTCAACACTCACTGAATGTAATATTCCACAACGCTCACTGACTGTGATATTCTACAATTCACACTGACTGTGATATTCCACATTACTCACTGACTGTGATATTCCACATTGCTCACTGACTGTGATATTCTAAGGTACTCACTGACTGTGATATTCTACAATATTCACTGACTGTGAAATCCCACAATACTCACTGACTGTGATATTCCACAACACTCACTGACAGTGATATTCCACAATACTCACTGACTGTGGTATTCCACAACACTTACTGACTGTGATATTCCACAATACTCACTGTCTGTGATATCCTCCAATACTCACCGACTGTGATATTCCACAATATTCAGTCACGGTGATAGTCCACAAAACTGACTGACTGTGATATTCCACAATACTCACTGACTGTGATTTTGCACAATAATCACTGTAATATTCCTCAACGCTCACTGACTGTAATATTCCGCAACACTCACTGACTGTGATATTCCACATTACATACTGACTGTTATATTCCACATTGCTCACTGACTGTGATATTCTACAACACTCACTGACTGTGATATTCTACAATACTCACTGACTGGGATATTCCACATTACTCACTGACTGTGACATTCGACATTACTCATTGACTGTGATATTCCACAATACTCACTGACTGATATTCCACAATACTCACTGACTGTGATATTGTACAACTCTCACTGACTGTGATATTCTACAATACTCACTGACTGTGACATTCGACATTACTCATTGACTGTGATATTCCACAATACTCACTGACTGATATTCCACAATACTCACTGACTGTGATATTCCACAATACTCGCTTACTGTAATATTCCAAAATACACACTGACTGCGATATTCCACATTACTCACTGACTGTGATATTCCACAATACTCACTGACTGTAAAAATCCTCAATACTCACTGACTGCGATATTCTATAATACTCACTGATTGTGATATTCCTCAATACTCACTGACTGAAATTCCACGATACTCACTGACTGTGATATTCCACATTGCTCACTGACTGTGATATTCCACAACACTCACTGACTGTGATAATCTACAATACTCACTGACTGTGATATTCCACAATATTCACTGACTGTGATATTCCACATTACTCATTGACTGTGATATTCTACATACCCACTGACTGTGATATTCCACAATACACACTGACTGTGATATTCCACAATACTCACTGACTGTGATATTCTACAATACTCACTGACTGTGATATTCTACAATACTCACTGACTGTGGTATTCCACAATACTCACTGACTGTAATATTCCACAATACTCACTGTCTGTGATATTCATCAATACTCACCGACTGTGATATTCCACAAAACTGACTGACTGTGATATTCCACAATACTCACTGACTGTGATTTTGCACAATACTCACTGACTGTAATATACCTCAACACTCACTGACTTTAATATTCCACAACACTCACTGACTGTCATATTCTACAATACACACTGACTGTGATATTCCACATTACTCACTGACTGTGATATTCCACATTGCTCACTGACTGTGATATTCTAAGGTACTCACTGACTGTGATATTCTACAATACTCACTGACTGTGATATTCCACAATATTCACTGACGGTGATATTCCACATTGCTCACTGACTGTGATATTCTACAATACTCACTGACTGTGATATTCTCCAATACTCACTGACTGTGATATTCCACATTACTCACTGACTGTGATATTCCACATTGCTCACTGACTGATATTCCACATTGCTCACTGACTGTGATATTCCACAATACTCACTGACTGTGATAATCTACAATACTCACTGACTGTATTATTCCACAATATTCACTGACTGTGATATTGCACATTACTCATTGACTGTGATATTCTACATACCCACTGACTGTGATATTCCACAATACACACTGACTGTGATATTCCACAATACTCACTGACTGTGATATTCTACAATACTCACTGACTGTGATATTCTACAATACTCACTGACTGTGATATTCCACAATACTCACTGACTGTGATATTCTACAATACACACTGACTGTGATATTCCACATTACTCACTGACTGTGATATTCCACAATATTCACTGACGGTGATATTCGACAAAACTGACTGATTGTGATATTCCACAATACTCACTGACTGTGATTTTGCACAATACTCACTGACTGTAATATTCCTCAACGCTCACTGACTGTAATATTCCACAACACTCACTGACTGTGATATTCTACAATACACACTGACTGTGATATTCCACATTACTCACTGACTGTGATATTCCACATTGCTCACTGACTGTGATATTCTAAGGTACTCACTGACTGTGATATTCTACAATACTCACTGACTGTGATATTCTACAATACTCACTGACTGTGATATTCCACATTACTCACTGACTGTGATATTCCACATTGCTCACTGACTGTGATATTCTAAGGTACTCACTGACTGTGATATTCTACAATACTCACTGACTTTGATATTCCACAATACTCACTGACTATGATATTCCACATTACTTGCTGAGTGTGATGTTCTACAATACTCACTGACTGTGATATTCCACAATACTCACTGACTGTGATATTCCACAATACTCACTGACTGTGATATTCCACAACACTCACTGACTGTGATATTCCACAATACTCACTGTCTGTGATATCCACCAATACTCACCGACTGCAATATTCCACAATACTCACTGACTGTGATTTTGCACAATACTCACTGACTGTAATATTCCTCAACACTCACTGACTTTAATATTCCACAACACTCACTGACTGTCATATTCTACAATACACACTGACTGTGATATTCCACATTACTCACTGACTGTGATATTCCACATTGCTCACTGACTGTGATATTCTATGGTTCTCACTGACTGTGATATTCTACAATACTCACTGACTGTGATATTCTCCAATACTCACTGACTGTGATATTCCACATTACTCACTGACTGTGATATTCCACATTGCTCACTGACTGATATTCCACATTTCTCACTGACTGTGATATTCCACAATACTCACTGACTGTGATAATCTCCAATACTCACTGACTGTATTATTCCACAATATTCACTGACTGTGATATTGCACATTACTCATTGACTGTGATGTTCTACATACCCACTGACTGTGATATTCCACAATACACACTGACTGTGATATTGCACAATACACACTGACTGTGATATTCCACAATACTCACTGACTGTGATATTCTACAATACTCACTGACTGTGATATTCCTCAACGCTCACTGACTGTAATATTCCACAACACTCACTGACTGTGATATTCTACAATACACACTGACTGTGATATTCCACATTACTCACTGACTGTGATATTCCACATTGCTCACTGACTGTGATATTCTAAGGTATTCACTGACTGTGATATTCTACAATACTCACTGACTGTGATATTCTACAATACTCACTGACTGTGATATTCCACATTACTCACTGACTGTGATATTCCACATTGCTCACTGACTGTGATATTCTATGATGTGGAGATGCCGGCGTTGGACTGGGGTGAGCACAGTAAGAAGTTTTACAACACCAGGTTAACGTCCAACAGGTTTGTTTCAAATACGAGCTTTCGGAGCACGGCTCACCTGAAGAAGGAGCCGTGCTCCGAAAGCTCGTATTTGAAACAAACCTGTTGGACTTTAACCTGGTGTTGTAAGACTTCTTACTGTGATATTCTAAGGTACTCACTGACTGTGATATTCTACAATACTCACTGACTGTGAAATTCCACATTACTCACTGACTGTGATATTCCACATTACTCACTGACTGTGATATTCCACAATACTCACTGACTTTGATATTCCACAATACTCACTGACTATGATATTCCACATTACTTGCTGAGTGTGATGTTCTACAATACTCACTGACTGTGATATTCCACAATACTCACTGACTGTAAAATCCCACAATACTCACTGACTGTGATATTCCACAACACTCACTGACTGTGATATTCCACAATACTCACTGACTGTGATATTCCACAATACTCACTGACTGTGATATTCCACAATACTCACTGACTGTGATATTCCACAATACTCACTGACTGTGAATATTCCTACAATACTCACTGACGGTGAATATCCACAACACTCACTGACTGTGATATTCCACAATACTCACGTGACTGTGATTTCCACATACTCACTGACTGTGGATATTCCACATTTCTCACTGACTGTGATATTCCACAATACTCACTGACTGTGATATTCCACATCCTCACTGACTGTGGTATCTACAAATACTCACATACTGTGAAATTCCACAATACTCACTGACTGTGAATTCCACATACCTCACTGACTGTGATATTCACTAATACTCACTGACTGTGATATTCTCACAATACTCACTGACTGTGATATTCCACATTACTCACTGACTGTGATATTCCACAATACTCACTGACGTGAATTCCACAATACTCGCTTACTGTAATATTCCAAAATACACACTGACTGCGATATTCCACAATACTCACTGACTGTGCTATTCCACAATACTCGCTTACTGTAATATTCCAAAATACACACTGACTGCGATATTCCACAATACTCACTGACTGTGATATTCCACAATACTCGCTTACTGTAATATTCCAAAATACACACTGACTGCGATATTCCACAATACTCACTGACTGTGATATTCCACAATACTCACTGACTGTAAAATTCCTCAATACTCACTGACTGCGATATTCTACAATACTCACTGACTGTAATATTCCACAATACTCACTGACTGTGAATTTGCACAATACTCACTGACTGTAGTATTCCTCAACACTCACTGACTGTGATATTCCACATTACACACTGACTGTGATATTCCACATTGCTCACTGACTGTGATATTCTACAACACTCACTGACTGTAATATTCTACAATACTCACTGACTGTGGTAATCCACATTACTCACTGACTGTGACATTTGACATTACTCATTGACTGTGATATTCCACAATACTCACTGACTGATATTCCACAATACTCACTGACTGTGATATTCCACAATACTCACTGACTGCGATATTCCACAATACTCACTGACTGTGACATTCCACAATACTCACTGACTGTAAAAATCCGCAATACTCACTGACTGCGATATTCCACAATACTCACTGACTGTGATATTCTACAATACTCATTGACTGTAATGTTCCAAAATACACACTGACTGCGATATTCCACAATACTCACTGACTGTGATATTCCACAATACTCACTGACTGCGATATTCCACAATACTCACTGACTGTGATATTCCACATGACTCACTGACGGTCATATTCCACAATACTCACTGACTGTGATATTCCACAATACGCACTGTCTGTAATATTCCATGATACTCACTGACTGTGATATTCCACATGACTCACTGACGGTCATATTCCTCAACACTCACTGACTGTAATATTCCGCAACACTCACTGACTGTGATATTCCACATTACACACTGACTGTGATATTCCACATTGCTCACTGACTGTGATATTCTACAACACTCACTGACTGTAATATTCTACAATACTCACTGACTGGGATATTCCACATTACTCACTGACTGTGACATTCGACATTACTCATTGACAGTGATATTCCACAATACTCACTGACTGATATTCCACAATACTCACTGACTGTGATATTGTACAACTCTCACTGACTGTGATATTCTACAATACTCACTGACTGTGACATTCGACATTACTAATTGACTGTGATATTCCACAGTACTCACTGACTGATATTCCACAATACTCGCTTACTGTAATATTCCAAAATACACACTGACTGCGATATTCCACAATACTCACTGACTGTGCTATTCCACAATACTCGCTTACTGTAATATTCCAAAATACACACTGACTGCGATATTCCACAATACTCACTGACTGTGATATTCCACAATACTCGCTTACTGTAATATTCCAAAATACACACTGACTGCGATATTCCACAATACTCACTGACTGTGATATTCCACAATACTCACTGACTGTAAAATTCCTCAATACTCACTGACTGCGATATTCTACAATACTCACTGACTGTAATATTCCACAATACTCACTGACTGTGAATTTGCACAATACTCACTGACTGTAGTATTCCTCAACACTCACTGACTGTGATATTCCACATTACACACTGACTGTGATATTCCACATTGCTCACTGACTGTGATATTCTACAACACTCACTGACTGTAATATTCTACAATACTCACTGACTGTGGTAATCCACATTACTCACTGACTGTGACATTCGACATTACTCATTGACTGTGATATTCCACAATACTCACTGACTGATATTCCACAATACTCACTGACTGTGATATTCCACAATACTCGTTGACTGTAATATTCCAAAATTCACACTGACTGCGATATTCCACAATACTCACTGACTGTGATATTCCACAATACTCACTGACTGCGATATTCCACAATACTCACTGACTGTGATATTCCACAATACTCACTGACTGTAAAATTCCGCAATACTCACTGACTGCGATATTCCACAATACTCACTGACTGTGATATTCTACAATACTCATTGACTGTAATGTTCCAAAATACACACTGACTGCGATATTCCACAATACTCACTGACTGTGATATTCCACAATACTCACTGACTGCGATATTCCACAATACTCACTGACTGTGATATTCCACATGACTCACTGACGGTCATATTCCACAATACTCACTGACTGTGATATTCCACAATACGCACTGTCTGTAATATTCCATAATACTCACTGACTGTGATATTCCACAATACTCACTGACTGTGATATTCCACAATATTCACTGATTGTAATATTCCACAATACTCACTGACTGGGATATTCCACATTACTCACTGACTGTGACATTCGACATTACTCATTGACTGTGATATTCCACAATACTCACTGACGGATATTTCACAATACTCACTGACTGTGATATTGTACAACTCTCACTGACTGTGATATTCTACAATACTCACTGACTGTGACATTCGACATTACTAATTGACTGTGATATTCCACAATACTCACTGACTGATATTCCACAATAATCACTGACTGTGATATTCCACAATACTCACTGAATGCTATATTCCACAACACTCACTGACTGTGATATTGCACAATACTCGCTGACTGTGATATTCCACAATACTCACTGACTGTAATGTTCCACAATACTCACTGACTGTGAATTTGCACAATACTCACTGACTGTAGTATTCCTCAACACTCACTGACTGTGATATTCCACATTACACACTGACTGTGATATTCCACATTGCTCACTGACTGTGATATTCCACAATAATCACTGACTGTGGTATTCCACAATACTCACTGAATGCTATATTCCACAACACTCACTGACTGTGATATTGCACAATACTCGCTGACTGTGATATTCCACAATACTCACTGACTGTAATGTTCCACAATACTCACTGACTGTGAATTTGCACAATACTCACTGACTGTAGTATTCCTCAACACTCACTGACTGTGATATTCCACATTACACACTGACTGTGATATTCCACATTGCTCATTGACTGTGATATTCTACAACACTCACTGACTGATATTCCACAATACTCACTGACTGTGATATTCCACAATACTTGTTGACTGTAATATTCCAAAATTCACACTGACTGCGATATTCCACAATACTCACTGACTGTAAAATTCCGCAATACTCACTGACTGCGATATTCTACAATACTCATTGACTGTAATGTTCCAAAATACACACTGACTGTGATATTCCACATGACTCACTGACGGTCATATTCCACAATACTCACTGACTGTGATATTCCACAATACTCACTGACTGTGATATTCCACAATACGCACTGTCTGTAATATTCCACAATACTCACTGACTGTGATATTCCACAATACTCACTGACTGTGATATTCCACAATATTCACTGATTGTATATTCCACAATACTCAATGAATGTGATATTCTACAAGACTCGCTGACTGTAATATTCCACAAGTACTCGCTGACTGTATATTCCACAATACCTCTGACTGTGATATTATACAATACTCACTGCACTGTGATATTCCACAATACTCACTGACTGGGTATTCCTACAATACTCACTGATTGTATATTCCACAATACTCACTGACTGTGATATTCATAACTACTCACTGACTGTAATTTCCACAATACCTCTGACTGTGATATTCCACAATACTCACTGACTGTGATATTCCACAATACTCACTGACTGTGATATTCCACAATACGCACTGTCTGTAATATTCCACATACTCACTGACTGTGATATTCCACAATACTCACTGACTGTGATATTCCACAATATTCACTGATTGTATATTCCACAATACTCACTGAATGTGATATTCTACAAGACTCGCTGACTTTAATATTCCACAAGTCTCGCTGACTGTAATATTCCACAATACGCTCTGACTGTGATATTATACAATACTCACTCACTGTGATATTCCACAATACTCACTGACTGTGGTATTCTACAATACTCACTAATTGTAATATTCCACAATACTCACTGACTGTGATATTTCATAACACTCACTGACTGTAATATTCCACAATACGCTCTGACTGTGATATTGCACAATACTCACTGACTGTGATATTGCACATTATTCACTGACTGAAATTCCACAATACTCATTGACTGTCTAATTCCACATCACTCACTGACTGTGATATTTCATTTTCTCATTGACTGTGATATTCCACAATACTCACTGACTGTAATATTCCACAGTATTCACTGACTGAAATTACACAATACTCACTGCCTGTCATTTTCCACAATACTCACTGACTGTGATATTCTAAAATAGTCACTGACTGTGATATTCCACAATACTCACTGTAATATTCCACAAGACTCACTGACTGTGATATTCTAAAATATTCACTGACTGTGATATTCCACATTACTCACTGACTGTGATATTCCACAATACTCACTGATGGAAATTCAACAATACTCACTGACTGTGATATTCCTCAATAGTCACTCACTGTGATATTCCACAACATTCACTGACTGTGATATTCCACCAAACTCACTGACTGCGAGATTCCACATTACTCACTGACTGTGATATTCCACAATACTCACTGATGGAAATTCAACAATACTCACTGACTGTGATATTCCACAATAGTCACTCACTGTGATATTCCACAATACTCACTGACTGCGATATTCCACAATACTCACTGACTGTGATATTCCACATGACTCACTGACGGTCATATTCCACAATACTCACTGACTGTGATATTCCACAATACGCACTGTCTGTAATATTCCATAATACTCACTGACTGTGATATTCCACAATACTCACTGACTGTGATATTCCACAATATTCACTGATTGTAATATTCCACAATACTCACTGACTGGGATATTCCACATTACTCACTGACTGTGACATTCGACATTACTCATTGACTGTGATATTCCACAATACTCACTGACGGATATTCCACAATACTCACTGACTGTGATATTGTACAACTCTCACTGACTGTGATATTCTACAATACTCACTGACTGTGACATTCGACATTACTAATTGACTGTGATATTCCACAATACTCACTGACTGATATTCCACAATAATCACTGACTGTGATATTCCACAATACTCACTGAATGCTATATTCCACAACACTCACTGACTGTGATATTGCACAATACTCGCTGACTGTGATATTCCACAATACTCACTGACTGTAATGTTCCACAATACTCACTGACTGTGAATTTGCACAATACTCACTGACTGTAGTATTCCTCAACACTCACTGACTGTGATATTCCACATTACACACTGACTGTGATATTCCACATTGCTCACTGACTGTGATATTCCACAATAATCACTGACTGTGGTATTCCACAATACTCACTGAATGCTATATTCCACAACACTCACTGACTGTGATATTGCACAATACTCGCTGACTGTGATATTCCACAATACTCACTGACTGTAATGTTCCACAATACTCACTGACTGTGAATTTGCACAATACTCACTGACTGTAGTATTCCTCAACACTCACTGACTGTGATATTCCACATTACACACTGACTGTGATATTCCACATTGCTCATTGACTGTGATATTCTACAACACTCACTGACTGATATTCCACAATACTCACTGACTGTGATATTCCACAATACTTGTTGACTGTAATATTCCAAAATTCACACTGACTGCGATATTCCACAATACTCACTGACTGTAAAATTCCGCAATACTCACTGACTGCGATATTCTACAATACTCATTGACTGTAATGTTCCAAAATACACACTGACTGTGATATTCCACATGACTCACTGACGGTCATATTCCACAATACTCACTGACTGTGATATTCCACAATACTCACTGACTGTGATATTCCACAATACGCACTGTCTGTAATATTCCACAATACTCACTGACTGTGATATTCCACAATACTCACTGACTGTGATATTCCACAATATTCACTGATTGTAATATTCCACAATACTCACTGAATGTGATATTCTACAAGACTCGCTGACTTTAATATTCCACAAGTCTCGCTGACTGTAATATTCCACAATACGCTCTGACTGTGATATTATACAATACTCACTCACTGTGATATTCCACAATACTCACTGACTGGGTATTCTACAATACTCACTTATTGTAATATTCCACAATACTCACTGACTGTGATATTTCATAACACTCACTGACTGTAATATTCCACAATACGCTCTGACTGTGATATTCCACAATACTCACTGACTGTGATATTCCACAATACTCACTGACTGTGATATTCCACAATACTCACTGACTGTGATATTCCACAATACTCACTGACTGTGATATTCCACAATACTCACTGACTGTGATATTCCACAATATTCACTGACTGTGATATTCCACAATACTCACTGACTGTGATATTCCACAATCCTCACTGACTGTGGTATTCCACAATACTCACTGACTGTAATATTCCACAATACTCACTGACTGTGATATTCTATAATACTCACTGACTGTGAAATCCCACAATACTCACTGACTGTGGTATTCCACAATTACTCATCTGACTGTGATATTCCACAATACTCACTGACTGTGATATTCCTACAATACTCACTGACTGTGATATTCACAATACTCACTGACTGTGATATTCCACATACTCACTGACTGTGATATTCCACAATATTCACTGACTGGATAATTCCACAATACTCACTGGACTGTGATATTCCACATACTCACTGACTGTGATATTCCACATTACTCACTGACTGTGATATTCCACAATACTCACTGACTGTAATATTCCACAGTATTCACTGACTGAAATTACACAATACTCACTGCCTGTCATTTTCCACAATACTCACTGACTGTGATATTCTAAAATAGTCACTGACTGTGATATTCCACAATACTCACTGTAATATTCCACAAGACTCACTGACTGTGATATTCTAAAATATTCACTGACTGTGATATTCCACATTACTCACTGACTGTGATATTCCACAATACTCACTGATGGAAATTCAACAATACTCACTGACTGTGATATTCCTCAATAGTCACTCACTGTGATATTCCACAACATTCACTGACTGTGATATTCCACCAAACTCACTGACTGCGAGATTCCACATTACTCACTGACTGTGATATTCCACAATACTCACTGATGGAAATTCAACAATACTCACTGACTGTGATATTCCACAATAGTCACTCACTGTGATATTCCACAATACTCACTGACTGCGATATTCCACAATACTCACTGACTGTGATATTCCACATGACTCACTGACGGTCATATTCCACAATACTCACTGACTGTGATATTCCACAATACGCACTGTCTGTAATATTCCATAATACTCACTGACTGTGATATTCCACAATACTCACTGACTGTGATATTCCACAATATTCACTGATTGTAATATTCCACAATACTCACTGACTGGGATATTCCACATTACTCACTGACTGTGAATTCGACATTACTCATTGACTGTGATATTCCACAATACTCACTGACTGGATATTCCACAATACTCACTGACTGTGATATTGTACAACTCTCACTGACTGTGATATTCTACAATACTCACTGACTGTGACATTCACATTACTACTTGACTGTGATATTCCACAATACTCACTGACTGATATTCCACAATAATCACTGACTGTGATATTCCACAATACTCACTGAATGCTATATTCCACAACACTCACTGACTGTGATATTGCACAATACTCGCTGACTGTGATATTCCACAATACTCACTGACTGTAATGTTCCACAATACTCACTGACTGTGAATTTGCACAATACTCACTGACTGTAGTATTCCTCAACACTCACTGACTGTGATATTCCACATTACACACTGACTGTGATATTCCACATTGCTCACTGACTGTGATATTCCACAATAATCACTGACTGTGGTATTCCACAATACTCACTGAATGCTATATTCCACAACACTCACTGACTGTGATATTGCACAATACTCGCTGACTGTGATATTCCACAATACTCACTGACTGTAATGTTCCACAATACTCACTGACTGTGAATTTGCACAATACTCACTGACTGTAGTATTCCTCAACACTCACTGACTGTGATATTCCACATTACACACTGACTGTGATATTCCACATTGCTCATTGACTGTGATATTCTACAACACTCACTGACTGATATTCCACAATACTCACTGACTGTGATATTCCACAATACTTGTTGACTGTAATATTCCAAAATTCACACTGACTGCGATATTCCACAATACTCACTGACTGTAAAATTCCGCAATACTCACTGACTGCGATATTCTACAATACTCATTGACTGTAATGTTCCAAAATACACACTGACTGTGATATTCCACATGACTCACTGACGGTCATATTCCACAATACTCACTGACTGTGATATTCCACAATACTCACTGACTGTGATATTCCACAATACGCACTGTCTGTAATATTCCACAATACTCACTGACTGTGATATTCCACAATACTCACTGACTGTGATATTCCACAATATTCACTGATTGTAATATTCCACAATACTCACTGAATGTGATATTCTACAAGACTCGCTGACTTTAATATTCCACAAGTCTCGCTGACTGTAATATTCCACAATACGCTCTGACTGTGATATTATACAATACTCACTCACTGTGATATTCCACAATACTCACTGACTGGGTATTCTACAATACTCACTAATTGTAATATTCCACAATACTCACTGACTGTGATATTTCATAACACTCACTGACTGTAATATTCCACAATACGCTCTGACTGTGATATTCCACAATACTCACTGACTGTGATATTCCACAATACTCACTGACTGTGATATTCCACAATACGCACTGTCTGTAATATTCCACAATACTCACTGACTGTGATATTCCACAATACTCACTGACTGTGATATTCCACAATATTCACTGATTGTAATATTCCACAATACTCACTGAATGTGATATTCTACAAGACTCGCTGACTTTAATATTCCACAAGTCTCGCTGACTGTAATATTCCACAATACGCTCTGACTGTGATATTATACAATACTCACTCACTGTGATATTCCACAATACTCACTGACTGTGGTATTCTACAATACTCACTAATTGTAATATTCCACAATACTCACTGACTGTGATATTTCATAACACTCACTGACTGTAATATTCCACAATACGCTCTGACTGTGATATTGCACAATACTCACTGACTGTGATATTGCACATTATTCACTGACTGAAATTCCACAATACTCATTGACTGTCTAATTCCACATCACTCACTGACTGTGATATTTCATTTTCTCATTGACTGTGATATTCCACAATACTCACTGACTGTAATATTCCACAGTATTCACTGACTGAAATTACACAATACTCACTGCCTGTCATTTTCCACAATACTCACTGACTGTGATATTCTAAAATAGTCACTGACTGTGATATTCCACAATACTTACTGTAATATTCCACAAGACTCACTGACTGTGATATTCTAAAATATTCACTGACTGTGATATTCCACATTACTCACTGACTGTGATATTCCACAATACTCACTGATGGAAATTCAACAATACTCACTGACTGTGATATTCCTCAATAGTCACTCACTGTGATATTCCACAACATTCACTGACTGTGATATTCCACCAAACTCACTGACTGCGAGATTCCACATTACTCACTGACTGTGATATTCCACAATACTCACTGATGGAAATTCAACAATACTCACTGACTGTGATATTCCACAATAGTCACTCACTGTGATATTCCACAATACTCACTGACTGTGATATTCCACAATACTCACTGATGGAAATTCTCAATACTCAATGACTGTGTTATTCCACAATACTCACTTACTGTTATTCCACAATAATCACTGACTGTGGTATTCCACAATACTCACTGAATACTATATTCCACAACACTCACTGACTGTGATATTCCATAATACTCACTGACTGTGATATTCCACAACACTCACTGACTGTGATATTGCACATTATTCACTGTCTGTGAAATTCCATTTTCTCATTGACAGTGATATTCCACAATACTCACTGACTGAAATTCCACAATACTCACTGACTGTCATATTCTACAATACACACTGACTGTGATATTCCACAATACTCACTGTCTGTGACATTGCACAATACTCACTGACTGTAATATTCCCCAATACTCACTGACTGTGATATTCTACAATACTCACTGACTGTAATATTCCCCAATACTCACTGACTGTGATAGTCCACAATACTCACTGTCTGTGACATTCCACAATACTCACTGACTGTAATATTCCACATTACTCACTGACTGTCATATTCTACAATACTCACTGACTGTGATTTTCCACTATACTCACTGACTGTGATATTCCACAATACTCACTGACTGTCATATTCTACAATACTCACTGACTGTGATTTTCCACAATACTCACTGACTGTGATATTCCACAATATTCACTGACTGTGATATTCCAGAATACGCACTGAATGCAATATGCCACAATACTCACTGACTGTGATATTCCACAATACTCACTGACTGTGATATTCCACAATACTCATAGAACATAGAACAGTACAGCACAGAACAGGCCCTTCGGCCCGCGATGTTGTGCCGAGCAATGATCACCCTACTTAAACCCACGTAACCCGTATACCCGTAACCCAACAATCCCCCCATTAACTTTACACTACGGGCAATTTAGCATGGCCAATCCACCTAACCCGCACATCTTTGGACTGTGGGAGGAAACCGGAGCACCCGGAGGAAACCCACGCACACACGGGGAGGACGTGCAGACTCCACACAGACAGTGACGTAGCCGGGAATCGAACCTGGGACCCTGGAGCTGTGAAGCATTGATGCTAACCACCATGCTACCGTGAGGCCCCAATACTCACTGACTGTGATATTCCACAATACTCACTGACTGTGATATTCCACAATACTCACTGACTGTGATATTCCACAATATGCACTGACTGTAATATGCCACAATACTCACTGACTGTGATATTCCACAATACTCACTGAGATAGAACATAGAACAGTACAGAACAGGCCCTTCGGCCCTCGATGTTGTGCCGAGCAATGATCACCCTACTTAAACCCACGTAACCTGTATACCCGTAACCCAACAATCCCCCCATTAACCTTACACTACGGGCAATTTAGCATGGCCAATCCACCTAACCCGCACATCTTTGGACTGTGGGAGGAAACCGGAGCACCCGGAGGAAACCCACGCACACACAGGGAGGACGTGCAGACTCCACACAGACAGTGACCCAGCCGGGAATCGAACCTGGGACCCTGGAGCTGTGAAGCATTGATGCTAACCACCATGACTGTGATATTCCACAATACTCACTGACTGTGATATTCCACAATGCTCACTGACTGTGATATTCCACAATACTCACTGACTGTAATATTCCACAATACTCACTGACTATTTTACAATACTCACTGACTGTGATATTCCACAACTCTCAATGACTGTGATATTCTACAATACTCACTGACTGTAATATTCCACAATACTCACTGACTGTGGTATTGTAGAATACTCACTGACTGTAATAGAACATATTGAACATTACAGCGCAGTACGGGCCCTTCGGCCCTCGATTTTACGCTGACCTGTGAAACCATCTGAATCCGATCTGACCTACACTATTCCATTTTCATCCATATGTCTATCCAGTGACCACTTAAATGCCCTTAATATTGGCGAGTCTACTACTGTTGCAGGCAGGGCGTTCCACACCCCTTCTACTCTCTGCGTAATGAAACTGCCTCTGACATCTGTCCTATATCTACCACCCCTCAATTTAAAGCTATGTCCCCTCGTGTTGGTCATCACCATCCGTGGAAAGAGACTCTCACTGCCCACTCTATTTAACCCTCTGACTATCTTATATGTCTCTATTAAGTCACCTCTCAGCGTTCTCCTCTCAAACGAAAACAACCTCAAGTCCCTGAGCCTTTCCTCGTAAGACCTTCCCTCCATACCAGGCAACATCCTAGTAAATCTCCTCTGAACCCTTTCCAAAGCTTCCACATCCTTCCTATAATGTGGTGACCAGAACTGCACGCAGTACTCCAGGAGCGGCCGCACCAGAGTTACGTACAGCTGCAGCATGACCTTGTGGCTCCGAAACTCAATCCCCCTACTGATAAAGGCTAGCACATCATATGCCTTCTTAACAGCCCTATTAACCTGGGTGGCAACTTTCCGGGATTTATGTACCTGGATGCCGAGATCTCTCTGTTCATCTACACTACCAAGAATCTTGCCATTAGCCCAGTACTCTGCTTTCCTGTTACTCCTTCCAAAGTGAACCACCTCACACTTTTCCGCATTAAACTCCATCTGCCGCCTCTCAGCCCAGCTCTGCAGCTTATCTATGTCCCTCTGTATCCTATAACATCCTTCAGCACTATCCACAACTCCACCGACCTTCGTGTCATCTGCAAATTTACTAACCCATCATTCTACACCCTCTTCCAGGTCATTTATAAAAATGACAAACAGCAGTGGCCCCAAAACAGATCCTTGCGGTACACCACTAGTAACTGAACTCGAGGATGAACATTTGCCATCAACCACCACCCTCTGTCTTCTTTTAGCTAGCCAATTACTGATCCAAACCGCTAAATCACCTTCAATTCCATATTTCCTTATTTTCTGCAATAGCCTACCGTGGGGAACCTTATCAAACGCCTTACTGAAATCCATATCACACCACATCAACTGCTTTACCCTCATCCACCTGATTGGTCACCTTCTCAAAAAACTCAATAGGGTTTGTGAGGCATGACCTACCCTTCACAAAACCGTGTTGAATATCACTAATCAACTTGTTCTTTTCAAGATGATTATAAACCCTATCTCTTATAACCTTTTCCAACATTTTACCCACAACCGAAGTAAGGCTCACAGGTCTATAATTACCAGGGTTGTCTCTACTCCCCTTCTTGAACAAGGGGACAACATTTGCTATCCTCCAGTCTTCCGGCACTATTCCTGTCGACAAAGACGACATAAAGATCAAGGACAAAGGCTCTGCCATCTCCTCCCTGGCTTCCCAGAGAATGGAAGGGTAAATCCCATCTGGCCCAGGTCACTTATCTATTTTTACACTTTCCAAAATTGCTAACACCTCCTCCTTGTGAACCTCAATTCCATCTAGCCTGATCGACTGAACCTGAGTATTCTCCTCGACAACATTGTCTTTCTCCAGTGTAAACACTGACGAAAAATATCCATTTAACGCTTCCCCTATCTCCTCTGATTCCACACACAACTTTCCACTACTATCCTTGATTGGCCCTAATCTTACTCTAGTCATTCTTTTGTTCCTGATATACCTATAGAAAGCCTTGGGGTTTTCCTTGATCCTATCCGCCAATGACTTTTCGTGTCCTCTCCTCGCTCTTCTTAACTCTCCCTTTAGGTCCTTTAGGTCCTTCCTGGCTAACTTGTAACTCTCAAGTGCCCTAACTTATACTCACTGACTGTGGTGTTCCACAACTCTCACTTACTGTGATATTCCACAACACTCACTGACTGATATTCCACAATAATCTCTGACTGTGATATTTCACAATACTCACTGACTGTGATATTCCCCAATACTAATTGACTTTGATTTTCTACTATAAACAATTACTGTGTTATTAGATATAATTCACTGGTTGTGATTCTCTGCAATAATCAATTACAGTGATATTCTGCAATAATCATTGACCGTGACATCCAAATACGCACTACTTTGATATTCTACAATACTCACTGACTTATATTCTACAATATTCACTGACTGAGATATTGTACATTGCTCACTGACTGTGACATTTTGCAATAATCTTCGTCTTTAATATTCTGCAATGCTCATATACATTCATGTTTGTAACTTGTCACTGACTTTGATATTCCACAGTACTCATAGACTGTGGTATTCTATAATAATCAATGACTCTGATATTCTGCAATCATCTGTTTCAGAGATATTCGACAATAATCAATGGCTGTGATATTGTACAATGCTTACTGACTGTGATATTGTATAAACCTCACTGACTGTGATATTCCACAATTCTCACTGTTTGTAATATTCCATAATACTTACTGACTGTAATCTTCCACAATACTCACCAACTGTCATATTCCACAATACTCACTGACTGTGATATTCCACAATACTCACTGACTGTGATATTCCACAATACTCACTGACTGTGATATTCTACAATACTCACTGACTGTGATATTCCAGAATACTCACTGACTGTGATATTCCACAATACTCACTGACTGTGATATTCCACAATACTCACTGACTGTGATATTCCACAATACTCACTGACTGTGATATTCTACAATACTCACTGACTGTGATATTCCAGAATACTCACTGACTGTGATATTCCACAATACTCACTGACTGTGATATTCCACAATACTCACTGACTGTGATATTCCACAATACTCACTGACTGTGATATTCCACAATACTCATTGACTGTGATATTCTCCAATTCTCACTGACTGTGATATTCCACATTACTCACTGACTGTGATATTCCACATTGCTCACTGACTGTCATATTCCACAATACTCACTGACTGTGATATTCCACAATACTCATTGACTGTGATATTGTACAATACTCATTGACTGTGATATTCTACAATACTCACTGACTTGAAATTCCCCAATGCTCACTGACTGTCATATTCCACAATACTCACTGACTGTGATATTCCACATTGCTCACTGACTGTCATATTCCACAATACTCACTGACTGTGATATTCCACAATACTCATTGACTGTGATATTGTACAATACTCATTGACTGTGATATTCTACAATACTCACTGACTTGAAATTCCCCAATGCTCACTGACTGTGATATTCCACAATACTCACTGACTGTGATATTCCACAATACTCATTGACTGTGATATTCTACAATACTCACTGACTGTGATATTCCACAATACTCACTGACTGTAATATTTTACAATACTCACTGACTGTGATATTCTACAATATTCACTGACTGTGATATTCCACAATACTCACTGACTGTGATATTTTACAATACTCACTGACTGTGATATTCCACAATACTCACTGACTGTAATATTCCCCAATACTCACTGACTGTGATATTCTACAATATTCACTGACTGTGATATTCCAGAATACTCACTGACTGTGATATTCCACAATACTCACTGACTGTGATATTCCACAATGCTCATTGACTGTGATATTCTACAATATTCACTGACTGTGATATTCCAGAATACTCACTGACTGTGATATTCCACAATACTCACTGACTGTGATATTCCACAATACTCACTGACTGTGATATTCTACAATACTCACTGACTGTGATATTCCACAACACTCACTGACTGTGATATTCTACAATACTCACTGACTGTGATATTTTACAATACTCACTGACTGCGATATTCCACAATACTCACTGACTGTGATATTCTACAATATTCACTGACTGTGATATTCCACGATGCTCAGTGACTGATATTCGCCAATAATAATTGACTTTGATTTTCTACTATAAACAATTACTGTGTTATTCGATATAATTCACTGGTTGTGATTCTCTGCAATAATCAATTACAGTGATATTCTGCAATAATCATTGACCGTGACATCCAAAATACGCACTACTTTGATATTCTACAATACTCACTGACTTATATTCTACAATATTCACTGACTGAGATATTGTACATTGCTCACTGACTGTGACATTTTGCAATAATCTTCGTCTTTAATATTCTGCAATGCTCATATACCTTCATGTTTGTAACTTGTCACTGACTTTGATATTCCACAGTACTCATAGACTGTGGTATTCTATAATAATCAATGACTCTGATATTCTGCAATCATCTGTTTCAGAGATATTCGACAATAATCAATGGCTGTGATATTGTACAATGCTTACTGACTGTGATATTGTATAAACCTCACTGACTGATATGCCACAATCCTCACTTACTGTAATACTCTCCAATAATCAATTACTTGGATCTTCAACATTACCCGTTGACTGTGATAATCTAAAACACTAGTTGGCTGATATTTTACAAATCTCACTAAGTATGATGTTTATTAAGACTCAGGAAGCCAGCGGTAAGGGTAACGTATGTTTTAAACAAGATCACATGATGTCTGCCGACAGCATCGAACTATTTACAGAGTACCGTCCCTGCAACCAACATGCAGGTCCCTGTCTGGGCCGGACCTCTATACAGTTCTAACGGGTCCCAAGCAGGGGCACATCCATCCATTCAGTGGGGATGCTCATACTCCACATGTCCCATGGGGAGATCAATCAGTATATGCCCGTGGGTCTGGTGAGGGTATCACATACCCCCCATCCCCCTGCCAAGTCTGAAAGTTCCCCCTCTGCCACAAACTGAGGAGCCCTCCTATCCCATTTTGCATGTGACTGTGCTTCCGTCAGTGGTGGGTATGGATGGTGGTAATGGTTCATAGCATATGTAACGGATCATTGACCGCCTTTTCTAGATGATCTCTGTAGGATTATTGCCAGGACTTCGGCCCCGGATCAAGACATCAACCATCATTGCGGATGCTTCGATATCCATCTCTGAGCCAGAGTCTTCATTGTCTTGATGGACCATGACGGGTGCTTGACCATGGCGGGTTGCACTCCTTTGCTATGGGAATAGTTCCTGGGAGGTGGAAGCACTGGCATCCCTGGACTAGCGTCCTCTGGTGCGGACTCTGGCTTCTTCAGGTGGTCAATATGTTTGTGCAAGGTCTACCCTTAGTTCTTGACCTTGTAAGATATGGGCCCTGTTTTCTCCTATACAACACCTGGGAGCCAGAGTGCACCATCTCCAAAATTGCGGATGTAAACAGCGGCCCCCAGTCGAAAATTCCACCTTGGCATCCTGTCGTCATGATATAGCTATTGCATGCCTTGTTGCAGCTTTACCGTCCTTCCCACGTTTGGGAATGTCAGGCTTAATCTGGTTTTAAGGAACCAGCCATCAGCAACTCCGCCCATCTCACCGCTGTTGTGACGTGTGGCATGGTCCTACAGTGAAAAGAATCTTGCCAGCCACGTATCCAGGGAGCCCACAATCTGCTTCCACACCCCTCTCCTGAATGTTTGGACTGCCCGTTCGGAGAAGCCATTGGATGATGGGTGGATAGGGCCGGTCAGGTTGGGTCTGATTCAGTTCATAAATATGAACGTGGTGAACTCCTCGCACGTGAACCGGATCTCGTTATCAGTGACCAACACTTCAGGAATCCTGTGGGTGCTGACCGGACGCCTTATTTTCTCAATGGCGGCTTTCAATGTGGTGGAAGCCATCCTATGTACAGGAAGCCACTTAGAATGTGTGTCCACAAGGATTGAAAACATGGACCCCATTAAAGGCCCAGCGGAGTCAGCAAGGATCTTACCCAAGGGTGCCTGGTAATCCCCAGGTATGGAGAGAGGCCGAAGGGGGGATCTTCTGGTGCTGTTGTCACACCGGACATCTTTGAATGACCCACTTGATGTTCCCATTGATCCCTGGACACCAGACATAGCTTCATGTCAGCATCTTCATTTTTGAAGGGCGACCACTTTGCAAGTCCCGCAGGATCAACTCCTGGCCTGGCTGCGAGAAGACCGTGTGTGCTCCTCACTGGAGGCTGCTGCCTTTGATGCTTAATTCCTGCTGCTTTTGGACTGGGGATGTGCCCCGTGATCCGCCAGTGGCAGAGCTTCGCCAATGTGGGATCATTCTGCGACCACACGTGTATCTGTATGGTTGTCCATAAAGTTTAAAGTCGCCATGACTTTGCCAGCCACTGGTGGAGACAGGTCGCTCACAGGCTGCAGGAGATGACTCAGGGTGTCGGTGTGGGATATCTGGACCTCTGGGCAATGCTGAAAAGCATATGATTATGTGAGAGTCCCTTTAAGAAATGGGTTTTTCTCAAATTGTTGCAGCGATGCCAATGTGTGGGTGGAGCTGGAATGTGATTCTGCTTTTTACTTTCGTTTTGAGCTGAAAGCTCTTTTTGGCTCTGTTTCGCTTTCAGTTGGAGAGCTGCATTCAACCAAGCAGATGTATATTTGGTGTCTCTCTCTCTCTCTGCATGATAATGAATGTCTCCAGATCACTTGATGATTTCCAAGTAATACCTTGATTCTGTAAGGAATGCAAACCTACTGCCTTTGTTAAAAAGTGTTTTGGCTTATGGATGTTGTTAGGGAAGTTACTAAGGGTTATCTATAGAGTACTGTATCTTTTTTTGGGTTTATCAGGGTTGGTAATTGATAAGATGTTTACTGTGTGTTTATAAAATGTTAACTGGATTCATAGAATAATCATTATTTTTGTTTAAAAATACTTTTAGTTCTCTGTTGAATCACACCTGTAGAGTGGGCCGTGTGCTCCCCATAATCTATTAAAAGTTGTGGGTCAGGTGAACTCCATGATATACTTTGGGGTTCTCTAAACCCTGGCCCATAATAATATTCACAGCAAAAGTGCCCAAGCTGAATCCAGGCTGAGGCAATGGGGGGAATCCGCTTGTCCTCCTTAAGGAGACCCAGCAGTGGCTTGTGGTCAGTGATAATAAAAAAGTGCCGCCCATAGACATATTGATAGATTTTTTTTCACCATGAATATCATAGACAAGCCTTCTTTCTCTATCTGGGTGCAGCGGAACTCCGCATCTACCAGGGTTCTGGAATCAAATGCATTGGGGCATTCTATGCCAGCAACCCATCTATGGAACAGCATCGCCTGGATGACATAAGGAGAGGTGCCACAACTGAGGATGTGCGGCCAGGGTGGATCACAGTTGGCCAGCTGGGAGGATGGCAACCACCCTGGTGAATGCCTCCTCCTGTGGAGTTCCCCAGACCCCCTTCTGGTTTTCTTCACTGAGATGTGAAGGGGTGCCAGCTGCGTGGCCAAATTTGGAATAAATTTCCCGTAATAATTTAAGAGACTCAGAAACGATTGCAGTTCCGTGGCATTTTGTGGAGCCGGGGCCCATTTTATGGACTGAACCTTCTCCATGGGGTGCAAGCCGTCTTTATCGACCCTATACCCCAAATATATCACAGCCTTTGCTTGGAAGATGCACTTGTCTCTCTTCAGAAATGAAAAAAATGAAATGAAAATCGCTTATTGTCACGAGTAGGCTTCAATGAAGTTACTGTGAAAAGCCCCTAGTCGCCACATTCCGGCGCCTGTCCGGGGAGGCTGGTACGGGAATCGAACCGTGCTGCTGGCCTGCTTGGTCTCCTTTAAAAGCCAGCGATTTAGCGCAGTGAGCTAAACCAGCCCCGCGATGGAGGCCTACGCAGGAAAATCATCTGGGGACCTCCTCTAGATTGTCCATGTACTTATTTTCAGTTGCCCCCATGATCAGCACATCATCAAAATACACTGACACTTTGGGTAGTCCCTGGGGCATACCCTTTCTACCGTTTGAAAAATTGCACAGGCTGATGAGACCCCAAAGGGGAGGCGATCGTGTTCAAACAACCCCCTGAGGGTATTTATGGTTGTGTACTTCTGCGGTATGGTGTCCACCTGCAGATATATGTAGCTCACATCCAATTTGGTGAACGAACATCCTCCAGCCAGTTTTGCATTGAAATCCTCCATGGGAGGCATAGGGTAACAGGCCAGGCGGGATGCCCTGTTTACAGTTAGTTTATAATCCCCAGAGAGTTGAACAGACTTGTCTGGCTTCATCACCGGGACCACAGGTGCGGCCCACTCTTCAAATTGCACAAAGTTTATGATGCCCAAACTTTCCAGAGACTGCAACTCGACATCTACCTTGGCGAGCAAGGTGTACGGAACTGGTCGTGCCCTGAAGTACCTGGGCGGGCCTTTGGATCCATGCAAATGCGTGCCTTGGCTCCTTTTAACTTACCCAGGCCCTCCTGGAATACCTCTAGATACTTTGCGAGGATCTCGCACAGGTTTCCGGTCCCATCCTGAAAATCTACCGCCAATTGAAGTGGTGTACTCTTAGCCAATCACGCCCCAACAGATTAGGTCTTGGCCCTTGCACCACGACCAAAGGTTGTCTGACAGTTCATTGCCCATGGGTTACCGGGGCCAATAATGCATAGTGGTTCCCCAGTATACGTCGCTTTGGTGTCACGCAGGCTTAAGTGGCAGGATTGCAGAGCGGAGTCAGAGGAAGGTCTGCTGGGTGGTGATGGAGACGGTGGCCCCTATGTCCATTTCCGTCACTAGGAGGTGTCCATTCGCTTGAATCGGCGCCACCTTCGGAGAATATTGGGCCCGGAACTTTATTGGACCCTTAGTTGTCATTTGGAGCTGACCTGGCCATTTGGGCACTTACCTGGAATGGCACTAGAATCCGGTACGGAGATTAAGCAATACGGTAAACACTATAGTCCATGGAACTTTGAAGTTCCTGCACCCCTTTTTACGTATTTTTGTGGGACAGTGTTAGCTCAATGTCCCTTTTTAAATCCAATGTAGGCTCAGCCAACAGCTTCCTCTGTGTGGTCATGTTGTTAATTATGCACACGGGCCAATCTCTCAGCATCTCAGAAAGGGATGGCCCAAACTCGGCCAGCCGTCAGAGTGGAGGTCAAAAAATCTGTGACTGATTCCCCCAGAGTTTGTACAAGAGTGTTGAACAACTACCGTTGCAGAATAACTGACGGTTTTGGGTCATTATGGTTGGTCACCAGAGCTAATAAATCATCAAACGATTTTGAATCCGGAGCAGATGGGTACATGAGGCTTTGTATAATGCTGAAGGTTGGGGCCCCCAGGCTGTCAGGAGGATTACCTTCTGTCGGTCCTTTCCCAAGATGCTGTTGGCCTTGAAAAAGTGCCTCATCTGCTCTGCATGCTGACCCAATCTTCCAGGCCTGCGTCAAAGGCCTCCAGTTTCCTGATAAGCGGCATTTTTAAAAGTTTGTCCCACGTGTTGTTGTCCGGCAAACTTCAGGATCAGCTGGGACATCCAGAAATGGAGTTCAGATTTTCTTTTACCTCACCATGAGTATTAAGACCCAGGAAGCCAGTGGTAAGGGGAATGTAGGTTTTCATCAAAGCCTGCCCCCACGAGCGAACTATTTACATAGCACAGTCCTGTTGTGACCAACATGCCAGTCGCTGTCCGGACCGGCCTTTATGCAGAGTTCTAACGAGTCCCAGCTGGGCAGATTTAGTAAATTGAGGAATCCAGCCGTATGAAAACAGAGGTTGATTTAACTATGTACAATATTCTGCTCAAGGCAGCAACTCGCTGCTACCAGTACAGTCCTTGCTGGGATAATTAACCATGCCAGGCTCTGCTTTGGGCCGGCTTTTCTGTTTATTTGTAATGAGCGCCAGCTGGGTGGCCTCTACCCCCTGTCTGGAAAGCTCGCACTCCACAGATCCTACAGGGAGATCAACAATGGTTCCCCCCAAAGTCCGCCTGCAACTTTCAATGATGGGGGCCTACCACGCCGGTTTGCCTGCAGCTGTGTTTCCGCCTGCGGCGATGCGGGGCTGGACAGAGTGCATCGGTTTGTCAACCACAGTTTCCTGGCCGACCTCCAAAGAGCTATTGCCAGGACCTCGGTCCCGGTACGAAGTCATCCGCAAGTGCAGGCACTTTGGTGTCCACCTCTGATCCGAAGTCATCCTCCACTTGCTGGTCCATGCGCTGTGACCCAGACGGCTAGGTCCCCAGGCTGAGGGGCGCTTTCTGGCACAGAGGAGATGCTACTGCTGCTGGTTGGTTGTCACGAACTGCGGCCTCACACTTCTTCAGGTGGTCCAGGTGTTTTCGCTGAACCTTTTCCTGAACCTGGACTTTGTACGAGGCTGACTCCGTCCTCTCCAGTACTATGCCTGGGAGCCACAGTGCCCCATCACCACAATTGCCGGTATGGACTGCATCCCCTGAGTGAAATTGCTGCCCTGGCATCTTCAAGGTGTGGTCCCACTTCTGCGTCGCCTGCTGCACCTCTGCCGAGATTCAAAAATGTGAGACTCAACTGGGTTTTCCGTTGTCAGCCCATCAACAGTTCCATAGAGGTGATTCCCGCCGTCACGTGTGGTGTTATGTGGTAATTAAAAAGGAAGCATACGAGGTCCATGGAAACTGTGGTTTGTTTATTGATGCCCCTTTAGAAGGTCTGGACCATCCTTTGTGCCAACTGCACCAAACTTATGATCCCCAGATCCTGTAGGCACCAGAGCTCCACATCAACCTTTGCAAGCAATGTGTACGGGACAGGCTTTGCCCTCAAATATTGGGGCTGAGTATCAGGATCCACGTAGCTATGGGCAGGGCCCCTTTTATTCTGCCCAGACCCTTCTAAAACATTTTGGGGTATTTACCCAGCATGTCGCACAGATTCCCCGTGCCCACCCGAAAAACATGTTGCCAGTTGAAATCGAGGACTCGCAGTCAGTCTGATCCCAACAAATTGGGCCCTGGTCCCTGCACCACAACCAAGGGAAGACAGACCAACTGCTGCCCGTGCGTCACCAGAGTCATGGTAATCCCCACGATATTCAAAGGCTCACTAGTGTGGATCGGTAATCTTGCTTTGGTGTTGCACAATGTCAGAGGCATGACCGTTGCGTGAAGTGGCAAAAATATAAAAATGTCGAGGATGGAATCGGCAGCAACACTGTCCGTTTCCATCACCATTTACCAGTAATATGAACCGGGCCAGTGCTACATTCGGGGCCGTGATGCAATTCAGCTGGATTAAGCAGTCCTCCTCATCTAGGAGGCTCACGTGTAAGACCCTGGTTTGCGATGATCTCAGTGGATGTCTTGGATGGGCTTCTTTGTGCCACAATCAGCAGCTCTAACCATCACGAGTCCTTCAACCACACCTTTGGCAATGTGGCCGGCTCTCCCCTTCATCCTCAGGGGAAGTATCCCACCGGTCAGTGGTAGCTCCCGAGAGCCTGACCCAGCTTCGGAATTGTCTCTGGAACTGCCCTTTCGAAGAAGGTCTGGTCAGATCAACACTGTCCTGCGATATAGAGGGAATTCGAAACGAAGGGTGGGCCAAACTAAACTCCTGCACTTCTTTCTCCATGTGCTCTCGGGACAGCTAAAGCTCAATGGCCCATTTCAAATCCAAGGTGGGCTCAGCCAACAGGTTCCTCTGAGAGGCTGTGGTGTTTATGCCACACACTAGCCTATCCCTCAACATTCAGAGAGGGATGGCCCAAACTCACAACACTCAGCTTGACGCCAAAAAAGCAGCGACCGATTCACCAGGAGACCACACCGCCATATTAAAATAATACCACTGGAAAATTACAGAAGGCTTGCAGTCATAAACCAAAGTAACCAGCTCATCAAATGATTGGGAGTCTGGTACAGCTGGGTAAGTTCAACTTTTTATAATCCCAAAAGTCTGGGCCCCACAAACTGTTAAGAGGAAGACTTTCTGATAGTCTTCCCCCAAAATTCCATTCACCTGGAAAACATACCTCTTGATCTCCGCATACTGATTTCAGTCTTCCAGGCCTCCATCAAAGATTTCCAATTTCCCAAATAGTGGCATCCTGAACTGTTATGTCCCTTCGTTCCAGGATAGCAAATTACCGGGTGGCTAGACAGTTCCACAAGCGAGTCCAGAGATTCCTTTTTCCCTCATCGCAAGTTTAGTAACTTGAGGAAACCAGCGGTAAGAGAACAGAGGTTTATTTAACTATTGACAACATTCTACTCAAGGCAGAAACTCACTCCCAATAGTCCTTGCTCGGAGAATTAACCATGCCCGGCTTTGGGCCGGCTTTTCTGTCTATTTGTAATGAGCTCCAGCTGGGTGGCCTCTGCCGCCTATCTGGGAAGCTCGTAGCCCACCAGTCCAATGGAAAGATCAACAATGGTTCCCCCATGGTCCTTGTTGAGGTTATAACACCGGGCCTCCACCCAATCAGTGGGGAAGCTCATACTCCACAAGTTCCATGGGAAGATCAATCAGTATATCCTCATGGACTTTGTGGCGGTATTACAATATTCTATAAATTTCAATGATTGTGAGACTCTTTAACTCGCTAACCTATATTATACAATACTCACTGGCTGCGATATTCTACAATAATCACTGCTTGTGATGTTCGAAAATACTCACTCAGGGTTATGTTTCACAATTCTCACTGACTCTAATATTTGACGATACTCACTGCCACTGATAATCTATACTACTCACTGACTTTGGTGCTCAGTTGTTCTCACTGAGTGTGATTTTCTGTAACATTCATGTCCCCTCATAAATAACTCACCAACTGCGACATTCTACAATACCCACTGTGATCATTTACAACTATCACTGTGTTAATCACTGTGCATATCTATAATGCTAATTGACTGAGTTATCCTTCAATTTACCAACTTTGGTATTCTATAATACTCACTGACTCCCGTCATCTCTAAGACTAAATTCCTGTGATGTTCTTTTGTTCTCAATAGTTGAGAAATTTTATAGTTATCCATGACCGTGGTATTCTTGAATACTCATTGATGATTTCCTTCCATAATACCCTTTGACTATGATATTCTAACATACATCCTGTGACATTGCACAGTGCTCAGCGACTGTGATATTTTATAGGTTCTGCGACTGTGGATTTATTGCTGCCCTGTATCTCAGATTTTATAATACTCAGTGAATTTGATGTTCTATGAGACTCACTGATTGTTATATTTTAAAATACTTACTGTCAGTGATGGCATGCAGGCATGGAAAGCAACAAACTAACCTGTAGGACCAAGATGCTTACCTACAAGACCTCTATCCTCAGCACGTTGCTGTGAGGCAGCAAAACCTGAACAACTTACACTTACCAAGAACGATGGGTCATTTGTTTCCTTCCCCTGGTGTTTATGATGGATCCTCAGCATCACATGGAAAGACAATGCCACCAATGAAGCAGCCCTTTCTCGGGTGAACTTGCAAGGCATGCTGGTGCTTGGGCGTGTGCACAGGATGGAAGATGTCCACATCCCCAAAGATACGCTCTCTGGATAGGTAGCCCACGCCAAGATACCTGCAGACCAGCCAAGAGCGCCAATTCAAGGGCACTGTCAAAGGAGACATGGAAGCCCTTAACATCAATCATGAAAAGTGGGAAACTCTCGTTGACGATTGATACAAATGGCGACCCCAACCAAGGACAGGAAATCACCACCAACACGATATGTAGTTTCAAGAGCTCCAAAGCAGATGCCAGACTTCCAAGCAAAGCATCAGCGGCGATTATTGAGCACCACCGGCAAGGGTCAACCCCATGTGTGGCACTTGTGGCAGACTTTTCCTTTCCAGGATCAGCTTGTAAAGCATCAAATGGACATGCAACCAATGATCTCACTTGACGTCACCAATATGCTGAGGCTGAATTCCCATTATCTCTCACAGGTGGAAGAATGCCAACAACTGTCTCCTCTATTCTATAAACACAGTGACTGTGACATGCTATAATATTCACTGACAGCAATATTCAGTAGCGTGCATTCTGTGTCATATTATATAACTGTCACTGCCTGATATTCTATAAAACTCACTGACTGAGATATGCTAAAATACTCACTGTCAGTTTTTAATGCTAACTGTCTGTGATGCTCTACAATACACGCTGTGAAATGCTATAATCCTCAGTGACTTATACATTATAATATTCGGTGACTGTACTCACTGACTCAGAAATTCTAGAGTACTCACTAAATGCGATATTCTGCAATTCTCATGAACTGTGATATTCTATAATACTCACAGTGAAATATTCCATAACTGGCTGTGACATTCTATAATATTCATTGTCTATGACAATTCCTGGCACTCACTGTCTTTGATATTCCATAATTCTCACTACTGGTGATATTCTGTAATACTCACCGACTGACATTCAATAATACTCACTGACATTGATAAACTGTAATACTGACTGTCATTTCCTCTAATTCCCGCTGACTTTGATGTTTTAGAATACTCCATGACTGTGTTATTCAATAATTCTCAATGGCAGTGATGTTCTTTTCTATGCACTGACTGTGGTATTCTTTATAGTCTGTGCTGGTCAATAATCCTCACTGACTGAGGTATTTTTTTAACAGACACTGAGGGTAACATTCGGTAGTATTCTGATGTTCTGTAATATTCAATGATTGTGATTTCTCATAACCCCTGCTGCATTCATACTTACTTAATACTGACTGTAAAATGCTCAGCAGCTTTTATATTCTTTATTACTGACCAGTTGTGAATATCTATCTTTTATATTACCATGCTGTACCACATGTTTAATATTTAGTGACTGTAATAATTGTTGAATGTCGGGCGGCTCGGTGGTTGGCACTGATGCCTCACGCCGCAGAGGACCCGGATTCGATCCCGGCCCTGGGTCACTGTCTGTGTGGCATTTGCATATTCTCCCATGTCTGCGTGGGTCTCACCCCCACAAACCAAAAAGATGTACAGGATAGGTGGATTGGCCACGCTAAATTGCCCCTTAATTGAAAAAAAAGAATTGGCACTCTGAATTTATTTTCTTTTTAAAGAATTGCTGAATATGATGTTCTGTAATATTCAGTGTGATGCCTGTACAATAATCTCTGAAGATACGACTATGGGTAATACAGACTAACTCCCCTATCCTTTATTCAATTTTTAAAATGAAAATCACCAGCTATTATACCCTGCAGAATTAGTCGACTGTGATTTTGTTTGCACAATTTATTTTCTGCTGAATTAGAAGATTATGTGTTCTCATCTTCCTGTTGTGATTTGCCTGGAATATCCTGGCCAATATTCCAGCGCAGTACTAAAAGTGCTGCCTTGTTGCGGATGCTATTTTTCCGATTAGCCCTTAAAATGAGGCTTGAGTTTGCCCTTTCTGGTGGATGTAAAAGGCACAATGCATTTCTCCAATTAAGGGGCAAATTTAGCGTGGTCAATCCACCTACCTGCACATCTTTGGGTTGTGGGGGCGAAACCCACGCAAACACGGGGAGAATGTGCAAACTCCACGCAGTGACCCACGGCCGGGATTGAACCTGGGGGCACTGGGAGGCAGCAGTGCTAACCACTGCGCCACAGTGCTCCCACTGTGTATTTTTTAAGAAGAGCTGCGACTTCTCCCTGGTATTTTAGCCAACGTTTATCTCTCAATTAGCATCACTATATCAGATTATTTGACCTTTGTCACATCAAACTTTGCTGTATGCAAATTGCCTGGTGTGATGCCCTGCATTATAACAGTGACTATATGCTAATATATGCTAGCTATGATGCACGTAACATGTGTTGGTTATAATATTTATAGTTCATATCAACCAAACTTAAATGAAGAAATTACACGGGTTTTGTCATGACCTTATTAAAGACATTTCACTGCAGTGTTAATATAAGCCTACTTGTGACAATAAAGATTATTATTATTATTACATTCCCCAAAGTGGTCCATGAGCTAAGAGTATGTGTATGTGTTTGTGCGTACGTATTTGTATGTGTGTGTATTTGTGTGTGTGGGTGTTTGTATGTATGTGCATATATATTTGTGTATGTGCCTGTTTATGTGAATGTATTTTTGTGTGTGTTTGTATTTGTGTGCATGTATTTATATGTGTGTATATATTTATGTGGTTGTTGGTGTATTTGTGTGTATATATGCATTTGTGTGTGTATTTGAATACATGCGTGTATATATGTGTGTATGTATTTATGTGTGTGTATATGTATTTGTGTGTATTTGTGTGTGTGTGTGTGTATGTGTTTGCATGTGTGTAGGGCAGCACAGTAGCATTGTGGATAGCGCAATTGCTTCACAGCTCCAGGGTCCCAGGTTCGATTCCGGCTTGGGTCACTGTCTGTGCGGAGTCTGCACATCCTCCCCGTGGGGGCATGGGTTTCCTCCGGGTGCTCCGGTATCCTCCCACAGTCCAAAGATGTGCAGGTTAGATGGATTGGCCATGGTAAATCGCCCTTAGTGTCCAAAATTGCCCTTAGTGTTGGGTGGGGTTACTGGGTTATGGGGATAGGGTGGAGGTGTTGACCTTGGGTAGGGTGCTCTTTCCAAGAGCCGGTGCAGATTCGGTGGGCTGAATGGCCTCCTTCTGCACTGCACATTCTATGACTGTGTGTATGTATTTGTGCGTGTGTATTTGTATGTGTTTGTGTGTATGCATTTGTATGTGTATGTATTTGTGTGTGTATGTATTTGTGTGTGTGTTTCTGCGTATGTGTTTCAGTGTGCATTTGTGTGCACACGTGTGTGTGTGCAGACCGTTTTTAGTTTGTGAGTGGTTCAATTTTAAGATAACTGAGCTTTATTCTTGAACAAGATAAAAGTTGGTACATACAAAACTACTGCTGAAAGTTACTTAAGTTCGAGGAGGCAACCACATGGGAGTGCAAGGAAACCAAAGGTTTTAATGAACAAAGAATGAAAACTCTGTCTACATCACTCTCCGAAGGGACTCCTGTGCCCAGCTCACACCCGGGCCGGGGTTCTCATGTCCAGGTTTGTTCATCTCTGATGGAGGAGCTCCGCCCCCTCAGTGGGGTAGTTTATATTCCACAAGTGTCACGGGGAGCCTAATAGGCCCAGTCCTGTGGCCCTTGTGTAGGTTATGACATTAAGTAAAAGTGATAAAGTTATGAACTTTAGATTCAAAGATTAAAAGCAGAGAAAGAGAAAGATAAAAGGGCACTTATAAAGATGAGGTTCAGTTCAGTCCTTTGAGATATTATTGAAGGCCCATCGCTTGCAGTTAAAGAGTTGGTTGTCTGGAGTGAAGGGTTGTGTTTAGCAGCTATGGTCTGGTGCTTGGCTGGACGGAATTAATACACTAGAGAACGTCACTCTAGTTCATGACTAGTTAAATGTTTATTGATTAACAATAACGTGGGTCAAATAACAATATGAAAACTACTAAAATCTACTGAAATCAGGAAGAGAGTTTAAAAGACTCACAACCCTCTGGGTTAAATAATTTCTCCTCATCAAACAGTGACCCCAGTTCTAGATTCTCCCACAAGAGGAAACATTCTCACCGACCCTATCAAGAACCCCCATGATCTTATATGTTTCAATGACGTCACTTCTTACTCTTCTAAACTCCAGGCCTAGTTTGCCCAATCCTTCCTCGATGACAACCCACCCATACCATTATTCTGGTGAGCCTTCTCTGAATTGCTTCTAACACATTTGCGTCTTTCCTTAAATAAGGAGACAATACTGTACACAATATTCCAAACGTGGGCTCACTACTATTCTGTACAACTAAAGTGTAACCTCCTACTTCTGCACTCAATTCCGCTTGCAATAAGGGCAGCACGGTGGCGCAGTGGTTAGCACTGCTGTCTCACAGCGCCGAAGTCCCAGGTTCGATCCTGGCTCTGGGTCACTGTCCGTGTGGAGTTTGCACATTCGCCCCATGTTTGCGTGGGTTTCGCCCCCACTACCTAAAAATGTGTAGGGTAGGTGGATTGGCCATGCTAAATTGTCCCTTAGTTGGAAAAAAAGAATTGGGTGCTCTAAATTTATAAAGAAAAAGAAAATTCCTCTTGCAATAAACAATAACAGTCAATTAGTTTTCCTTATTACTGGCCGTTCCTGTTTACTAACCTTTTGTGACTTGTGCTCGATAACACCCAGATTATTCTGCATCTTAGAGCTCTTCAATCTCTCACCATTTAGATAATAAGCTTATTTTTTAATCTTCCTGCCAAAATGGACAACTTCACATTTTCCCACATTATATTCCATTTGCCAAATCTTTGTCCACTCACGTAACCTATCTATATCTTCTTGTTTCTTCCTTACGTGCTGTTCACAATATACTTTACTATCTATCTTTATGTCTTCAGGGGTTGGGGTGATATATTAGCATGGAACTAACAGGAAAAAGAGGCCAGAGTTTTCCAGCCATTATCGCCAGCAGAATCTTCCAGTCCCACCGATGACAAAGCCCCCCCCCCCCCCCCCCCCCAGGGTTTTCCTGACAGCAGGGGGTGCAAATAGTGAGAAACCCCATTGACAGCAGCAGGATCAGAAAATCCTGCCAGCAGCCAATGCGGGCCGCATCAGTTGCAGTGAAATACACCATGGGGGGGTTCGGAAAATCCCGCCCATTGAGTCAGCATCCTACCTATGCCCACTCCTACATCTCTCCCTACAACCCCATATAACCTGCGTATCTTTGGACACTAAGGGACAATTTAGCGTGACCAATCCACCTAACCTGTAAATATTTGGACTCCTAACATAAGGACGGATATACTTATTGGAAGCACTTCAGAGAATGCTCACTTGGCTGATTCCTGGAATGGATGGCTTATCATTAGGGGTAAAGTTAAACAAATTAAGCCTATATTCATTGGAGTTTAGAATAATGAGAGGTGATCTTACTGAAACACATAGGGGTAAATTTCCCCATCCATTGTGCAAATCATCACGGGTGGGACAGAGGATTTGACAGGCCATTGACCTTGGGCAGGAATTTCCGGTCCCAGACTGGCGGGATCGTAAAATCCTGCCCATAGATTCTGAGGGTGTTTTCTACAGTGCACAAGGAGGCCATTCAGCCCAGCGAGTCTGCACTGACCCTCTGAAAGAGCACCCAACCTAGGCCCACTGATACACCCTATCCCTATAACCTCATCTAATCTTTGGACAGGAAGAAGAAATTTAGCTTGGCCACTCCACCTATCCTGCACATTGTTAGACTGTGGGAGGAAACCAACGCACCCGGAGGAAAACCACGAACGAACGGGGAGAAAGTGCAAACTCCACACAGACAGTCACCCAAGGCTGGAATTGAATCCGTGTTCCTGGCATTGTGAGGCAGCAGTGCTAACCACTGTGCAGTTGTGCTGCTGTGCCGTATGCTGGAGGTTGAGAGGAAATTTCCCTTTGTGGGGAATATGGCACAGGGGGCACAGTTTAAGAATAAGGGGAATCCCATTTAAGACAGAGATGAGGGAGAATTTCTTCTCTCAGAGAACTGTTGGTCTTTGGGATCCTCTTTCCCAGCGATCAATGGAGGCTTTGATTTGCAGGGGAGTCAAGGGTTATGAGGCAGTAGATAGGGAGGTGGAGGTAAGGCTATAATCAGATCAGAAATGACCTTGCCGAATGGCAGAACAGATTCAATGTGCTGAATAGACTATTCTTCCTCCTATGATCATCTTATGATAATAATATGTTTAATACATACGCAATTTATTATACACTGAGTCTATGATATTCACCATATACAAATAAAAACCACACTCACTGACAATGGTATCTTGTACAATTGCCTGCTCTTAAATGTCAGGAGTAATTTTTACACTTTAATTTTGAATTATCCAACAGTTTGTAATAGGCACTCTGTATGGAACAGCTGAGTGATATCTTAGGACTAGAATAATTTTAGTTATCAAATCATTTGACTTTTAATTAAGAGGATTGGATTGTACGCACTGACTGACATTCTTCATAGTAATGCCCTGTTCTTGGGAGGGAAAGTTATTCAGGATAGTTCTTCCTCATCAATATATAGTGACCCCTACTGGAAGGTGTGCATGTATGAACATTGAATTGGAACAGAGTTGGGATCACCTGTGGTGCCATCTACTGTCAGTCTCTTTCGTCATTGTCCAGTTCCATGCATAATGAATTGGTAAAGGTTTTGTCGAGAAAATTGGAAACCTATCCCGGCACACGTCTGAACCCACAGAAAGGAGGGCAAGGAAAGTTAGTTAAGTTGCAGCAATTTGGATAGTATGTTTTGCCTTGACTCTCATATCCTCTTCATTATTCTCAATTCAATGGCCCACTGCAATATCTGTTCACTTCCTCTTCCCAAAATATTGCAAACATTTCTTATGCATGATCACTTCCCATTAAAAGGAATGTGAAAAAATACAACCAAATGTCTGATTATAATGAGGAAGTCTGCAAAAGGTAGGCTTTTCTGTAACAATATCAGTGTTGCAGCAAATCCCACCTGACAGAGATTTCTATGCAGCGCACAATTTGGCCAGTTGGATCATAGGATATCTGTACAGAAGGATAGAAAAGATCAAAAGTATTTTTTAACTAAAGACCCAACGGTGAACTTTGATCAGATTCCATCAATATTAGATTGATGTTTCAGAATATGCATTCCAGAAGGGAATATATTATGGGACATAATGGATGATTTTGTGACAATATGTCAGATCATACACAATATTTCTCAATTGTTTGTGTTTGAGAGATCGGTTGAAGAATAGCCAAAAGACTAGTTATTTGTGAAGGGACTGATAAATTAAAGGTAGAGATGATATAATTAAGGAAAAATGGAGTAGGGAAACAGAAAGTGTGGCAGAATGAAGATTGAGAGATGTAGGTTGGATGGATATGTAGGTAGGTATGTAGCTAGGCAGGTAGGTATATAGGTAAATTAATATACTATGCAGTGTATTCCAATGAAAAGTTGACATCAACACTGAACCATGAATGAACCACAGATGCATTCCAAAGTTATATTCCACCATGTTTCTTGATAATGTCTGTCACCTCGTGTACTTCAGAGTATAAGCATCATTTAATTAAAATAGTCAGCTGAACCCAGAATTGAAGCAGTTCAACTGAGCAAGCTAGAAAATGCAGATTAAAAAGTTCACATTTAATAAACCATTTTACATGATGCCCAGATCACTCAACAGTCAATGGGATACTTTTGAATAAAAATAAAATATGCTGGTGCTGGAAATCTGAAATAAAAACAGAAAATGCTGGCAAAACCAGGCAGGTTGGGCAGCATCTGTGGAGAGAGAAACAGAATTTACGTTTCAAGTCCCTTGCACATAACTTTTGAAACCTGGTCACTCTTTTAATGTAGGAAACACAGCAACCAATTTTCGCACAGCAATATCCCACAAACAGTAATGGCGTAGTCAGCAGTAATCTGTTTTGGATGTTGTTTCATGGGAAAATAGGGACCAAGAGAAGGTGGAAAGGTAAGGCAGCAGAGTGTGTTAATAGCAGAGCAAAGGTCAGCGCTCTGTGAAAGTAAAGCTGAAGAACAAGTGACAGATGGTCCTGTGGGGGAGAGGGGCATATATTTTTTTAAAGGGTCAAGATGGAGGAGAAAGATCACAGGCTGAGGTTCATCAATTCAGTGTTGAGTCTAGAAGCATTCTGCCTTATCTTAATGCCGCTGTCCACACCCTCTTTAGTCCTCAACACTGCCATTAACACGTCCTTTGTCTGGTGCCCTAAGTATCTTTGTTGCAATCTCTCCTGCCCATCACTAACCTACTTTACTCCATCCTCTTTTGAACGGTATGAAATCCAACATATTTCTCCCTCTCTTCAGCTCTGAAGAAGCGTCATGAGGACTCCATATGTTAACTCTGTTTCGTTATCCACATACGCTGCCAGACTTGCTGAGTTTATTCCACCAGTATTTTCTGTTTTGTTCAGATTTCCAGCACCCACAGTATTTTGTTTTTATTCAGTGCTCTCCTGGTTACCCCAATATTTTCTCTCAATCAGCGTGGTGGGTGGGGGGGGGGGGGGGGGGGGGGGGGGGGGGGGGGGGGGAGGGAGGTATAGGGGGAGGAATTATCGGTTAATTATCACATTTACTACTAGTGTGACTTTGTCCTGTGGGTGTTGCTTGTCGGAATCCCCAAAAGCTGCACTTCAGTTACTGGAAGGTATTTGGGGAATTCCCGAGAACTTGGAGCACTTTGTGAGTCCTAAGTCCTTTCTTTGAAAGATCATCAGTGTTCAACAAACTTATTCCTTTATTCGTTATTCCCAACTGCAGCTTCTCCTCATCCCAGGATCAAATGTAAGCCAATTTATGACAATAATAAAGATTATTATTCTTACTATCATTCCAGAAGCTCGTCCATTTGACCTTTGAAGTCATTAAATGCCCCCACCCCCACGACCTTCCCCGTCCTTTACTCCCACGTTGTTTTTATTTGAATTATTTATTTTCCATTTTTATCCTTTGCTTATTTTCCAACAGTCGACGACCAATCCTTTATCATAATGAATAGTTCAACCGGGTCATTTGCAAATCTCCCACTATTAGCCCACCCCCGTAACACGCACCCATCCCCGAAATCCATCGAGACCAAGTTTTCTGGAACTAATGCACTGCTCCTGACTCCCAGAATCATCTCAATCCCCAATCGCCTAGCACTTTTTTGTGTCGTAGCCTACTCTTTAAACGTGGAACTCCTCCCGTCCGGCAAAGGTGGGAAGTCCGTTAGCCAGCACTGGAAAAGAAATAGGCAAAAAGTCATTCCGGGGTTCAATAAGAGCGTTTAATAAAAACAGAGAAGCGGGATTAATAAAGTTAACGAAAATGAGAAAGAAGCGTCCACATTTCACGGTGATAAGACCACCCTCAACACCTTCCTCCAGTCACAGGACGGTGCACAGAGAGCTCAGCACTAACACCCTGACATTCTACCCTGCAAATCACATTGTTAAAGCAGTCTGTCTGGCCAGCCACTCTCTACAATCCAGCCGGGTAAAGAATTCCGTGTTAACGATTAGACCTTTAGAAACACACACACACACACAAAATAAATGCGTCGCCTTACCGTTAATATGTGCAAAGTTTAAATATTTATTCTTATCTGAAAAATTGATGTCAAGAAATTACTAAATATAATGATAGGAAAGCAGGCTCCCAGGGGAGGAAGTGGGGATGGGGTTGCCTTCAGGTGGATGGAGCAGTTCGGTTTGTAATACATTAAAATCTCTAGTTAGCTACTAACTGATATGTAACAGTTTACACACACACGCGCGCCCATATATATATATATAGAATCATATCTTGGCGAGATGGGAAATACACACAAGCTGAAATGGAAATGGAATATTAAAATGTAAAGTGCAAATCATCGGCAAATAACGTTTTAATAAAACATGAGGTGAAATAAATTGATTTGCTGTGACATTTCTCTAACTTCTGATTGACAATATTTGACTGTTGGGAGGTGAGACCTGACGTTTGGAGGAGACTTCACATTGCCTTGCGGTTTCTCCACCACTAAATCGGACCGGATTAAATAGCCCCCCCCCCCCCCCCCCCACACACACACACTTATTGTGATTTTAAAAGAGCGACACTTTGAAAAATGAAGAGGAACAAGTCTGTAGCAATCTCGGGCTGGGAGGGCAGTCAATGACAACGAGAGCACTCCCATTGCATTGCTGCAAGTGACAGTAACCCGCACCTGCTTGGGGTTATTTGTAAACTCTCCGCTCCCGGGTCTGTTTCGATCGTTTATTGTATTCAAACTGTCAAAAGAGAACATATCCAAAGCCCGTCAGACCGGCTAATTGTGGAGCAGGATTGTGTGCAAATCAGCATTCGGGTTAAAACAAACCTTGTGTGTGGAGCCTTGTGCGTTCAGGAAAGATCAAAATATTAACCTGCGTCAACCGGGCGGAGGCACATCTTCATAACCCCATCCAGTAATACATCTCTCTCTCTCTCCCACACTTACACAACAGCTGCCTGCAGGTACTTGCACCTATTGTTTTCTTTAAAAAGCTGCCTCTTCCCCCCCTGGCCGTTTTAAAATGTTTGCAATCTTTGTGCTGCTGCAGTGAGTTCGCGGGTAATAGTCCAAAAATGGGAAACTTGTACTGAATTTCGCCCGAATGCCTATGCTTGGGTGATTTAACATTCCCAACCCGAGTTCGAGATGACTTCAGACTATTATCTGACATATATTTATTTATCGAAAAGCCTGTACACCTCATAACTGTTTCAATCTGTCTGCTGTAGGTGCTTTAGTCCAAGGATACCAAATGAATGGTGCCGAAATGGAATTGAGGGAGGGAATAAACACACTGAAGTGATCTAAAATGTGAGAATTCAGCGCTGATAAATATTTGAGATGGGAGTTAAAGTTAGCAGCTAAAAGGGAGTCACCAAATGCGGGGGATGGGTAGAACATGTGGACGTCAACATGAGTTCCAGTCATGTTTTACCTAATGGCTCCGTGTTTATGCTGGGGTGAACGATAACAAGGATTCCGAAATGTCATTGGTAACACAAAACAAAAACGAATTAAACAAAGGGATGGATCCGCGCTCCAGCTAACACGCCACATTGTCCAGGCTCCCAGTGGCTGTGCAATGGAGGGGTCCCATAGCCAAACCAGATTGAATCTTTCCAACGGTGAACAGGCTTTAGCCGGATCATCGATTCAGCGATGATCCCCCGTGGAAAGTGAATAACAGGGGAATATTCCCATCCCCGGACACTCCGCGCTGTTTGAGAAGCGCCTCGATCAAGCTTGCGCGTTGGCGACAGCCTTCTGCGGCTGAGGCGAACATGTAACGAAAGAACGGGGGCTTTCGAATGACAACAGGCAAATTCATTGACCTTGCAGCTCCTGAACTCCGAATGAAACACAGGGAGAAACCAGTGACCCCCCCTCCCCTGTGCATCCGAAAATCCGTGTCTTGTTACAAATTGTCCCCAAAGAGGAGCTTCATTCAAATTATTGAAAAAACACCGACCCGGCCCAATCTTGTTTATTGATGAATGGTGGTCTCCCGTTTAAAATAAATTAAAGCTGAACGGAGCCTTAGTTTGTGTCAAAACAACATAAAAGAGTGGGAGGCAGGGGATGAGGAAAAGTGTGGAGAGTAGTTAAAAGGCGCGTTAAATGATTTGAAAACGGTTGTTCTGGAGATGTGCGGGTATGAAGTAACAGAACTCCACTATCCCTGTTTGATGTCGACTGTACACACCGGTAACCTTTAGTCAATTTGCCTCCTTAGCCCCTGTGTTCGCCGGAGGGAGATAAAAGGTTCCCTCCACCGCCCCCCCCCCCCAGTGATCACAGGAGAACATTATCCTAAGGAAAGTGACAGGGAACACGGGTGGGGAGGGGGTGGGGGGGTATAAGTGATCATCAGGAAATAGGTTGATCACAGTGAGACGATAGTTGCACATTGGGGAGAGAAATTGATCACAGTGGGGGCGAGAAATTGATCACAAGGGGAGTGAAAATGATCGCAAGGAGAGCGGGTGATCGCATGGGCGAAACAAAGTGATCACAAGGGGGGAGGGAGCGAGTGGACGATATGTCTCTTGATCCTTGGGATTTAACGGCGGGTGAGGATTTGAGGGGATTCAATCCCTCCCATTCTGTGTGTGCGATTCCCTGAACGGCGTTGCAAACAGGCAGCAGGGACAGGTGCAGGCATCGTGCGAAGCCCAACGCTCACGGGTCCCTGGAGGAAGGGGGGGATCCTGGACAATCGTTTCCATTTCAGAAACAGTCCCCCCCTCAGGGCAACTCCGCGTGTCCTCGGCAACTATTTATTAAACGGTGCATGATAGCTGATTTAATTTGGATTTGCCAGTTGTCTCTCTCGCTCTATCTCTCTCTCCCTCTTGCTAACGAGGCAGCGTTGAAAAAGGGAGGAACTCTTTATTGTTGCTCAGAGATGTCAGGGTTTCAACGCTTTGAGTTGGTTATTTGTTACAAACTCAGGGAAACAGGAGGCGCCGCGCGGAGTTACAGCAATGGTCCCGGAGACCGAGAACTGCATCCCGCCGTTCAACTGGGCCCTTATTTTAATCTTAAATCGGTGTGTGGTGGGGGGGGGGGGGGGGGGGGGGGGGTACGCAGTTGCAGTGTTGACTCGCACTGCTGTACATAAATAAACAGCCTGAATTAGACCAGTCAGCGCGCAAAATACAAATGAAATAATTCTTGAAAGAGAGGTGTGTATTAAAATGACAAAGGTTGGCTAGCTTCTACCCGTTGTCACAATTGTCATGATCGATTTGCCATATTGGGACACCGCACTGAGGCACCGAACGAGTGTGTAAAACAAATAAAACAAGCCGATGACAGGTTGGAATAATGCTGGAGCTGTGATTTACACGCTGATGGGTCTGGTCACCATAACACCCCCCCCCCCCCCCCCCAAAAAAAAACTAACATACAGACAGGGAGTGGGGGGGGGGGGGGGGTAAAATGTCGGTCTCCATAAAGTCTCTTCACTTTTCTCATCGTTCAGGCCCCGAAATAGTCACCCTCAGATGTTTTTAAAAACGAGAGAAATGCGTTTCCCGGTTCTGTATCAATGAAACAAAACCATGCTCACATTAGCATCTCAAACCGCGAGCTGTGTTGTAATAAGTAATGAATAAGTTATCGCTCTGATCCTCTGTTTTTTTTTGTTGGGGGTGGGTTGGGGGGGGTGATTGGGGATAATAGTTTCTATCTTTTCTTTTTGCTCTCCTGTGGGTTTTCTTCCCTCTCTGTCTGTCTCTCCATTGGACACCCGGAGATTTCGGTCTCCGCCTAGTGATTATGTCACTTGGCGTGAGAGCGCCGCCGCACTTCACAAAGCCCCGAGCCGAGCTGCTGCTTTGAACTTCGCCGCACTTTGACTGCGGATCACGAGGTTGGCGCTTCATTTTCCGTTCAGGTGCTCTCGGTGAGTGGACACCTCCAAAAAAGGGGGAAGGAAGAGAGAGATAGAGCAGCCAATGCAATAAAGCAGCAACTAAACCAATCATCGGAGCAACTTAGCTAAAGAAGTCAGAAATCTCCAAACGAGTTGATTCAGGTCGTCTCTTTTTTTTTGTGTGCAAAAAAAAAACATAAGGAAAGTCTCCGGCTACACAGGGGGAAGGAAAGCTGCGATTCCATTGCTGCCTGCCATGGTTTGTTGAGGGGGATTTTCTTTTGTCGCTTGTTTGTTTCAGCGACAGGTGAGCTGTTATTACTTCACTCGAGCTTGGCATTTCCCCCCCTCCCCTCCTCCTTCCTCCCCCCCTCCCCCTCCTCTCCAAAGTCCATCGTCTCATCTGCTCGCCCTCCTCAACACCCAAGCATGTCCAAACCCGCAGACCACATCAAGCGACCGATGAACGCTTTCATGGTCTGGTCGAGGGGCCAGAGGAGGAAGATGGCCCAGGACAACCCGAAAATGCACAACTCGGAGATCAGCAAGAGGCTGGGGGCCGAGTGGAAGTTACTCTCCGAGGCGGAAAAGAGACCGTACATCGACGAAGCCAAGAGGCTACGGGCTCAGCACATGAAAGAACACCCAGACTACAAGTACCGGCCCAGACGCAAACCCAAGAACCTCCTGAAGAAGGACAGGTATGTCTTTCCTTTGCCCTACCTGGGGGACAGCGATCACTTGAAGGCTGCCGGGCTCTCGATGTCTGCCGCCGACTCGCTCCTGAGCGCTTCGGAGAAAGCCAGAACTTTCCTTCCGCCGACCTCGGCGCCCTATTCCTTGCTTGACCCCAGCCAGTTCGGCTCCAGCGCCATCCAGAAGATGACGGAGGTGCCCCACACCCTGGCCACCACCTTGCCCTACGCGTCCACCCTGGGATATCAAAGCGGAGCGTTCGGGAGCTTGGGCTGCCCCAGCCAGCACACGCACACCCACCCATCGCCCACCAACCCTGGCTACGTTGTCCCCTGTAACTGTACCGCCTGGTCCACCTCCAGTTTACAGCCCCCGGTGGCTTACATACTTTTCCCGGGAATGGCCAAGGGAGGAATAGACCCTTACGCCTCGGCACACGCAGCCGCCATGTGAGTCCAAGGCAGCAACAACAACAACAAAAAAAGAGAGAGAGAGAGAGGGACTTGTATCTTGAATTCGAACACTGCATGTACAACACAAACCGCGACGAGATAAAGACTGCCATCTGAAATGCTGAGGCTTGGATGTGTGTGTGAGGGAGGTGTGGGCATTCCACCCCGACACAAACTGAACAATTATTCCAGGGACTGAACTCTTGAGGGGGGAGGGGGGTCTGCTCCCTCCCGACTCCGGCACACAAGACAACTTGCAATGTAATTTTAAAAAAAACAGCATTTAAGCAGCAAAACAAACGGAGAGAGGAAATATGAACGAGAGAGAGAGACTGCCTCTGATCTTGACATTGCATGTACAGTAAAGGCTCCAAGGATCCGGAACTCCTGTCTTTAGTCTGGAGACAGACTCTAAAACATGGGAACTTTGAGACAGGTTTCTGAATCCTGACCTGTAGCGTGAGAGCTACCCGATAGCGGATAAACAGACTGTAAAATTGTAGATGTTTTTTGTTTGAGAAGCTGCCGCTTGAAAAAAAAACAGAAAGCAACATTTGTTTTTGGCTTTATTTATTATCATGTATAGTGGTGTATAATACCACGTGGTCTTTTATTTTTTTTGGGAACTGAATTCTTTCAAGTCCTGAAATTTCCTTTGCACATTCCTCAATCGAAACTTGCATTCAAAACATTATTGCCGCCAATCGGTAATAACGAGACTATCTGTCAATTTCCATTGGAATTGTGAGATGAGCCGTTTTAACGAACCCCCCCCCCCCCCCCCTCCCAACTGCGGGCTGGGTGAGGACAGAAGTGTCTCTGCCTTGCATTCAAGGTAGCTCTCGCTTCATATTCTTGCCCGTCCAGTGGAACTGGCCCCGGTTTTTCTCCTTGAATGTTTAATTTCCGACTGAACTCCAGGCACCCAGGCTGGCTATTCTTTTTAAAAGAAATAACGATTTGAAAATGTTCGGAAGCCGAGTATATCTCGAAAACAAATTGTGTCCAGAAGGATTTTACCTCGTACTCTGTTCAACTGTTGAACAAAGGTAATGTTTTAAATAAAAGACACGTGTGTCTACAAATATATATATATATATGCAGAATATGGTATATTTATTGGAAAGTTGAATCGAACAATAAACAAAATCCCAGTTTCACCCCAGAAATGTCTGAGGGCAGTGTCAGTGGAATTAGAATTAGCAAACGGTTTTATACTAAAGCGACAGAGAGTGCCACTTCCAACTTGTTTGTCTAGAACCAACTGGAAGTTACTGGAATACTAAACTGATTTTCTCACAGAGAGTGTCATCCCGCATTTGTATGCTACTTAACGCTGTTTTCTTTCCTGTTGGCCAAGGAAAATATATTTGGGGAGAATGAAAGCTAACGGCCGGACTACGTTGCCCACCTCCCCCAGACACCGCCACTGAAAATGTGACGGTGGGTGGGTGGGTTGAACGCCGGGGACCCAGAGTCATTCAGAGCGCTTTGCTTAAATATGCAAATCCCAGACAGGGTTAAGATGCGGCGTTTGGCGTATATTTGTTAAAGATTTTAGGTCACTGATTCTGTAACCTAATTTATAACACACCCACAGGGGATTGGAGATCAAAATGACAATGTCTTTTGGTTAATTGCATTCAGATTTTCTCATCCACTTGAAGTGACATTTGTGCTCTGACGATAATGTAACTTAAATGTTCTGCTCCGAGTGAAGAGTTTTTCTCGTAATTTCCCGCGTCCCCAACTTTACTCATCATCTCTGTCGCATTTTTTTTGTTCTGTCACATTTCAAGCAGGCGTTACACTCTCACTCCACTCACACCGGTCGGCGTGAAGGTTAGATTTGAATGGAGCGGTGTCATGTTGTCAAAAAGGCATGTTAACGTTACAGTCGTTAGCGTTACAGACTCGACACTTGCCATTGAAAAGGGGGGCGACATCTGCTCGGAGCGAATATCAATGGGGGTGGGGGGAATGTTTGCTTTGTGCTTTGCCCTGGGGACCGCCTGGATTCGATCCCCCAAAGTGTTCCGTGTGGCGAGTGTGTCAGCAGAAAGAATGCGGATCCTCATTCACAACACAAAAGCTGTGAATGCGATGCATAATAAAGTGACAATGGGGAGGAGAAGGGAGGGGGGTCATAATATCTGGAAAACAATAATTTGGAAGTGAAGGAATTAGGATAGATAAACCCTGCTTATTCTCATGACAGACGAAACCTGAATAACAGGCATATTAGTAATACACAAAGTGTGTGAGAAACAGGAGGTCGGTGTTAGTGACAGGTTTGAACAGTGTAGGGTGGAGGTTCAGTTCTAAGAATGCAGTTTAGCCCATTGTAATATAACACTGAAAACGGCGAGGGAACAGGAGACCCTCTTTGTTAAATAATGGGTTTTACCCTGTAATTTAAAACTGATTTGTCGATTATTGTCAAGAATTAGGTGCCACGCAGTAATCGCCCGCGTCTGAGTTGCCCAGACTAACAACGTAATGGAGATGCTCTTGTGATGACCTGGTCATTTCTGTGAATGCATCGCCTTGCGCGAGTTCAAAAGATATTAAAAGTCTTCCCCCGCCTCTTGCCGGTGCCCAGAAGCGAAAGATTGAAGTTTGTTTTCGGTGTGAGAGTGTTCGCCTGAAATACTCGGGTACATCACCAGTGGATATTTCTCATCCAATTTAAAATATTCTACAATATGATGCAATTAAAGTGTCAACCCGATCCCCAAAGTGGTCATGGCGAAACTATAAGTAGCTGGAATGAATTGTCCCGATGTCATTTCAAGCAAGATGCTGTCTCTTTTTTTAACAAAACAGTTTAACTCCCCGATTAATCCTATCAGACCGGTTCATTCACACCTTAACAAGCAATCCCCTTTTTCTAAACAAAAGAAACCTGCTTCTGTTAATCGTTTTGACATCTGAGTGAACTGATGTCTAAAGTCTGAGTCACTTGTTTAGTCCAGGAACTCCGAAGGTGTGTGTGGGGGGGGGGGGGGGGGTTGGAATTAGCTCCTGTCAAACCAGTTCATCCAGAAAACTCTTCTCTTGTTTTCAGGAGAATAAAATCATCAGTAGACGGGTTACAAATAGCATACCTCGGCGCTTAGAGTTCCAAATACCGGAGTGCGGGGTTTCAGGTTACAACGAAATGGGACTTACGCCGCACGTTTGCTGTTGGCTCGATGCTGTACCTGGGGCAGCGAGGGAAACATTCTCCACCTCTCCCAAGGCGGGAAATGGAAAGAAGAGAATAGTAAACTCAACGTTGCAATGAGAGAGCGCGGTGACTGTGTTAAAGGTGGCAGGTTGCGAAATAGCAGGGCATCCGCATATCTGTGCAGAGTGCGCCTTGAATGAGGGAGACATCATACTAACACCATGTAGAACTCGCAGCAAACGAACAGGCCGCTCGGCCCAACCGGTTTATGTGAGCCTTTACGCTCCACCACCAGAGACTTGCCCCGCCCTACTTCATCTCACCCCCACTTGACTATTATCACCATTCACACCCGAGGACATCTGGACAAGCCTCTAAATGGGTGCAAATGAGGGCCGCCGTAAATGAACCCTGTTCCCAACTACACGAGAGGCTCGACTGGGAAGTTCACAGGAGTGGTGGGGGGGGAGGAGGGGGAGGGGGGGGGGGGGGGACAAGCTGGATGCACCGTCTCAAAATCTGTCCTGGAACATCCCACAGCATTGTAAAAATAAACATAGGGCGGGAGAGGTATCTGGGAAAAGCTGTGCACTTTCACACACTTCCCTGGCGGAAGTTGCTTTTTTTAAACACACATCGATTGATATGATCCAGCGCGATTTTCTCTCCTGGAATGATAAATCTGTGACAAAAGTTTTTTTGAAACTGGATTCGCGCTCCCAAAGAAATTTTTTTTTGCCAATCTCATTGATATATAAACACATGTACTGGAGTGATGATGTCTGCCTTAGCGTCCTTTACCTACACATGTTTTTGTTTTGAATCAGGTAGCAATGTGCCGGAGAGGCGGGCAGACTGGGAAGCGAATGCGTTCCCGGTCATTGGTTTGAATGAACTGGCACAACACTGCGGTTAGTATGCGACTGCCAAAGTTGTCATCCTAACTCCACCGAATCACTTATGTGTCCTCACATTCACCGCAGCCTTGGCATTTTTGTTCTTTTTCTCTAGCGGGGATTTCAGTGTGTCAACAAACCCCCCAAAAAACAAAACAGTTCGAAACGCGTGTCAATTTCTGTCTGGGTAGCCTCGAGTTTTGTTTTGGTCCTTAACCCCCCCATCTGCATTTCCTTCTGCCCTCCCTTCACAATCCCAGTGACCTTCCTTCTCTCCCTGCTGCGTTGCAAATTTAACTTCAACACCCGCCCCCCCAACACACACACACACAAATAAAGTAGCAAGTGTTCTCAATTCCTTTTGATTCCCATTCAGGTCGACTAATCTGGCGTTTGAAAACAAAACGAGCGAATGTCTGCTGTTAATGATTCAAGCATCAAATCAAATCTTGCAGAAATCTTTGCCGGGGTCAGGGACGATTATTAGAATTTCAAAGTTAAAAAAAAAATCCGGAGATCAGTCAGAGGGAACAAAAAAACGTCAAATTAGCCTCTCACATGCAAATACCTGAGTATAATTACAAGTAACAGTAAGCTTGAGTGAATATCATAAGCATTATCAAATATGCCATTTAAAGGATAACATGAAACATTCTGACGGGTGCAACGCTTAATAAGAGGGAGTCACGGAATTAATAATTACAGACGGTGTAACACGACATGGATTCAAAAGGAGTAAAATATGAAAACAATTGGTTTGTGGGGAAACGTGGTGTGAAGCTGATTTTTTTGTGTGGCTCTCACTGCTTATGGGGTTGTGTAATGTCACAGTGCCGGGTATAGGATTAGCACACTGAGGTGTAATGGTATTACGTCCCTAATTAAAAATTTCATTTCACATCCAGATTGTTTACTTATCTGCCGAGAACATATGCTGGAAGAAGTTTTTTTTTTCCCCTCTGTATTCTGCACTATCGCCCAAGGTGCAATTCAATATAAAAACAGCATCTCGTGTCTTATTACATTCTCCAGCCCTTATCTGGGTCCTGTAATTTATGGTGATACTCGTTGGAACTGAATATGGAGGGGTTTTTTTTTCTGGTGTTAATCTTAAAGCATGCAAATTCATCTCTGGAATATTAGAATGATATTAGAATAATATTGCTATGTCCTCTTTGCAGACTATACCTCTCTTTTTGCAAAAAAAAATCGTGTATTAAATATGACATTTATGTCTGTACAGTAACACATGGACTATAATATTGTTCCTATGTAAATTATGTTGCCGGCTATATTTCTGCTTCCCGCACAATAAGTCTTTCTGCGCACCTTTAACGCCCTACAGAAATAGCTCCTGCTCGGAAATACCCTCGTGTTGGTTGGTGTACATATCAATAGCAGTTTCACTGGCCAGGTAAATATATTTTCCTCTCCGAGATGATATAGATTCCTGACCTCTTGTGCTCCGACCTATTGTATAATAACAGACACAGGATGGGGACACACACACACGCACAAACAGAGGGGTCTGACCGTTCTCTGTGCACCTGTAAGACAGACTGGGATGGAGCAGGATGCAAACCTCGTATGGGTGCAATGTGCGGACACTTTGAAGTTTTCGTTTCGGCCCAGGACAACGGGATCCCTCCAAAAATCAAGCCAGAATGTTCGCCTCGGAGTTTTCTGGGAGAGCTGCAAGGTGCTATCCTTGCCTTTCCATGTTGCCTTTTAACCTGCAAGAGTTTGTATGTGTGTGTTATTTTTACAGTTGGTGCATGGAATATTATTTTCCAAAAGACTCTGAGATGAAAAGAAAACTTGCAGTTTTCAAAAGGTTAATCATATGGATTCGATACCTGAATGAACACATGTAAAACCCACATAGATTGGGCAAATGAGGGGGGGGGGGGGGGTGCACAGTATCAGTTCAGAAGGTTTGAACCACTCTTGAAAAAACCATTGCAATATTTCCTGCTTATTTTAAATTGCCGAAGAGAGACAGATGTTTATTAATAAAACTGCCTCTTGCGTGTGAAGAGAGAGAGAGCTCTGTAATATCACAGGGGGTATTGCGCTGTCGAATCTCAGCGAGCCTATAGATCTTCCTTTAACTGTGTCTCAGGCGGTTTTATATTTGGGGAACAAAAAATTCAGCGGATCATATGTTCAATTCAATCTTCCTTATCTCTCCCGGACTCCTTTCAAACTGGGCTGCAGCCTCGCGTCACATAAAAGGAGCGGATAATTGGCCTTTATTTTATTTAATTTAATACGACAGTCGGGTGCTTTAATGTAATTTATATGCTTAATTTAGTGATAAAAGTAAAAAAAAAAAGTACAGCGACATGGACTGGCGCCCGCGGAGATTTCTCAGCCACTCAACCTCTCCTCCTCTCACGCATACATGCCTCAACCCCCTCTCCACCTCAATGCAGAAACAAAATATATCGCCATAAATATATATTTTAAAACCTTGCTAATTTGCCGATGTGGGTGTTGTTGGAAAATATCACAGCGAGCTGATCGCAATTGCTAATTTAAGGATCAAATCCTGCTGTGCTTTGAGTCCTGGACAATTTCATCATGTTATTTCACTGGGGCAGTATTTGGGGGAGGGGGGAAGGGGGCTTCACATTTCAAAAGTGCAAGTATAATGGAATATCTGAGATTAGGATTTCGTCCCCTTCCACGTGTATGATACACCCGTAATTTCATTCCTGAATTGCACTGAAATTCAGGGTGTAACCAGCTCTGAACCCAGGGTGTTTGAATGGGACACTACCCTGCACAATGGTGGTGGTGGTGGGCATCTCTTGCAGTATGTGCGGCTGGGATGCAGGGTGGCATTTCCGTAACTGATGTTTTCCTTCTCCCCCGCCCCAACACCCACACCCACCCTCCCAAACCCCGTGCTGATGTCAGGAGCACATGGCTTCAATTTAACGATTGCGAATTCATCAGGTTTGGGTGGTGAACGAGGCGATTCCCAAGCCTCTTGATTTGTGATCACGCATTGTCTCAGCGGGGGCGCCCTGCTCCTAATACCTGAATATCAGGCAGACATCAGTCCACATTTTTATGATTTTTTTCGGGGGCTATCTGTAATTGGATCTGGTATGTTTTTATTTTTTTGCAAAAGGGAGTGGGTCTGCTCCCTCTTTCAAATCAGGTGCTGAATTCTGGTAGTGATGGTTCGGGGTGGGGGGGGGGGGGGGGTGTTGGTGGGGAGAGATTTCTAATTTCAGAGATGTAAAGGGTGAATGAGCTGATAAGGAAATGGGGATTCTCGCGCTGCAGTCTGGAGAGAGAATAAAACTCTGGTTTTAATAGGGTTCCAGTTGGTGAAGTGATTTACATGAAGGTTTATTCCCTGTCTGTTCTGATATAAGGGAATTACATATAACAAGAGCCACTGCATAAAAAGGCAGAAAATATTTTCCCTCTAATCATGCCCGTCCATTTATATTCATCTGTCCACACATCCATCTCCCCGCCATCCCCCGCGCCCCCTCCCCTGTCCTCCTTCACTCCCATCTCCTTTTACACCTGATTCCTTACGAACATCTGGAGACGGGAAAAGAGGATAGATTAGAACACCCTCTGTGCAAGTATCTGATTGTGATTTCACTGGGGAATTTGCACGATTCTGACTCCAGAATCAAATTGTGTTTTTTTTCCTCTCTCTCTCTTCCGGAGACAACTTTATATTGTTTACGAAGTATGTGTAAGTGTTGCGTTCATTTAATTTAACAGCAAACAAGGTTCTTTAAATTACAGTGCGCCTCGGAGCAGAGAGAGAGCACAGGAGGCAACTCCATTCGCATCTTTTCTATCAGCGGATCACACAGCCTCTCTTCTCATACAAATGGTAGCGAGAGGCTATAATCTTCTCTTCGCTATTTCCACTGGGTTTTACTTTACCGTTTGATTTTTGTTGCTGTTGCTGTTAGAACAGTGAAGGGAGAGTGGCCTGAAAATGGGATCGCACTGTGTAAAACAGCAACCTGGCATCTTTCATGTCGTTAAAACCCTCTGAGGTGCCCCAGCCACGAAACAACATTCTAGGATGGGTGTTAGTTGCCCACAGCTTGTCCCACCTCGGGGGAGAGCTATGGAGGTCCAGGGATTTCCCTTGGGAATTTTAGAGCTGTAAAGTGCTGAATGCACAGCCAGCCATGACTGAGCGATGGAAACCTGGAGATGCTCAAGAGGCCGACGTTGAGGAGCTGAAGGAGGTTATAGAATCAGGAGTGGGAATACAGAGTGTAAAGGCCCAGTCTGGCAGGGAGCACACCCAGCATTGGGATCACCCACATATCTAGACCAGTTCCAATTTATCAAATGCTGTGCTTGGAGAAGTGGAGGATCTCTGTGGATTTACGCCGTTCTTTCTAAAACACGCTTCCATTCTAACTTTCCCTCCTAACTCATGCCTTCGTTCATACTTTTTTTTAATGTATCAAGTCGGAATCTGGTCAGTTGGTAAGAGCACTTTTGCAGCCACATGGGGGCTGGCTTGAATTAATGAATTGTCGAATTCGGACACTGCAACTGAGCGAAGTGCCCCCTCGAATTTGTCAGGAGAGAATCCACTAGGGTTTCCGGATCTGTAGTAATCCATTCGGTGATTCGTGCTCCGGAGAGCAGGCGAGTGGTCTTCGGGCAGGCCGTTCTGGGGCTCCTGCAGTCGAATAGCCGGTCAATTTTCATTGTCCCGGCCAACACATTGAGAGATCATTTGGGAAGGTATTTGACGGTGAATCCTCAGAATCAAATCCAAATGTGAATCGGGGCAAGAGGAGAGGATTTGCGAAATGATAGATTAACAATGATTCTGATAGAAGTCAGTAACTGCAGAGAGCATTATGAATTGAACTCATGTATCCTTGAGGGACAGCGCAGAGTCATGGGCATGGAACTGAGGCCGTCAGCTGCTGTGGGAATAAGCACAACTATTTCAATGTGCATCACAGAGCTGGCACAGATCGGTATACAACTGATACAGCTCTGTATGCAACTGGTACAGCTCTGTATACATCTGGTACAACTCTGTAAACAGAGAAACATAGAAAATAGAAGCAGAAGGAGGCCATTCGGCCCTTCGAACCTGCTCCGCCATTCATTATGATCATGGCTGATCATCAAGTTCAAGACCCTGATCCTGCCTTCCCCCAATATTCCTTCTAAGAAGTCTTACAACACCAGGTTAAAGTCCAACATGTTCGTTTCAAACACTTGGTGAAGAAATTTCTCCTCATCACAGTCCTAACAGGTTTACCCCTTATCTTCAAACTCTGACCCCTTATTCTGGACTCCCCCACCATCGGGAACATTCTTTCTGAATCAACCGTGTCCTACCACTGGCACAGCTTTGTATAGAACTGGTACAACTCTGCATACATCTATTACAGCTCTATACATCTGGTACAGCTCTGTATACATCGGGTATAGCTCTGAATACATCTGGTATAGATCTGTATACATCGGCACAGCTCTATACATTTGGGACAACTGTATACATCGGGTAGAGCTCTGTATACATCTGGTAGAGCTCTGTATACATCTGGTAGAGCTCTGTATACATCTGGTAGAGCTCTGTATACATCGGTACAGCTCTGTATACATAGAATCATTGAAACATAGAGGACAGAATTCTCTAATCCCGCGGCAGTGTCCACGCCATCGTAAATGCCGTCGCGTTTTACGACGGCGTAAACAGGCCGACCCCACGACTAATTCTGGCCCCCACAGGGGGGCACTGGAGTGGTTTACGCCGCTCTAGCTGCTGATCCCGGCGTGAACTGGGTGCCACGGGATCTGCGTATGCGCAGTGCCTTCCTTCAGTGCGCCAGCCCTGACGTAATGTGGTGCAGGACTACAGGAGCCGGCTGGGAAGAAAGCAGGCTCCCAGCCAGAGAGGCCGGCCCATCGATCAGTGGCCCCGATTGCGGGCCAGGCCACATCGGAGGCCCCGCCGGGGTCGGGCCCCTCCTCCCCCCCCCCCCCCCCCACAGGCTGCCCCCCTCCCCTGACATTTCCACGCCGAGTTCCCGCCGGCTGAGAGCAGGTGTGGACTGCGCCGGCAGGACTCGGCGTTTTCACGAAGGCCACTCCGCCCATCCCGGGCTGAGAATCGGCGAGCCGGCCCGCATCCAGCGCCGTGCCAACCATGCCGGTGCCATTGGTGCCGATTCTCCGCTCTGCGGAGAATCCCGTGCCGGTGTGGCGCAATTTGCGCCGGTCGCGGGAATTCTCCGGCCCTTCCCGGGCTGAGAGAATCCCACCCAGAATTTACAGTGCAGATTGAGGCCATTTCGCCCATTGGGTCTGCACCAGCCCTTGGAAAAAGCACCCTACATAAGCCCACACCTCCACCCAGTAACCCCACCCACCTACCCTCTAGTAAACCAGTAACCCCCACCTAACCTTTCTTTTAGCCACTAAGGGGCAATTTATCCACCTAACCTGCACATCTTTGGACCGATGGTGGAAACTGGAGAACCCAGAGGAAACACACGCAGGCACGGGGATAACATGAAGACTCCTCACAGACAGTGACCCAAGCCAGGAATCGAACCTGGGACCCTGGAGCTGTGAAGCAACAATGCTAACCACTGTGCTGCCCAAGAAAACCCATACAGAGTTGGTACATCTGGTACAGCTTTGTACACATCTGGTACAACTTTGTATTCAACTGGAACAGCTCTGTATACATCTGGTAGAATTCTGTATACAACTGGTAGAGCTATGTATACATCTGGTACAGCTCTGTATACAACTGGTACTGCTTTGTATTAATCTGGTACAATTCTGTATACATCTAGGAGAACTCTGTATACAACTAGTAAAGCTATGTATACATCTGGTAGAGCTATGTGTACAGCTGGTGTAACTCTGTACCAGATGTATACATACAACGACGAGTCAGAATACAGGAGGGAGATAGAGAACCTAGTGGAGTGGTGCAATGACAACAATCTATCCCACAATGCCTGCAAAACTAAAGAGCTGGTCATTGACTTCAGGAAGCAAAGTACTGTAGCCCGATCAGCATCAACGGGGATAAGCTGGAGATGGTTAGCAGCTTCAAATTCCTCGGGGTACATTTTTCCAAAAATCTGTCCCTGTCCACCCACATTGACGCTACCACCAAGGAAGCACAATGGCGCCAATACATCCTCAGGAAACTAAGGAAATTCGGCATGTCCACATTAACTCTTACCCAACTTTTACAGATGCACCATAGAAAGCATCCTATCTGGCTGCATCACAGCCTCAACTGTTCGGCCCAGGACCGCAAGAAACTTCAGAGAGTCATGAACGCAGCCCAGTCCATCACATGAATCTGCCTCCCATCCATTGACTCCACCTACACCTCCCGCTGCCTGGGGAAAGCGGGCAGCATAATCAAAGACCCCTCCCACCCGGTTTCTTTTCTTCTAACTTCTTCCATCAGGCAGGAGATACAAAAGTCTGAGAAAACGCACCAACAGACTCAAAAACAGCTTCTTCCCCGCTGTTACCAGACTACGAAACTACCCTCTTATGGACTGAACTCATTAACACAACACCCCTGTATGCTTCAGCCGATGCCGGTGTTATGTAATTATATTGTGTACCTTGTGTTGCCCTTTTACGTATTTTTCTTTTCTGTTCTTTTCTTTTCATGCACTTAATGGTCTGTTGAGCTGCTCGCAGAAAAATGCTTTTCATTGTACCTTGGTACACGTGACAATAAACAAAATCCAAATCCAACTCTGTATACACCTGGTACAGCTCTGTATACAACTGGTACAACTCGGTATACATTTAGGACAACTCTGTATACAACTGGCACAGCTCTGTATACATCTGGTACAGCTCTGTATACATCTGGTACAGCTCTGTATACATCTGGAACAACTCTGTATACACCTGGTACAGCTCTGTATGCATCTGGTACAGCTCTGTATACAACTGGTACAGCTCTGTATACATCTGGAACAACTCTATATACACCTGGTACAGCTCTGTATACACCTGGTACAGCTCTGTATGCATCTGGTACAGCTCTGTATACATCTGGAACAACTCTGTATACAACTGGTACAGCTCTGTATACATCTGGTACAGCTCTGTATACAACTGGTACAGCTCTGTATACATCTGGTACAGCTCTGTATACAACTGGTACAGCTCTGTATACATCTGGAACAACTCTGTATACACCTGGTACAGCTCTGTATATATCTGGTACAGCTCTGTATACAACTGGTACAGCTCTGTATACATCTGGAACAACTCTGTATACACCTGGTACAGCTCTGTATATATCTGGTACAGCTCTGTATACAACTGGTACAGCTCTGTATACAACTGGTACAGCTCTGTATACATCTGGAACAACTCTGTATACATCTGAAACAACTCTGTATACACCTGGTACAGCTCTGTATATATCTGGTACAGCTCTGTATACACCTGGTACAGTTCTGTACACAATTTGAACAGCTCTGTATACAACTGGTACAACTCGGTATACATTTAGGACAACTCTATGTACAACTGGTACAACTCTGTATACATCTGGTACAACTCTCTACACATCTGGTACAGCTCTGTATATATCTGGTACAACTCGGTATACATCCGGAACAACTCTGTATACACCTGGTACAGCTCTGTATACAACTGGTACAGCTCTGTATACAACTGGTACAGCTCTGTATACAACTGGTACAGCTCTGTATACAACTGGTACAGTTCTGTATACAACTGGTACAACTCTGTATACATCTGGTACAACTCGGTATACAACTTGTACTGCTCTGTATACATCTGGTACAACTCTGTACACGTAGTATCATAGAATCATAGAATGTACAGTGCAGAAGGAGGCCATTTGGCCCATCGGGTATGCACCGGCCCTTGCAAACAGCACCCTACTTTTAAAAAAAAAAGTGTACTCAATTCATTTTTTCCAATTAAGGGGCAATTTAGTGTGGCCAATTCACCCAAGCTGCACATCTTTGGGTTGTGGGGGTGAAACCCATGCAAACACGGGGAGAATGTGCAAACTCCACACAGACAGTGACCCAGAGCCGGGATCGAACCTGGGACCTCAGCGCCGTGAGGCAACAGGGCTAACCCACTGAGCCACCGTGCTGCCGACAGCACCTACTTAAGCCCACACCTCCACTCCGTAACCTAATAATCCCAAACTAATCTTTTTTTTTGGACACTATGGGGCAATTTTGCATGGCCAATCCAGCTAACCTGCACATCTTTGGACTGTGGGTGGAAACTGGAGCACCCGGAGGAAACCCACGCAGACACGGAGAGAATGTGCAGACTCCGCACAGACAGTGACCAAAGCCACAGTTGAACTTGGGATCCTGGAGCTGTGAAGCAACAGTGCTATCCACCGTGCTACCATGCCGCCCAAGAAAACCCATACAGAGTTGCTACAACTGGTACAGCTCTGTATACATCTGGTACAGCTCTGTATACTGGTACAACTCTGTATACATTTGGTACAGCTCTGTATATAACTGGTACAACTCTATATATAACTGGGACAGCTCTGTATACATTTGCTACTGCTCTTTTTACAGTTGGAACAGTTCTAAATACATCTGATGCAGCTCTGCATACATTTGGTCCTGCTCTGTTTATAGCTGGTAGAGCTCCCTAAATGGCAGGTCTGACTCTGTATACATCTGGTACAACTTTGTATACAGCTGGTACAGCTCTGTGTACAACTAGTGTAGCTCTTTTTCATCCAGCAGCCATGTTACAGCTGGTCCAGTTCTGCGTACACCTAGTACAGCTCTGTATAAATCTGCTACAGCTTTGTATACTCCTGGTACAGCTCTGTGTTCAGCTAATACAGCTCAGTGTCGAGCTCTTCCAGCTCTGTATACAACTGGTATAGCTCTGTATGTAGCTAGTGTGGTTGTGTATACATCTGGTACAACTCTGTGCACAACTGGCAGAGTTCCATATACATCTGGTACAGCTTTGTATCCAGCTGGGATGATGCATGTACATCTGGTATAGCTCTGTATACAACTGGTACACCTCTGTATAGAGCTGACACAGCTTTGTATGCAGTTGGTACCACTTCATATGCAACTGGTCCAGCTCTGTATACACTTGGTACAGCTCTATGTACACATAGTACAGCTATGTATACAGCTGGTCCAGCTCTGTATTCAACTGGTAATGCTCTGTTTACAGCTGGTGCTGCTCTGTGTACAGTTAGTACAGCTCTGTATACATTTAGTACAACTCTGTGTTCAGCTGGCTCAGCTCTGTAGAGAGCTGGTATGGCTCCTCTCACATCCGGTACAGCTCTGTATACATCTGGTACAGCTCTGCTCTGCATTCATCTGGCAATGCTTTTTATGCATCTGGCACAGCTCTGTATACAACTGGTATAGCTCTGTATACATTTGGTACAGCTCTGCATACACCTGGCAATGCTGCATCTGAAGCTGGTGCAGCTCTGTATACATCAGGTACAGCTCTGTACACAACTGGTACAGCTCTGTGTACAGCTCGTACAGCTCTACATACACCTTATACAGCTCTGTATACAACTGGTACAGCTTTATATAGAACTGGTACAGCTGTGTGTACATCTGCTACAGCTCTAGTGCAGCTTTGTGTACAACTGATACAGCTCTGTGTACAGCTCGTACAGCTCTACATACACCTTATACTGCTCTGTATACCATAAGACCATAACACTTAGGAGCAGAATTAGGCCACTCGGCCCATCGAGTATGCTCCGCCATTCAATCATGGCTGATATTTTTCTCAACTGGTACAGCTCTGCATACAGCTGGTACAGCTCTGTATACAACTGGTACAGCTCTGCATACAGCTGGTACTGCTCTGTATACAACTGGTACAGCTCTGCATACAGCTGGTACTGCTCTGTATACAACTGGCACAGCTCTGCATAAAGGTGCTGCTGCTCTCAGTACAGGTGGTACTGCACAGTTACACAGCTTGAACAGCTCTGTACACAACTGGTTACAGATCCATATACAGCTGGTAAAACGTGACATCAGAAGTGTATGACCCAGTTGGAATAATAATGTTTTCTCTCTTTTCTGTCTTCCAAAGATTTCAATTCAACCTTCTGCTCGGCCTTAATGTGTCCATTACCTCCGCTCTCTCTTTATTTCGTGCAGTGTCAAAAGAAAGGAGTCTTCACAGTTATCCATTAGAGCTTTCATGGGACAAGGTCTTGAATGAAGTGCTACCTTTCTGTATAGCCTTCAAGGCCAAGCCGTGCTTTCCCTTGTATCATAGTTATTGTACTTGATTTCATTCCTGTGTCTGGATGTGTAAGGCCAAACTTTGATGACTATCAACAGCCCTCTACCGTCTAATGTCTTTCAGTATAATTCCCCTCATGATGGGAGCTAATGGATGCCCCAATATATTTCTATTAAAAAAAAAATATTTCTTTATTCTCCTCTTTATCCCAATAACATATTTCTATTAATGAACTTGAGCACTGCACCATGTTTAATTAATTTTATAAGCGTTGCTGTGTGCGATTTTTCAAGCCCGTTTGCTGAGCACATAAATCCTCTTATGGTCGCGAGATTTTACACGAAGGTTATAACGGAATGCGCCGGTCAGATCTGAATTTGAGATCTTCGCTGCCCCCAGTCGGTGATGTGATCAGGGCGCAAACATGATTTCCATTAACTTAAATACATTTCAATACAATTAAAGGGCTTTAGGCCGGACCTTCCAGCCCTGTCTAATGTTCCTCCACAACATGACATGACATTGGTGCGATTCACTCTTCTTCATCGACAATCACTGGCTAACGAGTATGATTGGCAGCCGAAGGATCAAAAGCGCAAACCAGTTGTGATGCTATGCGGGGGGTGCGGCAGTGCTTGGAGGGCTGAGGCTGGGCAGTGCCCCCGGCACCCTGGTAGTGTCCCTGGCACTGCCCCATGACAGAGGCCAGTGAACATAGAACATACATTGTAGAAGAAGGCCATTCAGCCCATCGAGTCTGCACCGACCCACTTAAGCCCTCACTTCCACCCTATCCCCGTAACTCAACAACCCCTCCTAACCTTTTTGGACAGTGAGGGCAATTGCATTCATCATGGTCAGTCCACCTAACCCGCACATCTTTGGACTGTGGGAGGAAACCGGAGCACCCGGAGGAAACCCACGCAGACACGGGGAGAACGTGCAGACTCCGCACACAGCGTTCCAATGGGGAATCAAACCTGGGATCCAGGTGCTGTGAAGGTACAGTGCTAGCCACTTGTGCTACCATGCTGCCCAGTGCTGATGGCAATGCCGAAGGGGCACTACTGCGACGTACTGCCAGGGGGCTGAAAGGAGACTCTGAGAGGGGGCAAACCTTTCTCCTTTTGGGTAAGGGGAGCCTTCCCTTCTGTGTAATGGGGGAGTGGGTGCTCATTGGTGAATGGACGGGGAGGAGAGAGGGGGGAGAGTGCCCCTCCTGATACCTCCGTGGTGGAGAAGGTCACCCCGAAGCTTGTGGATTTGGGGGGTGTGGAGGGGGGGGGGGGGGGGGGGGGATCTTCCATGGCCACGGACGTTTAAAAGTGAATTCAGTTTTCTTGCTGATCTTTAAAGGGTGACTCAGCCTCTGTGTAGCCATGTTTATCAGCTCTATCAGGCCCCAGCCCACCAGAATGATGGCAGAAAACACACCCACCCATTTTTTTCTGACAAAGTGCCAGAGACTGGTTTAGTACACTGGGCTAAATCGCTGGCTTTTAAAGCAGACCAAGGCAGGCCAGCAGAACAGTTCAATTCCCGTATCAGCCTCCCCGGACAGGTGCCGGAATGTGGCGACTAGGGGCTTTTCACAGTAACTTCATTGAAGCCTACTCGTGACAATAAGCGATTTTCATTTTCAGAAGACCGGGTCAAGCTTGGCTGTGTTTCTGGAGAGAAACACGTCAGTTTTCAGTCAGAACCTGACACTTTGCCACTTTTATTGAAAATTTGGCCGCTGTCTCAGCATGTGGCGCAAAATATTTCATTACTTCTGACAGACCCCTGGTGATCCCCAGCAAAGCAGCGGCAGTGAAAGTCTATCGAGAACTACTATCACCTTTTGCAGCCTCTTAGCAACACAACTCACAGCTCTGCAGACTGGCTGGTGGACCTGGCAGAATATCCCCACTTGGAGAAGATCAAATACACCATCCGAGGGTCGGAGGAAGGCTTCCTCAAACCATGGGGGCAGTTCATAGGCCTGTTCCAAGACTTGTTCGAAGCCAACTAGAAAGGGAAATCAATTAAAATTAGAAGACTGACAGGACCTGGGGGAAATGAGGGAACACCACAGGGGGAGGGGGAGGGGGCAGAAGCCCCCCCCCCCCCCCTACCCACAAGGCAGGCACAGCAGGAAGCACAAAGGAAAGAAGGGAGGTAAAGGGGAGAGCAGAAGCTAGGGGAGAGCACATCCTGAACGAACAGGGAGGATATCAGGGGGGGGGGGGGGGGGGGGGGGCTGCGGGGGATGGGAGGATAGCGCACCAAGACAGAAGGTAACAAGATGTATATAAAATAACCCCATGTACTGTACATGTTAAACACAAAATACAACTGTGTATAAAATTGAAAATTCTAATAAAAGTATTTATTTTAAAAGTAAATACATTATTATGGCTGTGGGCGCGCTTGCTTTTTTAATACATCTAACTGTACACACCATTGAATCTTGCTTCACATTTGTTTGTGTTGTAATCTATTATTTTGTTAGTAGATAGTAGTATTGAAGGCTATAGTTTAATTATGTTGCCAACTAGGTATTGGTGCATGTGCTCCTATAGAAGGCTAAAGTAGATGGTTCCTCTGCCCTTCCATCTATGAATGCACTTGCTTCAAAGTGAAGTTCGCGGACTTTTTAAGTCTAATTTCATGGAAGCATAGATCCCCTACAGTGCAGAAGGAGCCCATTCCGCCCATCGAGTCTTCAGCGACCCTCCAAAAGTGAACCCTACCTAGGCCCACTCCCTCATCCTATCATCACCTAACCGTTGGACACTAATGGGGATTGAATCATGGCCAATCCATCTAATCTGCACATCTTGGGATCAGAGAGGAAACCGGAGTGTTATACGTTTAGCTGCTGTTATATAAAGAGTCGAAGGTTCTGCTCCTTTTCCACAACACCTTTAATTTACTTCAACATACTCTGCACAAAACTCGAACATCAAATCACCTGACACAAAGGCCACCTGAAGCCCCTTTACATATCAGTGTCAATTATTGGATACTTAACATAAATGAGACAATTAATTGGAATGTCTCTTAACTCATTACTTAACAGTCTCTCCTTCCTTGGAGAAAAAAATAATTAGGTGAAAACAAAATTACAAGAAACTCAAAAACACACAGAAACAGGTACCCTTCATTAACAATATCCAAAAGTTTCTGTGAGCTAGCCCCTCTTTTTGTAAAACAGTCTGACAATTGATAGCTACTGTCAACCCATTTAATTTTTGCTATTTCCCCTGTGTCCAACATCTGCTTCAAACTTGCGATGTCTGTCCTTAGCCTTTTTTCATTGACACTTTTTGTAGAGTGCACATTTTCCTACAGGGATTTATTGTCAATGTGACATTAAATAGGTATATTACCCAAATCCCCTAATCCCAAAATTTCTGTCAATATCTGAGACATGTAAAAGGCCATAACTGCCTCTACAAGGCTTAACGTCTCAGCAGCCAACATGGTTTTGACCACTCTCCTTATTTTCTTTGCTTCCCACACAAGAGGGCAACATTTACCATTGTCCCCCAAAAGGAAAACTATAAAACCTCTGAGCTTGAAACCCCATCACAGAAATTTGCAAAGGAAACATCATTATAAATTATGAGTTTCAAGAGCCTAAGGTCACCTAAAACCGGGAACCTCAAAATACACTCCTACATTTTTTAGTTTGACCAATGCTTTATTTGCTCTTATCATTTCTTCCACTTTGGGATCATTCATTTTTGTACTCAACTCTAAGACATCAAAACTCACGTCCGGTCTAGTCTGTCTACCTAACCAATTCAGTTGCCCAATTAAATTTTGCAGTTGCTCTTTTTCCAACTTTGAAACCATTGTGTCTTTTTGTGAAACCTGGCCACGGCTAATTGCTATTGGGCTGATGCTAGAACATAGAACATAGAACAGTACAGCACAGAACAGGCCCTTCGGCCCTCAATGTTGTGCCGAGCCATGATCACCCTACTCAAACCCACGTATCCACCCTATACCCGTAACCCAACAACCCCCCCCTTAACTTTTAATTAGGACACTACGGGCAATTTAGCATGGCCAATCCACCTAACCTGCACATCTTTGGACTGTGGGAGGAAACCGGAGCACCCGGAGGAAACCCACGCACACAGGGGGAGGACGTGCAGACTCCACACAGACAGTGACCCAGCCGGGAATCGAACCTGGGACCCTGGAGCTGTGAAGCATTTATGCTAACCACCATGCTACCCTGCTGCCCCTAAATAAGATTGCTTTCTAAATAAGATTGCTGACGTAAAGTTGCCCCTTACTTAGTCTGTCCGATTTGCAGTCCAATATATTTAAATGCGCCAGAAGCCTGACTTCCAACCCTGAATTCTTTCCTCAAACCAGAGATTACAATAGCTTCAAATCACTCGTCCCACCCCACAAAAAACCATCGACATGCATCATAAAGATGCCAGAAAGATTTCCTTTATAGTGCCAGTAAAACATTGCCAGATCTGCTTTGAACTGGCAACAGCCTAACTTTAATAGAACTGATGTTACCGAAAATTACCAGACTCCAGACGCATCATTTAATCCATATATACATTTGTTCAACTTCCAGAGTACCCCTTCTGTGTTAGCTGCCTCTTTCGGAGGTCGGAGAAAAATATCTCTCTGGAGCTGATGCCCCTGCAAGAAGGCAACTTTTACATCTATAGATTTGCATTCCCATGCCTTTGTGGCTAATAGAGCCAAGAAGTTCTTTAAAATAAACTTTCCTGCCTTAGGTAAATCTACCCTTAAATCCTAAGTTTTCTTCAAATCCCCTCGCCACAAGCCTGGCCTTTGCCTTATAAGTTCCATCCGGAAGAACCTTTTCCCTGCAAATCCATCTGTGGGATTGAGCTCTTTGTCCCCATCCGGTACTTCAGTGTATACCCCAAATTCACTACAACTATGCAGTTCTTGCTGTTTAGCATCTTTGATAACTTTTTCATCTAACTTATTAGAAGCCACCAAAATCTCACATGCATGTGGACTTCTACTCCTATTAGTATTTGTTGTCTTACTCATGTTCCGAGACCTTGATAAACTACGTCCCCTCTCCCGCCTGGTATCTCGTTCTGTACTGCTACTGCTTGATCTTTCCCTTCTGCTGTGGGATGTCCTTTCAATAGTTGTCTTTTCCTGCGGATCTGTTCACTATCCAATGTACTATCTGAACTGGCACTTCGTTTCTGTGCCCTCCATTTTTGAACTTGTGTTCCCAATCCATTGTCTTGACTCCCTCCCCTGAATGCTGTACATTCAACCAATGTTTATACTTTCCAGTGGCCTTCCCTGCTCTACTAATAACAGTTGCATCCTGGCATTGACTAGACCCTTCAGGCAAGTATGTCACTTTTGTACCAACTTTTGGCAGCTGTCCTTTCGGAAAAATGGCCTGTTCTAATTCATCAGAAGTGCTGTGTTCCTCTGCAGAAACCCTGTCTATATCAGTTAACTGGTTCTCATAGTTCTGTAACATGTGCGTATCAGATGACCCTGGTTCCTCGTCATGTCTGTCTGCTCTGTCTAAATTTGAAAATTTGTAATCTACCCATTATCCTTGATGAATGTACCCTAACAGTTTGATTGCGATGTTGCAAAATAATTGTTTTGCTATCTATGCCGATGATCTTTCCTGGGCCTTTCCAATCATTACATTTGTCTCTCTTATAGTATACTATGTCTCCTTGCTGAAAAACGGTATTTGATGGCCATGCATTATGCCTCAAAGCTCTGCAAATTCTTTCAGAGACTTCTGCTTCCAAAAAAGTTTTTCTACTGCTATGTAATGCATTTAAATGCTCAGCAAAGGCAAAGCTAATTGTAGTCCCTTGCCAAGCTGGAGGCTGGTCATCCAAAATGGATGGAATTTTAGGATTTCTACCAAACACTAATTGATAGGGACTATAGCCCTCAAACATCTGCAATGAATTCTTTGCATGTACTGCCCATGCTAAAGCTGAATTTAGCTTGCAGTTTGGTCTATCTGCCAACATTTTCCGGTGTCATCTATTACCGCATGGTTTCTTTCACACACACCATTACTAAATGGGCTTTCTGCAGCCGTATTCAGAACTGTGATATTCACGTTTTCACACATATCCCTAAACTCATCATTAGCAAATTCTCCCCCATTGTCCGTGGGCCCATTCCTGTCCCTATCCATTTTTCCACAATTTGATCCAGAATTACTCTCTTTTCTTTATTTGTACAATTGATTGATTAAATCTGGTTGCTAAATCTACAAAATGCAAAATAAATATATTATTGGCTTTATCCCAGATCTTAAGGTCCCTGGCCCAAGGTAGGGTTACTATCGGTCGTGCTGGTGTCCTTCTGTACTTCCTACAGACTTCACAGTGATCACTAACCTGTTCTATCAGTTTAGTATAGTCTTCATCCCTTACTCCTGCATCCGTTAATACATTTTTCAGCCTCCGAGGAGACGGATGCGCAAATTGCCCATGCAGTTTTAATACAACAAGGTTTTTATCAGCTAAAGTCCATTTTCAACTGCCATTAACACATCCTTAACAACTGTACTTTAAATATTATTTGTCAGAAATGGAATACAATAGTGTCCCGATTGTGTAAATTGTAAGTCCACTGTCTTTCTAAAATCTGTTGCCTTATCCTGTTCCATATCCAGTTTCATGAGTGCTTTCTTCATCGACGGTCTGCTCAGAAGCAAAGGTATCTCACTTGATAGAACATCCATGCTAATGAAATGATTCACTCCGGCAATATTGCAAGGGATCACCATTCTTTTCAGCATTATCATCCCCAAACCTGAAACTTGTGGAACTTTCAAATTCCTTAACCTTGTTACGATTTTCAGCATTCAAGGAGTCCAGGTAACATGTTAACCAGTCAATTCCACACACAGTAGATGTGCATCCACTGTCCAATGCAGCACAATTGAAGGATTCTGCAGCCAACACCCTCATTACCGGCGTAAAACTGCTTGTTAATAGGACAATGCCTTCTTTCTGGTCACTATCTTTTTCCTCTTCTGACACTTCCATGTTATGTGTCGCTTCAAGCACTCTATTATAACGTCTTGAACTGCTGAAAGCATAATGGTATTGAGAGTCACATTGACAACATTGATTTATCATGCCCCGTGCATTTCTGGGGTTCATTTTCCTATTGTAGGTTCTAACTGGGTTTCTTTCTTTATAATTTATGGGTCCCAATCTCCTTCTATAGTCTTGGAACCTGTTTGTAGCCGTACGATTTCACCATCCTGTTAGTTGTGTATCTTCCATATTCTGCTTTATTGCAGGCTGACCTATTTGGGTCAGCAGAGCCATCGGAATCAAATGTTTCCCCAGAAACCATTTTAAAGCTTCTGTCATCTGATCGAATAAGGTATCCTTATCCGTAAACTGAACTCCTGTCAAAACCAGAAGCCTATCCATGTTGCTCACTCTAGCACAGTCATGTAATTTAAAGGCCAACACAGACTGTGGAAATTCCAGGTTGTGTTTCTGCAGCCTTTTATATAGTCTGCCAAATTCCATTATACAGTCTTCCATGGAGAATTCCTCTATTTTCCGGAACCTATCAAAATCCGACTATGCTTCATACGCACTTAACATGTCATCCCTTTTATAAATCTTATCCATATAACGTAATAGAGTCTGCAGAATTCTTCTGAGTCTAACTCTTCCAATTTCAGCTCAGAAAACACTTTACTCCGGATTTTACTGTCATAAGGTAGAGAACAAGCCAATGCCACACCTTGTTTTTTCTTTCCCAAGGCAGTTACCTTAGTCCACATAACTACTGCACTTCTCCATTGGTTGCATGATCCACTTTGAGAAAATAAGGGGGGGGGGTAGTCATATCCAGCCATCTTTATCCTAGGTTCAGCCATACATCTTTGTTTTTTTTCTTCTCACTCACTCCTTGGTTTGGTCTGGAAAAGTTATATCTTTCAACCCTTCACATTTGCATAACAACCATCCTCTGCTGCCATTTGTTATACGTTTAGCTGCTATTGTCTGTTGTAAAGAGTCAAAGGTACTGCTCCTTTTCCACAAACACCTTTAATTTACTTCAACAGACTCTGCACTAAACTCTAACATCACATCACCTGACACAAAGGCCACCTGAAGGCCCTTTACATAATCAGTGTCAATTATTGGATACTTAACATAAATGAGACAACTAATTGGAATGTCTCTTAACCCATTAGTTAACACGGAGCACCCGGAGGAAACCCACACAGACATGGAGAGAACGTGCAATCTCCACACAGACAGTGACCCAAGTCCAGAATCAAACCCAGGTACCTGGCGTTGTGAGCCCCCACCCCCCTGCCTCACGCTGATAATTCCAGTCAGCAAAGCACAATTTAGGAATAGTGTGCACGGCAGTTGTCAGAGTTTATCGCTCAGTGCTTAACATGAGAAAGTAAAGAAAAAGAAACTATCTGCAGAAATAGGAGCCGGGATTGGTTATTTGCACCTTCAAGCCTACCCCACCATTTATCTAGATTATAATTGATCTTCTACCTGAATTGTATCTTCCTTGAACTGAAATGAAATGAAAATCGATTATTGTCACAAGTAGGCTTCAAATGAAGTTACGGTGAAAAGCCCCTAGTCGCTACATTCCGGCGCCTGTTCGGGGAGGCTGGTACGGGAATTGAACCGTGCTGCTGGCCTGCTTTCAAAGCCAGCGATTTAGCCCTGTGCTAAACCATTCCCAGTCGTAGCCCTTGGAATAGTTCCCGTTCTCAATCAATTAATGTTGGTGTGCAGAAAAAGGCAAGTCAGTGGAGCGCTCCCATGTTCCCACCAGGATTCCTTGCCTGTATGGTTGCCTATGTAACTCTGGTCCATCAGCTCCAAATTATTCTAAAACGGGAATGCATATCATAACCAGAGAAAGATGAAAAGAAAGAATAACACGATAGTTTAATCAAAGGATAGAATTTCCATCAAATAATGCTTTATCTGATTTCCTCCCCGAAGAGTTCCCAATAATTGTTTTCCAATTAAGGGGCTTTGCGTGTCCAATTGACCGACCCTACACATCTTTTTGGGATCTAGCGGTGAGACCATACAGACACGGGGAGATTGCGCAAACTCCACATGGACAGTGACCTGGGGCTGGGATTGAACCTGGGTCCACGGTGCCGTGAGGCAGCAGTGCTGACCAGTGCCTCCCCCTCCCAGGTTCGATTCCCAGCTTGGGTCACTGTCTGTGCGGAGTGTGCACATTCTCCCCATGTCTGCGTGGGTTTCCTCCGGGTGCTCCGGATTCCTCCCACAATTCCCGAAAGGCTTGCTGTTAGGTGAATTTTACATTCTGAATTCTCCCTCTGTGTATCCGAACAGGCGCCGGAATGTGGCGATTCGGGGCTTTATACAGTAACTTAATTGCAGTGTTAATGTAAGCCTACTTGTGACAATAAAGATTATTATAAAATTATTCCGTGCAATATGTACGATTGCAGAATTTTAAAATGAATTCTGGTTGAAGGGAGAGGGGAGGGGGGGCAATGTGTTCTGCAGAAGCGTAACAGCGTAAGTTATTTGCGAATAACCTACACCTTCCAAAGTCAACATCACATTCTGTCTTTCTGCTCAAAGACTTGAGAAATCATTGATTGCGTTGAGATTCGGGTTTTCCAAGAACACCTCTCAGGAAATTTATGTGGACCCGAAGACAATCTTCGATGATAATTTAGCAGCCCGATGCCAACCAATAGTTTGCAGTTATCAGGCTTTCCCTGAGTGCAGTGTGCTATCATTTGCACTCATTCATTGTTCATTATCCTGCTATCCACTTGACCTGTAGCAACTGGCGACTCAGTGACTCACTCTTGCAGTCAAAAGTGTAAGGGTTCAAGTCCCATTCCTGAGCCTTGAGTATGAGTATGGGTGGCACGGTGGCACAATGGTTAGCACTGCTGCCTCACAGTGCCAAGGCCCCTGATTCAATTCTGACCTTGGGTGACTGTGTGGAGTTTGCAGTTTCTCCCTGTGTCTGCGTGGGTTTCCTCCGGATACTCCGGTTTCCTCCCACAGTCCAAAGATGTGCAAGTTAGTGGATTGGCCATGCTAAATTGACCATTAGTGTCAAAGGATGTGTAGGTTGTTGGAGTTACAGGGTTAAGGCGGGGGAGGGGCGGGGGGAGGAGTGCCTTTTCCAAGTGTTGGCGCAGAGTGAATGGGCCACATGGACTTCTTCTGCACTGTAGGAATTGTACAATTATATGGTCAATGCTGAAATGCTGGTGCAATACTAAGGGAGAGCTTTTTATTCAAATATAAAGCACCCAATTATTTTTTTCCAATTAAAGGACAATTTAGCGTGGCCAATCCATCTAATCTGCACATGTTTGGGTTGTGGGGGTGAAACCCACACAGATATGGGGAGAATATGCAAACTCCTCAAGGACAGTGACCTCGGGCTAGGATCGAACCCGGGTCCTCAGCGCCATCAGCAGCAGTGCTAACCACTGCGCCACCGTGCCACCCCTACTAAGGGACCCTGTCAGGGGTGCTGCCTTTCAGATGGCAAACTGTGGCTTTGCTTACCCTTGAGGGAAGACAATAAAGAAGCTATGGTATTATCCAGTGTGCCATTTTGGTCTCCTTATTTAAAGAACAATCTAAATGTATTGGAGCAGTTCAGGGGAAGTTTACCGGATTATTACCTGGAATGAACACATTGCCTAATGAGGAAAGGTTAGACAGACTGAGCTTGTGTTCATTGGAGTTTAGAAGATCGAGGATGACTTGAATGGTTTCGGAGGGTGGATGTGGAAAGGATGATTCGTCTTGTGGGTGAGCACTGAAGAAGGGTACTGCTTTAAATTTAGGAGTTGCCTTTTTAGGACAGAGATCAGGAGAAACCTTTTTTCTCTCAGAGGGGTTGCCTAACCTTGGAACTCTCTGTCTCGAAGGTTGTGGAGGCGGGGTCATTGAATATTTTTAAGGCAGAGGTGGATAGATTATTGTTGGGCAAGAAAATCAAAGGTTATCGGGGACAGATGGGATTGTGCAACTCGAATCACAAACAGATGAGTCATGGTGTTGTCGAATGGTGGAGCAGCCTCAAGTGGCCGAATGTCCTACTCTTGCTCCTATTCTGTATGTTCGTGTAACAGGGAACTTTGCTTTTTGCAATTTGGCTGCCATGTTTCCTGGACTAATCTTCTAAAGTATTTAATTTATTGTGAAATGCTTTGGGATGTCACAAGGTCGTGAATGGTGCCATATGAATGTAAATCATTCTTTTCTTGTTATCAACTGTCACATGCTTCAAATCATTGCATTTTCAATCACATGGTATAATTTCATCGCAATATGAGTTACATTTTCATACTGTGGTTACAATGTGAGTCGCATTGTGGAATATTATTGCATTAGTCACATGGAACAATGTTTGAGGACTAGGTTCTCTACTGTTGAATTCTGACTCACCTGGAACAGTAAGTCAACAGTGTGAGTCACATAACGAACTTCAGTCATGTTGTAATGACGGAGTGATTGGCGACTACCAGGTTTGAACAACAACAAACAATTTATTAGAATAACTGTAACTACATGCAGAGCATTAGAATATGCTACCGACTACTACAGCTCCAGGATTGGGAAAGCTGTCGGGAAAGTCCATGTTCAACCCCTAGATGGGCTTGCGACGGCCAGATTGGCTACATGACCCTTCGAAACCTCGTCCTTTCAAGGGGCCCGCTGCTACATCCCTTCCCTCTTAAGCCCCTTACTACACCACACTATAAAAAGATACACTATTTGCGAGGCAATGTCAATAATAAATACTTTAAACACAGTCCATTACAGACTCAGTCTATCTGGTAACCTCCTCTTCCTCCGGAGCGACGTAGCTCAAACAGGTTGTGTCTCAACAGGAGAGGTCGCCTCGGTTGGATCCACAGAAACCTGACTTTCTTCTTGTAAGGGTGTAGCAGTGCTCTTTACTTCTTCAGTTCCTACTGGAACAGTACTTGGCCCTTCTTCATAGAAACATAGAACATATAGTGCAGAAGGAGGCCATTCGGCCCATTGAGTCTGCACTGGTCCACTAAAGCCCTCACTTCCAACCTATCCCCCAAACCCATTAACCCCTCCTAACCTTTTTGGACACTAAGGGCAATTTAGCATGGCCAATCCACCTAACCTGCATGTCTTTGGACTGTGGGAGAAAACCCACGCAGACACGGAGAGAACGTGCAGACTCTGCACAGATAGTGACCCAGCAGGGAATCAAACCTGGGACCCTGGAGCTGTAAAGCCACAGTGCTACCCACCATGCTACTGTGTTGCCCTTCAGGCTGACTTGCCTCTCCAGATCCTTGACTAACAGCCACCTTACTGGCAGGTATAAGCAGAGCGACTGCCCCACTGATTCCCATTTCCTCAATGATCCGCATGCAATTTTTGGATTTTGTCTTGTACCTGCACCTCGTGTGAGGTAATTTGGACATTCTGAATTCTCCCTCTGTATACCCGAACAGGTGCCGGAATGTAACGACTAGGGGCTTTTCACAGTAACTTCATTGCAGTGTTAATGTAAGCCTACTTGTGCCAATAAACATTATTATTATAGGACACCGGTTCCATTCTGGCCACTGCAACACCTGGGACCTAACTCTGTCCACTTCCAAAACCTTTGACACACACTGGATTTTCTACTTCGAATGTCCTCTCGCCCCCTTGACGCATCGTGACCCTTCTTCAGAACGCTTTCCCTTGATTCCACCCTCTCCACCAAATTTGGAAACACCAGATCCAACCTGGTTCTTAACCACCATCATTCAGTCAGCAGGGGTTACTCCAGTGGGCATGCGTGGCATGTATTATATTCCCAGACCAGAGCACAACAGGTGGCTAGGATACTGAATCAAAACACCAATATTTAGTTTATTTCAGAAGACTGTGCAGGAAGAATATTTTATTCCAGGAGCAATTGCACAAAGGAATAGGAAAACGTTATTATTGACACACTATTAAACTCATTAACATCATACCTGAAAATTACGCCTTAAACTCAATACAGTAAATACAATGCCTTATTACCATCTCTATTCCCAATTAAACAATAAGAAAGAAGAAAAAACATACAGCTCTCAATCCACCCCACATCCCAATGGCACAAATTAACGGTCGCTTTCCAGAACAGATTTGGGGCGGGATTCTCCGCAAATGCGGCGAGTCGTAAAGGCTGCTGTGAAACTGGCCGCCTCCGCTCCCCCTCCCGGGACCCGATTCTCCCCCCCGGGCGGGGCTAGCAGCAGGGCCCCGTGAACCACGGCATCGCGGCCTTAGCGACCGTCACTAAGTCCGCGTGCCAAGCGTCACGCCGGCTGACGCGCACGATGACGTCAGCCGCGCATGCGTGGATTGGACGGCTCCAACCCGCGCATGCGCGGGGCCATCATCTCCCTCGGCCGCCCCACGGACTGATCCTGTGGGGCGTTGGAGGGAGAAAGAGTGCGTCCGTTACGGATGCACTGCCCGCGATCGGTGCCCACTGATCGCGGGCCCATGCCCCCCTTGGCCCGGCCGTGGTACTGCCGTGCCAATCGGGGCCCTGGATGCCTAGAACGGGCATGTTACGGCTGTTTTTACGACGGCAGCAAGCAGGTGTGGTTGCTGCCGTAAAAACGGCTGTAAAGGCCTGGGAACGCGGCCCATCGGCCTGGGGAGAATCGCTGTTCGCCGTAAAAAACGGCGAGCAGCGATTCGTGTCATGGGGCGGCCGTGGGGGGGGGGGGGGAGAATAGCGGGAGGGCATAAAAAATGTCGGGGACACCCTCCCGCTATTCTCTGAACCATCGTGGGCAGCGGAGAATCGCACCCTTGGTTCCTGTTAGAACCCCTGTAGACTCTGGCTGGATATCTTCAACAATATGTTTTGATTGGTTTGTTTCAGCTTTTCCCTTGTCCTCAGACAAGTCTGTACTGCTTTAAATACTATTACTCTTTTTGTTAAACTATCTTACTATGAGAACAAAATACTTGTGGTCTAAAAGGGTAACCAGATTCAAACTCAACTCAAAAGGCTTTCTCAAATGTCTGAATACCGTAGCTCCATGCAGCAATGACATAATCTCCCCAAGCTAAAACAAATGAACTCTCCACACTGATAAGGCATTAACTCCCCAGGGACTCCCCCAAGTCAAACAACATTGCATTAGCCCAGGCTGTTTTTACTCTGGTCAATTTCACCTCTGGCTCCTAAAAGCTTTCTGGTCTTGCAAAACAAGATGGAAAACATGACTACCGCAGTCAAACACACCCAGACAGTTAACCCTTAAATTGGCAAATATTTATAATCCACTATATCTAAAATCCTGCATTCATTACACATAGTTCTGTCAGTAATGAGGAAACACGCCAATTTTGTCTCCAAGGATGCTGGTGGTTGCTTTTTGATGATTGCCTGCAAGGTCTGTACAGCACTTTACCGAGTCCATTGGAGGAGGGGCGATAAACTGAGGTACATATCTGTTTAATCTTATTTGATGATGTGAAGTGTTGGAACTCAGCACTGGTAATGCTGCCCCATGTCTGAAACTAGTACCTCTGGTAGACGATGGAGGAAAAAGCAGTGACATGGCTTCACCACTGTAGCAAAGGCAGTTGTGAACGTTTCCTCATAAACATCTCACCGCTTTGAATGTGTGTCCAGTAATAGCAGCAACACTGTACCCATGAATGGGCCTACATAACCGACATGAATTTTCATCCACGGCTGATCTGGCCATTCCCAAGGGTCCATTGGAGCTACAGATGGTAATTTCTGTTGCTGTTGGCATTGGATGCACTGTTTTACCATTCCTTCAATACCTGTGTCTATCCTGGCCCACAGAACATAACTACGAGCCAATGTCTACATCTTTGACATTCCATGTGGCCTTTGTACAATTCAACAAGTTAATAGCTTTCTTCCAGGTACAGGAACAACCACACTCACCCCCCCCCCCCCCCCCCATTCCCCCACAGGAGGATATTGTCCTCTCAGCTAGGTTCATCCTGCCCTGTTTGATGAGGCTTCAAGTGTTCTGACGTCCTGTCATGACGCCAACCATGAAGAGTCATATGCTTGACTTTTGACAATATCTGATCTCTCTGTGTCCAGTACTGAATATGTTGTGCAGATACAGGCAACGTATCAAGAACATTTTAGACGAAGACGATTTCCTGAGGCTCTGATGTCGGTGGCCTACATTCTGGTAATGGAAGATGACTTAAGGCATCTACGTTGACGATATGTGCCCCTGGACAGTATCGGAATGTGTATTTGTAAATAGCCGATAACAAACCCCAACACTGTATCCTCACAGATACAATTGGGGGGAATTGCTTTGTCTTCCTTGAAAATCCCAAGGAAAGGTTTATGATCGCCGTTGACTGTGAAGTGCCTCCCATGAACGTACTCGTGAAATTTTCTGATACCAAAGATGACGGCGAGATGCTCTTTCTCAACACCTCTCTCTGCATCAGTCAGTGTCCTTGAAACATAATCAGAGGATCTTTCAGTCCGATCATTGCATATGAAATAACAGTGCCAATTCCAAGTGAATATTATTTCCTTAGAAGGATCAAAATGGACAAGTAAACGCGTTGATTGAAGGGCTTGTTTCACTTGCTTGAATGCTTCCTTCTGCGATGCTTTCCAAATCCAATTCTGGCATTTATTTAATAGAGCGTGCAGGGGAATGTTGGGAATGAACTGCCCATAGTAATTTACCATTCCAAGAAAAGGGTTTAGCTCTGATATATTCCTTGGGGATGGTGCTTCCTTAACAGCCCTTACTTTATTTTCCATTGAATCTGACCCTTGTGCATCCATTCTACAATCTATAGCCATAGAATTTACAGTGTAGAAGGAGGCCATTCGGCCCATCGAGTCTGCACCAGCTCTTGGAAAGAGCACCCTACCCAAGGTCCACACCTTCACCCTATCCCTGTAACCCAGTAACCCCACCCAATACAAAGGGCAATTTTGGACACTAAGGGCAATTTAGCATGGCCAATCCACCTAACTGCACATCTTTGGACCATGGGAGGAAACCGGAGAACCCGGAGGAAACCCACGCACACACGGGGAGAATGTGCAGACTCCCCGTGCAGTTCTGGTCACCACATTACCAGAAAGATGTGGATGCCTTGGAGAGGGTGCAGAGGAGGTTCACCAGGATGTTGCCTGGTATGGAGGGTGCTAGCTATGAAGAAAGGTTGAGTAGATTAGGATTGTTTTCGTTGGAAAGACGGAGGTTGAGGGGGGACCTGATTGAGGTCTACAAAATTATGAGAGGTATGGACAGGGTGGATAGCAACAAGCTTTTCCCAAGAGTGGGGGTGTCAGTTACAAGGGGTCACGATTTCAAGGTGAGAGGGGAAAAGTTTAAGGGAGATGTACGTGGAAAGTTTTTTACGCAGAGGGTGGTAGGTGCCTGGAATGCTTTACCAGCGGAGGTGGTAGAGACGGGCACGATAGCCCATTTAAGAGGCATCTAGACAGGTATATGAACGGGCGGGAACAGAGGGAAGTAGACCTTGGAAAATAGGAGACAGGTTTAGATAAAGGATCTGGATCGGCGCAGGCTGGGAGGGCCGAAGGGCCTGTTCCTGTGCTGTAATTTTCTTTGTTCTTTGTTCTTTGTTCCGCACAGACAGTGAGCCAAGCCGGGAATCGAACCTGGGATCCTGGAGCTGTGAAGCAGCACGGTGGCAAAATGCTACCGTGCTGCCCCCACCTCATTCATTTGAAAGGTGCATTTCTTTCTCTTTAACCACACTCCAGCATTCTGGAATCTTTTTAAAACTTCCTCCAGCTTGGATAAATGCTCCTCCTCTGTGGCTCCCATTATCAACACGTCGTCTCGGTAAACGGCGACTGTTGGTAAATCTTGCAGCAGTCTTTCCATTGTGTGTTGAAAAATGGCACAAGCCGATGAGGCCCTAAATGGTAATTGCATAAACTGAAATAGTCCTTTGTGCATATTAATGGTGACAAATTCCCTGGAAACATCATCCAGTTACAGTTGTTGGTATGCATGACTCATTCTAACTTGGTGTATGTTAGACCCCCAGCAAACCTCTATTTTGGGTTTGGGATACCTGTCTAATTTCGCTGCCTGGTTTACTGTCAACTTGTGGTCTTCGCAGATGCAAATGGTCTTGCCAGATTTGACTACAGCTACAATGGGTGCTTCCCCCTCTGCAAATTGTACGGGCTTGATGATGCCCAAATCCTCAAATCACCTCAACTGTATCTCCAATTTTTCATGCAATGAGTAAGGAACAAGTCTTGCCCTATAGAACCTCGGTGTAGCTTCAGGATCTACATGAACCTTGAATTTTACCCCTCATCAAGAGAAACCATGCCTGCCAATAGGTAAATGATAGATGGCACTTCAGGTATGTTTTGCAGGAGGGAAGGAGGGGTGTGCAGGGCACCGGACCCCCCCCCCCCCCTTTCCTTCCAGCCTATCTGTTTCCTGAAAGAGGCTTTGCTAACTGTAATAACCCTCACGAGATTAACGGGATGACCTGACTGGCCTCCCCGTGGGGGCCATAGAGTGTGAGCTCCCCTGCTGAGGGGCGAACGCCTAAAAGCTGGCACACGTGAAGAAGGTGATTAGGAGCTGGCCAGGATTGGGACCGGCGTGATTGGTAGCCCCGACTGGGACTTAAGTGCTGCAAGCACGTTGCGGCCTTTACTTTTGTTTGTCTAAATAAACCTTTGTTGTTTACTCTTCTCGAGACTCCTGAGGATATTATACTAACCTTCATAATTCAACATCCATTTTTATTCAGAAAAGCAATGAAATGAGAGTGGGGAATGCTTCTCTGTCTCTCGCACACACGCTCTGGCCGGGACTCTGCATCTCAGAGACTAAGCGCTGACGCCAGGACTGAATCAATGGTGTTTCACGACCCCAAAATCGGCGCCTGTCCCGGAGCAATTCAAGACCTGTTAATGGGCTAGCACCGGTGCCATGTGGAACTAGTGCAATTCCAATCCATGACAGAGTTCGATTCGCCGGATTTGGGATTGACACTCGAGAGGCTGACAAGCTGCAGCCGCATACAAGCTCTCCACTCCCCAAGCACGCTCATTCCAGCCAAGGTGATGACGTCCTGATGACGCCCCGGTGATGCGGATCTCAAGACCCTCTTGGATGCCATGGAGGAGAGGCGGGGCACCCTGTTCCCCGGGGTGGGAAAGAGTCCGCCACCCGCCACCGTACACTGGGCGCAGGTGGCAGTGTCCATGAGCTGCACAATCTCCTCAGGGCGGCCAGGATGAGTGATCAGCACTGTGTCACTGGCACCAACCCCACCTAGACTGTGATTGAACATCACCTGCCAGCCTTCTGCTCGCACCCCAATCTGCGCCACATGCCGACACCCATACCGCCCTCCTCGGCTGGGTGCCCTGCACACACCCTGTGCTGCCTGAGCCCGCCGACCTACCACTGTGCATTTTTGTTCTCCCTCCCTGGGAAAAGGCAGCGCACAGTCGCAGGGAGAGACAGCAGACTGGAGGGGGTCCGCCGGACCTGCGGCCCCTCACCGCCGTGGAGCAGTGAGCGTTGAACCTGAGTTGATGGGCCCGGAGAGCGGGCAGTTGCCAAGGTGGCAGTCGGCATTGAGAACCAAGTGAGCCCCCGCTGAGTTGCGGTGTCCCAATTACACGCGTGGCACCACTCTCACACCACCCACTGCACTCCCACCCCAGCACCCCACCACCTCCCAACCAACCTCCCACCACGTCCAAACCATTCCTCCATGGCCCACACCCCCGCGATCCAACCATGTGTCAAGCCTGGTGTCTGGCAACAAGGCAGGGCGTTCAGCTGTCCCGGTCACAACCCTAGAACACATCGATTGATGACACGAGACTGGACAGTGACATGAGCCCCCAAATGCCTGCCCATGACACCCCAGAACACCTGTCCAAGAACGACACCCACTTCCTGTCACTGCTGTCTCCAATACCCTCCACTATCCCAGAGACACTCACCTCGGTTGGGCATTATAATGAAGAGGCTCCAGGGGCACTAGGTGCGCCTCACTTACATGCAGCGGCACATCAGGTGGAAATAGGAACTCCCGAGAGGGAGTTCGAACGGAGGGCGGCCGACCCCAGGGACTAGATGCCGTCCAGATGGGTCTCGGGCTTCTGGAAAGGGTGTATTGAGTAAAGAGACCCAGGGCGAGACGAGAGCGGGCCTCCAGGAATGGCAGCGCCAGGTGGCCGGGGGTGGGGGGGGGGGGGGGGGGGGGAGCTCTGTCCAGCCAGACCTTCATCCCAAAAAGTAGCCCGAGGGCCATTTGGCACCCCCAAGGGAGGAGGGGATGATGGGGCCCGTGCCGGTGACCACCGCAGGGGAGGTGCAGGAACACCGCGGCGCCTCAGACCTCCTCCTCCTGTCCCTTGCACATCCGACGGGCAACAGGCAGAACAGGTTGGCACCGTGCCACCTCCTCCAGCACATCGCCCCTCTGCTGCACAATTTTGTGGAGGATGCAGAATGCCACCACGATGTGGGAGACCCTCCTGAAGCTCTAGGGCAGCACGGTAGCACAAGTGATTACCGTTGTGGCTGCACAGCGCCAGGGTCCCGGGTTCGATTCCCTGCTGGGTCACTGTCTGTGCGGAATCTGCACAGTGGGCCGGTGCAGACTTGATAGGCCGAATGGCCTCCTTCTGCACTGTATGTTCTATATTCTATGTTCTATTGGAGGGCCCCACCAGAGTGGTCCAGGCACCTGAACCGCATCTTCAGGATGCCGATGCACTTCTCTGGTCGCGGCATGGGCATCGCTGCAGCAGGTCTGCACATTGGTCTGTGGCCTCCAGATTGACATCATCAATCACGAAAGCAGGGGAAAATCTCTATTGCACAAGAGCCAACTCCTCACCCGGGGAAGCACTTTGAAGGTGTCCAGGACCATCGAGTGTGCCAGGATGAAGGAGTTGTGCATGCTGCCTGGGTATCGGATGCAGATGTGCAGGATGTGCAGCTCGAGGTCACACACCAGCTGCACATTCATGGAGTGACACCCCTTTTGGTTCTTGAAGACTACCCCTTATGCGCCGGTGCTCATAGGGGGACATGTGTCCCGTCGATCACTGCCTCGATCTGGGGCATACCGGTTGCCTGGGCAACCTGGTGGGCTCGGCCCACATTAAAGTCGCTATATTGTGCTGACCGGGCAAGTAAGGCCTCCTGTGCACCGAGCTCTGTTAGATCCCAGCAAGGTCCCGCTCGGCACCTGGAAGTACCCTGTGGTGAAAGGTTTCAGGGCTACAGTCACCTTGACTGCACCAGGAGTGGGTGTCCTCCCATATCCCATGGTTCCAGATGCGCCATAATGTGGCACATATGCCGTACGGTCCCCCGAAGTCATCGCCGATATGACCGGTCCGGCAGGTCCTCAAAGAACAGGAGCTGCTGGTACACACGGGGCCTAATCCGGTGCTTCCTTCCCATCTCCTTCTCAGCCTATTGGGTGGCTGGCTCTCCATCCTTACTGGCTGCTTCCTGTTCCCCTGGGGCAAGCTTTGCTGCTGCATGGGCCTACCCGAGCATTTCCTGCTTATACAGTCTCAGTGCATCCCCCAGGGCTCCCTGCCGTAGGGGTACCGGTGGCTTGCAACACCCAGGCTCTGGGGCCCCAGTCATGCACCCTCCCGTAGGATCTACTGTGTGCATCCCCCTTGGGTGGGCCGTGTGGTGCCTCGCCGGCCGGGTGGCACCCGGTTGTGGGTGGGGGAGGTGGTAGATGGTGCACCCATACGGCCGGTGTCGCTCTTTGGAACCACGGGCCACGGTGGCCAGTCAGTGGAATGCGCAGCAAGATGGCTGCCTTGCAGGATGTAGCAATGGCGGTCCGTGCCTGGACAGCCCAGTCCCAGGAGTCACACCGACCCCGGGGCCCATCCCCTGATCACCCTTCGCTACTCCCTCCGACCCTGGCAGATTCCCCGCCCCAGCCAGCAGCAGGTGCGGCAGCCCACGGTCGTGCCTCTGGGAACATGTCCCACCTCCTGTCTCTCCCTCAGCAGCCACGGCACCTGCTTCCTGATTTTAAAAACCACAAGTGAACTTTGCCGTCAATACCTCCTCTGGGCAGAGGCGGAGCAGCGTGGGAGGCCCGGAGGTCACCGGGCGGGCCATTAATGATATCCTAATGGCATTTATGTACAATTTGCGTGCCCAAGCCAGCGTGCGGTGTGGAACGCATCCACGCCGCTGAGGGGGCACCGGAACATGGCATTCTGCTGGGCGCCTGGCGCTGACCTTATTTTTCAGCTCACGCACGATTCTCCGCCCAATCGCGATTCCAGCATCACTGTACGGAGAGTCCCACCCTCTATGTCTTACAGGTGTTAATAAAAAGCAGGTGAGATTATCAGAGGCTTTCTGCTTCCATCAAAATGTACTTTTGAACTAAATTAATGAAACATAATGAGGATAAGTTCTATCACAGTCTGATATGCTTTATGAAGTTCAATATGCTTTATGTAGTTCAATAAACACAGCAACAGGTGTGAATGCAATGCACCTTACAAGTTGTGAGTTCGCTACCCTTTCAGTGTGAACTTTGAGCTTTTGAAAATCTTTCTCTAACCCGTCTCCAAATTTGAAAACATAACCTGCGCGCAAAGTGAAGAAGGCAAATGAAGATCATCCAACAATGGCGCTGATGGAAAGGTACTGGCACATCCTACGAAATGATGTACATCGCTAGTTGCTGAGGCTGCAAATCCACATTCAGTGAGCGGAACTAGAGCTCTGGATTGGATTGGATTTGTTTATTGTCACGTGTACCGAGGAACAGTGAAAAGTATTTTTCTGCAAGCAGCTCAACAGATCATTCAGTACATGGGAAGAAAAGGGAATTAAGCAAAATTCAAGAATATACAAGAAAATACATAATAGGGCAACACAAGATATACAATGTAACTACATAAGCATTTGCATCAGATGAAGCATACAGGGTGTAGTGTTAATGAGGTCAGTCCATAAGAGGGTCATTTAGGAGTCTGGTGACAGTGGGGAAGAAGCTGTTTTTCAGTCTGTCCGTGCGTGTTCTCAGACTTCTGTATCTCTTGCCCGATGGAAGAAGTTGGAAAAGTGAGTAAGCCGGGTGGGAGGGACCCTTGATTATGCTGCCCGCTTTCCCCCGGCAGCGAGAGGTGTAGATGGTGTCAATGGTGTCTCTGGCTGAGAACAGTGGTCAGAGCAGCCTCTCCAGTGGAAGCGGCAGGCCCAGAATCCACCCAATATCAGTGGGCACCTTTAGCAGTTTGCCAGTGAAGACCATTTGAATTTCAGGCCACTGCATCACAGGCAGTGTCCCTCAGGTTGAGGGAGATGGACAATCGAGAGGGAAGGAGTAACCTAGATGGGGATGCTGGGAAGGGGTGGGGTTGGGCAGTGAGTGGGGGGGGTGGGGGGGGGGTGGGTTGGAAATTGCAGGCAGAAACTGGGAAGGGGAGAGAGTCAGCCAAGCAGGGAGCTGGAGGACTGTATTGCCAGTGGATTCGCTTTAAAAAGAGGATCACTTTTTCATTACTCATCTCCACATGGATGTAAGTACTTTTTTAAAAAACTTACCTTTTTGGATCCACTGGTTGGGTCACAAGTAGTCTTGGTTTTCCTGAACCAAGTCTGCCAGTTGCATTCAGGGCAAACTGATTTGAAGAAGGGGGCTTCAAACAGATGTTAGTTTCACTGCCCATGCCAATAGGGCACATGGTACATTTCTGACCCACAATGCGTGCATATCAGACACACTGAACATTTCTGAGCCCAGTTGAAACATTAAAAAAAAATTTTTTTTCGAGTACCCAATTTATTTTTCCAATCACGGGGCAATTTAGTGTGACCACTCCACCTAACCTGCACATCTTTCGGTTGTGGGGGCGAAACCCACGCAAACACGGGGAGAATGTGGAAACTCCACACGGACAATGACCCAGGGCTGCGATCGATCCTAGGACCTCAGCACCACCGTGCTGCCACTCCCATTTTAAACCTACGGAACATGTGCGGTATCGTTTAATTTCTACACCGTCAAGCACAATGTCATGTTTTTAGGAATGGAGAATATATTAGGGTAAAGACAATTCACCAGACCAAATTTATGTTCTGAACCATTATTCTGAATATGAGTAAAAGAGACATTTTACCAGACACAATTAAACTCAACAATTGGAATGAGGACCAATTCTGCTGATGCAGTTATAACTGACCTGTGCCTCTTGAAGAAATTCCCGCTTTATTCTCAGTCCTGGACATCTCAGGTAAAACGTAAAGTCGCCGCTGTGATGACCAGGTGATTAAGGCGTTGGACTTAATAATAATAATAATCTTTATTAATGTCACAAGTAGGCTTACATTTACACTGCAATGAAGTTACTGTGATAATCCCCTAGTCCCACATTCCAGCGCCCGTTCGTGTATTCAGAGCGAGAATTCAGAATGTGCAAATTCGGAGCTTGTGGGAGGAAACCGGAGCACCCAGAGGAAACCTACGCAGACACGGGGAGAACATGCAGATTCCACACAGACAGTGACCCAAGCCGGGAATCGAACCTGGGATCCTGGCACTGTGCTACCGTGCCGCCCTGAAATCCAATAGGGTGTCCCTGCACAGGTTCGAGCTCTGATCACAGCGATTGTGATTCAAGATGTTTGAAATGAAAAATGAAAATCGCTTATTGTCACGAGTAGGCTTCAATGAAGTTACTGTGAAAAGCCCCTTGTCGCCACATTCCGGCACCTGTCCGGGGAGGCTGGTAGGCCGAGTTGGAGGCTCGGCTCCCCTAAGAAGCCGCTGACGAGAGAATTAATCAGAACAGCAAGTGAATTTGGGCGGCATGGTGGCACCATGGATCTCACTGCTGCCTCACGGCGCTGAGGACCCGAGTTCGATCCCGGCCCCAGGTCACTGTCCGTGTGGAGTTTGCACATTCTGCTTGTGTTTACGTGGATTTCGCCCCCACAACCCACAGATGTGCAGGGTAGGTGGATTGGCCACACTAAATTGCCCCTTAATTGGAAAAAAATAATTGGGTACTTTAAATTTGAAAATAAAAGTTCTCTCCATAGTCCCAGAGGACCACAGATGAAGTGGAGAGCTGACTGGTGGTGATTTAACCTGAGGATCACCACACCTCAGACGAGGGGCAAGATCAAGAAGGCCGGAGCCTTCATGACTAACCATGAATGAGACTGAGCCCTCTGATCAGATCACATACCTCAGCTGTCTGTTATTGTTTGGATGCTTTTTGATAGTCAAATTTGCGGTTGGGAGTTCCAGCTCAGTGTTATCAAAGTGAATTTTGGACGTGGAGGGGATAGAATAACATGTTGGGTGAAAAGAGACTGAATTTGAAACCAAAGGGATTGTACAGGAACCACTCCTCCATTGAACTCAGATCAAAAGGTTGAAATATTTATGGTATTTTCTCCAGGCTGCTTCATTAGGAATGTCACAATTTATAATTATGTGTAATTAATTGTGAAGTACTCATCATTCTTTCAACTTAGTGAAGTATAATTCCATTACTGCCCTCAATGATATTGATGCAGCACAATGGCAGCTCCCTATTAATCCAAACGACCCCGGAGTAAGCAGCATCAAAAAGCCACCTGACACTTTTTGAAATGAAGCATCTTCCCTGCTTGTGATGCTTGGGGAAAAAGGAAAATGTGTTGGACATAACTTTGAATTCAGTTTATCGCGTAACTTGTTCACGCCAAATGCCTTCCCTCCATTGCCTTGAACGGTTTAAAATGGTGTTCTTTCCTCTTCACTCCATTCCTGATACAGTTGGAATGAAAATGATGATCAAAATGGAGGTAGCTATCAGCATCGGCTGGAAAAGGGCCACACACCAACCTGTGGCCCATGCTAATTCTCAATTGCACATTCTGCTTCTTGGTGACGTCGCCCCAAAACGCAGCGTCACTTGCCACATTGACGACACTCAGCTCTGCCCCTCGACTCCTCTACCATCTCTAAGTTATCAGTCAGCTTGTCCTACGTCCATTACCGGATCGGCAGAAACTTTTTCTGATTAAATATTTGGAAGACTGTAGTCATTGACGGGGATTTTCTGGCTCCACCACGGCAGGTATTCCCGAGACAGGTGTGCCAAGATTTGGCCGCCTATGGTATCTTCCAGTTCCACGAAAGTCTACGGGATTTTGCATGGCTTCCAAACCCCCCTCCCCTACCCTCAGCCGCTGGGGAACTAGCCATGGGGGGAGGGACTTGGCAGGACCGAAGGATCCAGCCAGTGGGAGGGGCCATAAAATAAGGCTCACTGTCTTCGACCCCTGGCCACTGTGGTGTTTGAAGTGTAGACTTGAGAGATGAACAGACACTTCCAACACTGATGAAGGTTCAACTCAATTTTCTTAACTACTTCTAACTAACTAACACACGATGACTGTGGGTCTAAATGATGCTAACTTAAACTAGAGACCTAAGCCTTGTCCGAACCAGTTGATTCTCTCAGCACGTGTTGTAAGTCTGTGCTGGGCTGGATGAGTTCTTGTTACACTCAGAGGCAGCACACAGAATGAGCGGGAACCGTGGTGCCCTCTGTCTTTATAGTGCGTGTATTCTAACTGGTGATTGGCTGCGGTGTTTGTACATGTTGATTGGTCCCTGTGTGTGTCCATCAGTGTGTGTCTGCACCACGATATATTGGTGGATATTATGACAGTGTTCTTTGTCATTCTGTTATCAGGATGCATGTCGTCGTGTTCACAAGACCACAGAAGCTAAGTTAATTAACAAAGCTAACTTTTATTTACACTACTTATTAAAGCTCGACCACTTACTCCTATAGTAAACAATAATCTAATAATCTACAATCTACTCGCTACTAACACTAGACTCTGCACTAGGGGCTTTTCACAGTAACTTCATTGAAGCCTACTCGTGACAATAAGCGATTGTCATTTTCTATCCATAACTGTACTCTACTCTCTCTAGATCTCTCTGCACTCTCTCGAGCCTCTCTCCCAGAAGTCTGTGAGTCAGTGCTTCATATAGTTCTGCATCTAGCTCCATCTAGTGGTTGATTGTGATATGGCATTAGCCCTTTGTATTCTGAACATTTGACATAATGTCACAGCCATAAACTCTAATCCCAATTCATCAACCTCAACCCTCTCCCTGCCATCTGTCTGAAGCTGAATCTGACTGTTCTTGACTTCGGTGGCGGCCATGGAGTGAGTGGTCACACAGAAGGTGACTCCTGCCCGGAGACGAACAATTTGACCCTTTCTGCCTGTTTTACGGGGGGTAAGTGGAGTTTTCTTTGTTTGGGTTGGGAGAGGGGATGTGGGGAGGCGTGGGTTGCTGATGTGGAAGGTTCCTTCATGGAATAGTTGAAATGCAATGAAATGAAAATCGCTTATTGTCACAAGTAGGCTTCAAATGAAGTTACTGTGAAAAGGCCCGAGTCGCCACATTCCGGCGCCTGTTCGGGGAGGCTGGTACGGGAATTGAACCGTGGTGCTGGCCTGCCTTGGTCTGCTTTCAAAGCCAGCGATTTAGCTGTGTGCTAAATCAGCCCCTTGTTGGTTGTGGGGGTTGATGATGGCCATTTTGGGAAGAACCGGGGGTGGCCGAGATAGGGGCTTGAGGAAGTCCATTCGGATTTGGAGATCGCTGATCAAGGTGCGGGGGGGAGGGGGGGGGGGGGATCCTGTCTCAGCTCTTCTGCTGCTGAAACCCTCATTCATGCCTTATTACCTCTCTGTCAAAACCTCGGCTTAAGAAAGTGATTAAGAGTGATTCTCCAATTTGCAGGGGGCTTGCAGGGTCCCGGAGTGCTTCACACAGCTCTGGCTGCGGATACAGTGCCCTGCACCTCCGGCCGGGAGTCTGCCCATGCGCACAGCGGCGGCCCCGTGTGACATGGCGGACTCGCACCGCGGACCCTGATGGAAGAAGTAGCTCCCCCTGAGATCGCGTAAGCCCGCGAATCAGTGCTGCCTGATCACTTGCCTGGCCGTCCATGAGGCCCAACCCCCCCTCATCCTCCCCCCCCCCTCCCCCGCCCGGCGAAGGATCCCCCGGTGAAAGATTCCCCGCCCCCCACCAGGGCGGCCGCGGACTGAGTCCACAGCCGCCACTGGCCATTCCCGACAGGCAAAACCTGGTTAGAATCATGCCGTCGGGAACTCGGGCAGTTTTGTTCGGAGAATCACCGCAGGGGCCTCTGTCAATGGTCCCATACCGTGCGCGCGCAATTTGTGGCAATTCTCCAGGGACTGGAGAATCACGAGAGAGGCATCGCGCCGGATTTTGGCGTCAACGCTCATTCTCCGTCCCTGGAATTTTTAGAATCCCTCGGGGAATACACGCTCCCATGCTAAAGGGGTGGAGCTACCTCAAGCTTCCATATAAAACCGGCTGGCCGAGAACTGGTGCTCACTTGGTTGGGTGGAACTTGCTTGAACTCTCTGCTTGTGCATAGAAACCACCCTCCTGTTTAACCTCGCAACTCAGTGTGGACTCCATCCTTTTGACGGACATAATACTGGCAAAGATCAAAACCGGTCCCCTGTTGACGCTGAGGCCTTCCTGCTCAGCCACCTCCTGGCGACTTCAGTTGCAGATCAGGACCTGCGGCCCCTTGCGATGCCTCTGTTTGGCTGCTGAGGTGTGATTGATGCTGGAGCTGAGGACTGGGCCCAATATGCAGAGCGCATGCACTCTTATTTTTGCGCCAATAATATCACTTGAAGATGAAAGGCAAATGGTGATCTTGCTGACGACGTGCAGGACTCAGACGTATGGTATTATCCGATATCTCACGCATCCAGGTGCGCTGGACACCCACATCTTCGCCCAGCTTGTGGAGCTAGTTGGATGGCATTTTAGCCCCACTCCCTCCGTATCCAGAGATACCATGGGAATTCCCCAGTCTGCCAGCCGCATTTCCCTGCGTGGCGCGCCCCTGGCCGCAGCAGGATAAATTTGTTCTGCAGCCGGCCAGTGGGGTTTCCCATTGTGGCCATCCCAGGCCATCAGGAAACCCGCGGGTGTGGGTGCGCTACCGGCGGAGCAGAGAATTCCGCTGACGGTCTTATTACGATTGAACATGCCCCAGGTGAGTCCATGACCGAATTCATGACCCAACTACGAAGGCTCGCTGAATTTTGCAAATACATGGGCAGCACCCCACGTGGCCCCCATCTGCATCCCTGTGCAGGTAAATGGGCACTGGCTGCGCATGGAGCTGGACACTGGGATGGCCAGAGCATGTTCGACTGTACTTAGTGGGTTGTTTGCATGTTGACTTTGGCGACCACCTCGGTTCCTCTGTCTACATATGCGGGGGGGGGGGGGGGGGGGGGGGGGGGGGGGGGGGGAATGCTCATCATGGGGACGGTGCGGACCCCCCTTTGTTTAGAATCGTAGAAAATCTACAGCACAGAAGGAGGCCATTCAGCCCATCTGCCCATGCCAGCCCGAGGACACCCAGGTGCCCTTTCTAATCCCACCTTCCTGCACCGGGTCCATAGCATAGAGCACTTAAGATGCAGATCCAGGTACGTATTAAAGAGCATCAATTGGCCCAACTACCTCTGATTGTGGTAAGAGGCGATGACTCCAGCCTCCTGGTGCGCGACTGGCTATGTCACCTCTGCTTGGACTGGTACCGCATCCTACATATAAGGTCCAGCGGGGTGGGCGAGGTGCTCTGGAAATTCCCCAAAGTTTTCCAGCCTGTTCTTGGATCCATCCATTGCGACGTACCATAACTCCATGTCAACCCTATTTTTTCCAGTCTTGACCCATACCTAATGCTTTGGTTTGCAAGGTGAACATGGCACTCAAATGCTTGGAGACCCTGAACAGGACTGTACGCCTCTGTGGTGACTATAAATTAACAGTTAATACCGCCTCGAGGTTGGACCGATACTCCATGCCCTACATCGAGGATTTCTATGCCAAGGTCACTGGCAGATGCACGTTCATCAAGCTCGATATGAGCAACGCTTACCTACTGTTGATGCTGGATCAGTCCTTGCAGAAATATGTAACCATCAATGCGCAGCGTGACCTTTATGAATACTCCCGGTTGCCACTTGTTTCTTAGTTTGGTGAACTGCTACGGAAAGTTCCTGCCGAACCTGCCAGCAGTACTGGCCCCTCTCCACTTTCTTTTTTGAAAAAACACCAGGACTGGTTCTGGGCCGCAGCCCAGGAGGCAGCATTTTGTCATATCAAAGGGCGACTATCCTTGTCTAGCGTCTTGATCCACTGTGACCCGTGTAAACCCCTGATGGCCCATCACCTTACGTGGTAGAGGCTGACCTAGCCCAATGGATGTCGGATAGCTAAAAATGGCCGATCACTTTCGCATCCTGGACACGACCATCACCGGACGCAAGTACACGCAGATTGAGGAGGAGAGTTTGGCGGTTGGTCTTCCGAGTGATAAAGCTCCACCAATACTTCTACGTTCACCACTTCGCTCTTGTTGCAGACCATAAACCTCCCCTGGGTCTATTTTGAGAAGATAAGGGCACTGCTGCTCGTCGCCAACGAGTATTCTTTGGGTTTCGGCCGGGGTCTCATACAGCACATGTCAATTCGCTGAGCCAGCTGCCCCTACCAGTTGAAGCCTCACCTTCCCCTCAGGCAGACGAGATATTGGCCATCTTGAACTTTGTGGGCGCCTGCCAGTCACGGTGTCAAGCATCCGTGAATCCGATCCTTGCCTGAGTGCGACACCTTGGCCTGGATTCTCCCCTACCCGGCGGGGCGGGGGGGTCCCAGAGTGTTGGAGTGGCGTGAACTACCCCGGCGTCGGGACTTCCGCACCTTTAGGGGCCAAGCCCTCACATTGAGGGGCTAGGCCCGCGCCAGAGTGGTTCCCGCTCCACCGGCTGGTGTGAACAGCCTTTGGCGCCATGCCAGCCGGGACCAAAAGGACTTCGCCGGCCGGCGTAAGTCCGCGCATGCTCTGGAGCGTCAGAGGCTGCTGACGTCATACCGGCGCATGCGCAGGGGAGGGGGTCTCTTCCGCCTCCGCCATAGTGAAGACCATGGCGAAAGCAGAAGAAAAAGAGTACCCTCATGGCACAGGCCTGCCCGCCAATCAGTGGGCCCCGATCGCGGGCCAGGCCACCGTTGGGGCACCCCCTGGGGTCAGATCCCCCCGCGCCCCTCCCCAGGACCCCGGTGCCCGCCCACGCCGCCAATCCCGCCGGTAAAGTAGGTGGTTAAATCCACGCCGGCGGGAGAGGCTTCTCAGCGGCGGGACTTCGGCCCATCGCGGGTTGGAGAATCGCCGCGGGGTGCCCGCCGATCGCCACGGGGGGGGGCGCCGACCTGCGCGGCACGATTCCCGCCCCCGCCGAATCTAGGGTGGCGGAGAATTCGGGACACGGCGGGGGCGGGATTGACGCCGGCCCCGGGCGATTCTCCGACCCGGCGGGGGGTCGGAGAATCCCACCCCTTGTTCTCATAGGCGGCTAGCATCAACCTTTGCTTCCAGGAAACTTAATATTCAAGATGGGATCCTAGTTTGGGGCACACGAGTCATGATCACAGCTAAAGACCAGGCACTCGTGTTGCGAGACTTGTGCAACAGGCACCCAGGAATGACGAAGATGAAGATGCCGGCGCGGAGCTATGTATGGTGGCTGGGACTCAATTCAAGAAGTTGGCTGAACAATGCCCCATCTGCGAGGAACACCAGCGACTCCCCACCACCGCACCTCTCCACCCTTGGGAATGGCCTGGCTGCATCTTGGCCTGGGTCCACGGACTTCGCTGGCCCAATCATGGGCTCAATGTTTCTCTTGTTAGTGGATGCCCATTCCAAATGTTTAGCGGTCCATCAGATGGCAACCATAACCTCTAACGCGACAGTGGAGAAAATGCGTCTCTCTTTTTCCACGTGATGGACAACGCGGCTTCCTTCATGAGTGCGGACTTTTTGGCATTTCTTAAGGGCAATGGCATCGGCATGTGAAGATGGCCCTCTATCATCCGGCATCCAATGGGTAGAGTCAGAGGGCAGTCCAAACCTTCAAGTAGGGCCTCAGCAAGCAGAAGACAGGCTCGTTGGACACGCACTTGGCCAGATTTTTGTTTACGCGCTGTACCACACCGCATACTGTAACAGGAGTGGCATTGATGGAGCTGCTCATGTGTCGGCCACTCCGCATTCTTTTGGGTTTATTACTCCCGGATATCGAGGCAAAGGGTCAATGGGTACGCGGTCCTGCTCTGCATCATCCATCCCGTCTTTTTCTCCCCAGGGACAAAGTGTGTGTTCGAAGTTTCGCCCTCGGTGCCCATTGGCTCTCCAGGACTATACTTCAGCAGATTGGTCCGGTGTTGTATCGGGTTCAAGTTGGAAACTAACAGTTATGGTGGCATTTAGATCACTTACGGGCACGCCGGCTACGTTGATGCCCGCAACCGTTTGCGCATTTCGTTCCGGAGGATCCAGGCTCGGGGACGAGCAGGCCTGTTGGACCACCCTGCTCCCGCTCCATGGTCTGCATGCAAGCGACGACCTCTTCCAAATCTGAGATGGAAACGGAAACCTCCTGAAGCATCCGACAGGGAGCCGGACACTCGGGGAACAGCTGCCACTGTTCTTCCATGACGTTCCAGTCGAAAACGGTGTTCTCCAATGGGGTATACTCTGCCGCCCCGGTCTTCCGATAGTCCGCCTGCACCAAAGCAGGTTCATCAGCCCTCTTCTCCCTCAGATCCTCCTCCTCCTTGTCGACAGATAATGGATGGTCCTTTGGACTTCTGGGGGGTGGGATGTCATAACCTTCCCTACGGCATCAGGGATCTGATCTTCCCAGAATCCCTCCGGGAAAATGCACTACCTCACTAAAGGGCGGATTTATCTCAAGCTTCCAGTATAAATCGGGGCCGGCCGAGAAACTGACCAGTATTCACTCAGCTGGGTCGCACTTGCTTGGACTCTGTTTGTGTACAGAAATAAACCTTTTGTTTAACCTCGCAACTCAGTGTGAACTCCATCCTTCTGGCGGACATAATACTCAAGACCCAACTATTCCTACACACTCCTGGCAGGTCTGCCACACAGTGAACTCTCTGCAAACTTGTATTCACCCAAACCTCTGCTGCCTGTGACCGAGCCAAGTCCCATTGAACAATCGCCCGTGTTTGCCTACCCACACTGGTTCCTGGCTAATGGCTTGTATTTAAAATTCTCAGCCTTGTTTTCAAATCTATCTTTGGTCTGGCTCCTCCCCAGCTCTGTAACCTCAGCCCCTTAACCCTTTGAGATATTTGTGGTCCTCCAATTTTCACCTCTGGAGCACCCCTGACTTTAATGGCTTCACTACTGGCGACCATGTTTTAAGTTGCCAAGGCCCTCAGCTCATTGCCTCTTTTACCTCCTTTAAGACGGTCCATAAAATCTACATGTTCGACCATGGTTCTCGTCATCTGCACTACCATCCCCTCATGTCACTCAGTGTTTGTTTGCTAATGTTCCTGTGAAGTGCCTGGGGACATTTTACTATGTCAAAGGTGCTATACAAATACAATTGTTGTGTTGTTGATAATTGGCCCTTAATTGTCACTTGAGAAAATTACAGCAATTATGTCACAATCACTGCACTTTCTGTGTCGATGTTATCGTGCCACAAGATGTGAGAAGCAAAATAGAGCATAGTGCTGCAGGAAAAGTGGACAAAACTACTCCCACATACTTCAAAGTAGTTATTTTAAAAGACTGTACATACCATTGAGTGAATCGGAGGCTGTAATCACTATGTGGTGCCCATTATTCTTTGCATGCTATCACTTATTAATCAGCAGTTGCCAGGTGTAAATTATAAGGCTGGAATATGATATAAAAAAGTAGCTTAAAAGAACATCAGATTCTGTTCTTAGTTCCCTCAGCTATTTTTCCCCCTCCCTCTTCTCTTGAAATTTAGAAATGAAAACACCTCATATTCCCTCAGCCTTGTGTTAAAATCCCTCTACAGTGACCTCCCCCCCACTATCCCTTCCTATTTTTCTAAACTCCTCCTGTCCTTGACGCCACCATGAACTCTGCCGTCCACCATCTCTTGTGCATCCTCGGTGGCATGGTGGTTAGCACCAGGGACCCAGGTTTGATTCTGGACTTGGGTGTCTGTCTGTGTGAAGTACTTTTTCCCGTGTGTGCTTGGGTTTCCTCCGGGTGCTCCAGTTTCCTCCCACAGTCCAAAGATGTGCAGGTAAGTTCGATTGGCCATGATAAAATTGCCCCTGATCACTAGCCTGGCCGTCCACGAGGCCCAACCCCCCCCCCCCCCCCCAACCGGCAAAGGATCCCCACGGTGAAAGATCCCCCGCCCCCCACCAGGGAGTCCAGGGAAGCGCAGTTTAGGTAGGGTCCTCCTCCAGAGGCCCAGTGCAGATTTGATGGGCTGAATGGTCTCCTTCTGCATGGTAGGGATTCTATGATCCATGAGGGGTATATGTGCTGACAGATACCTACGCCCTAGGTTTCTGACTGAACCCTGCTGCATCTGGTTTAGACACAGGGCTAAATCGCTGGCTTTGAAAGCAGACCAAGGCAGGCCAGCAGCACGGTTCAATTCCCATACCAGGTGCTGGAATGTGGCGACTAGGGGCTTTTTCACAGCAACTTTATTTGAAGCCTACTTGTGACAAAAAGCGATTTTCAATTTCATTTTTTCTTTTCATTTTCTATTCTTTTAAGACTCCTTAAAACCAATCACCTTGGCCTCGTGTTTGGTCAGTACAATCTCTTTATGTAGTTCATTGTCAAAGTTTGTCTGGAGATGTTGCCACTAAGCACTGTCACTATGTTAAGGGCACAATTATAAATGCAAGGTGTTATTGTTGTTGTGGAATGTGCCATGTACTGTTTTTTGTGTGTTCTCTGGGAAGCTCATCCGTCTAGCCGTTCTTTCTGTGTCGAGATGGGGTGCATTGAAGAGTTGTCTAAATGCAATGGCAATCATGTGCACAGCCAATGTTATTTTAAAATACATTTAGGGTATCCAATTCATTTTTTTCTAATTAAGGGGCAGTTTCGCGTGTTCAATCCACCTACCCTGCACATCTTTGTGTTGTGGGGGTGAAACCCACGCAGACACGGGGACAACATCCAAACTCCACACGGACAGTGACCCAGAGCCGGGATCGAACCTGGGACCTCACCGCCTTGAGGCAGCAGTGCTGACCCACTGCGCCACCGTGCTGCCCCGCAGGCAATGTTACCCTGCCCTGATTTCCACACACGTGCGCTCGCTGTATGGTTCATTGGGTGACACGGAGCATCTAAAGTGAAGTTTGTGCTCAGGGACGCTGAGGCGAATCACGAGATGCAAGGCAAATTTAAAAAACAATATTTGAATCCAAATGTATAGATTGTGGAGGTTGGTGAGTTAAGTCGGCTGCCTGGCATTTAGCTCCAAATTACCCGTGTTTACACTCGCTGCTGTTGCAGCCTTGACCTGCTGTCTCCTTGTCACAGGTTGCATCAACCCTCAATATGAGACCATTCGTGGAAGAGGATTTGCAAAGCATGAAAACTGAGCTTCAGTAGGCAGTGATCACGTATAACAAACAGCACTCACTGTGGGGTTGTTATTTTTTTTAATTCCACGTAGATACAATCGGCCGACTAATAAATGTAAAAGCCGGGAATGAAAACCTGTTTGATTTTATCTTCAGCGGTTGGGAGGACAGTTGAGCTCTTAAACCTCAAATGTTGTCAACACCTGGTTTGCTCCAGAGATTCCTGGAAATACTGATTAATCTCCGATACATGCTTTCGGGAAACCAGAAAAAAAACTCCGGATATTAAATAAAATGTTTTTTTTTACATTTTCCGAGAACAGTTCTTTTTATTACTGCCTGGGAATTGGGTATCACTGGCAATGTCCATCATGAAGTGCCCATAAGTAGCTGATGGTGAGCTGCCTTCTCTAACCAGTGCTGTCTATGTGATGTAGGTGCACATACTGCGTGCTTAAGGGTGGGATAAATAATAATAATAATTTTTATTGTCACAATTAAGCTTACATTGAAATGAAGTTACTGTGAAAAGCCCCTAGACACCACATTTCGGTGCCTGTTCGTGTACACAGAGGGAGAATTCAGAATGTCCAAATTGCTTTGCAGCACGTCTTTCAGGACTAGTGGGAGGAAACCAGAGCACCCGGAGGAAATCCATGCAGACACGAGGAGAACGTGCAGGCTCTGCACAGATAATGACCTAGCCGGGATCTAACCTGGGACCCTGGTGCTGTGAAGCTACAGTGCTAACCATTGTGCTACCGTGCTGCCCCAAGTGCCCCAGGATTCCAAGTTATTGACCCAATGACAATGACGGAGTGGTGATATAATTCAAATGTTAGGTGGTGTGTGTCTAGGAGGGAAAGTGATAGGTGGTGGTGTTCCCATGTGTCTGCTGTCCATGCCCTGCTAGCTAGTTCGACAATTATACTATTTCTTTCCTTTTGATGTTCCCTTTGCTTCAAGGCAGCATTTGACCGAGTATAGCATCAAGGAGCCCTAGCTAAACTGGAGTCAATGAGGATCAGGGAGAAAACTCTTCACTGGTTGGAGTCATACCTGGCACAAAGGAAGATGGTTGTGGTGGTTGGAGGTCAATCATCTCAGCTCCAGGATATCACTGCAGGAGTTCCTCAGGGTAGTGTCCGAAGCCCAACCATCTTCAACTGCTTCATCAATGACAATTTATTAGGAACCTAACCTAACTGGACCATCCAGCAATATAAATATTGTGGGGACAAAGCAGGTCAGAGGTTGTGAATCCTGCGGAGGATAACTCACCTTCTGCTTCCCCAAAGTCTGTCCACCATCAACAAGGCATTAATCAGAAGTGTATTGAAATGCTCTCCACTTACCTGGATGAGTGTAGCTCCAACAACAAACAGGAAGCTCGACAACATCCAGCACAAAGAAGCCCGCTTAATTGAAACCCCTTCCACAAACATTCAAACCCTTCACCATCGACACACAGTAGCAGCCATGTGTGCCATCTACAAGATTCACTGCAGGAATTCACCAAGGTTTCTTCAGCAACACCTTATAGCCTTATGACCGCTATGTAAAATTCAAATGTCATCATAGTCCCAGATGACCACAGGCTGCTTTCCTCTTTGAGGGGGCGAGTTGACTGGTGGTGATTTAACCTGAGGCCAAGAGCAAGGTTGAGAAGGCAGGACCGTCATGAATAACCTCAGCCAATACTGGAAATATTGGTGTCGCTCCGCATCACAAACCAACTTTTGAAATCTTTGTAATGGTTGATGAGGTAGAACGATAAGAAATGGTTGAGAAATTAAATCACCTTTCAAATTAAGACATTTCATTTCTAAAAAGAGGGAACATATTAAGAAGAATAAAATTAAGATTTAAAAAAAGGGAAACAGGAAGTTGCTTCGGGGCAAATACCTGGAGTGATGTTGAGATGCAAATTCACCTATCAGTGGAAAACAAGTATTTACATATGTGACTAGAGAAAACAATGGGGCTAAAGAGCTGGTAACTTCAAAGTGGAGAGATAAGGGGCGCGATTCTCCGCTGCACACGACGGGTCGGAGAATAGTGGGAGGGCCTTCCCGACATTTTTCCCGACCTCCCGCTATTCTCCCCCCCCCCCAAACGGCCGCCCCACGACATGAATCACTGCTCGCCGTTTTTTACGGCGAACAGCGATTCTCCCCTGGCCGATGGGCCGAGTTCCCAGGCCTTTACGGCCGTTTTCACGAACGCAAACACACCTGCTCTCACCGTTCGTAAAAACGGCCGCAAAGTGCCGTCCCAGACAACCATGGCACCGATTGGCACGGCCGTGGTGCCAAGGGTGGCATGGGCCCGCGATCGGTGCCCACCGATCGCGGGCAGCGGGTCCGATACCCGTGCACTCTTTGTTCCTCCGCCGCCCCACAGGATCAGTCCGCGGGGCGGCTGTGGGGCATGACGACCCGCGCATGCGCGGGTTTGACGCATATACGTGATGACGTCATCATGCGCGTCAGCCGCCGTGACGCTTGGCGCGCGGGCTTAGCAACGGTCGCTAAGCCCACGATGCCGTTCTTCACGGGGCCGCGCTGCTAGCCCCGACCAGGGGGGAGAATCGGGTCCCGGGAGGGGGCGCGGAGGCTGCCGTGAAACACGGCCAGTTTCACGGCAGCCTTTCCGACTCTCCGCATTTGCGGAGAATCGCGCCCAAGAAACTTGACATGTACCTTCCAAAAAAACAAATCCACAGTATCATAGAATTTACGGTGTAGAAGGAGGCCATTCGGCCCATCGGGTCTGCACCTTCCCCTGGAAAGAGTATCCTATTTAAGCTAATATATCTACCCTACCCCATAGCGCAGCAACCTCACCCAACCATTTTGGACGCTAAGGGGAAATTTGGCATGGCCAATCCACCCAACTTGCACATCTTTGGACTGTGGGAGGGAACCGGAGCACCCGGAGGAAACCCACGCAGACTCTGCACAGACAGTGACCCAAGCTGAGAATCGAACCTGGGACCCTGGAGCTGTGAAGCAACAATGCTAACCACTGTGATACCGTGCTGCCCCACAGGGGCCCCACAGGGGCCCCACAGGCAAATAATTTACATTTTGCCCACTGGATGTGCCAAAGTGCTTTGCAACAAATGAAGTAGTTTTGGAGTGTCATCACCGTTGTGTAGGAAACACGGCAGCCAATTTGTACACAGGAAGCCGCTGATAAACAGCAATGTGAAAATGACCAATATTCTGTTTGTGTTATAATGTTTGAATGGGAAATATTAGCCAGATCACCAGATATAAACCTCCACTTCAAAATAATGCCATGGGAACCTCTGTGCTCACGTAAGAGAGCGCGTTGGCTGAATACCTTATCTGAAAGTACCCGCCTCCAACAGTGAAACACTTCCACAGTACTGCCTTGAACTGTCAACCTTGATTCTTATGCATAAGACCTGAAACAGAATTTGCATTTTTTTTATCGCTGTCTCTTATGGTTAAGAATGGTGGCAGCTGTACTCTTATGCCGAACAAAGTGGGAATGACAGCGCTGGACACTGGAGCACAATGCATTGACAGAGACACACATGAACACCAGTTGAAGATTAGGAAAAGGGCATGGCATAAAGCTCCCTCTCTTGCAACACTTTAACTCATAGATGAACTGCAACATGGATCAGATGCAAAGTGAAGCTGTCTCCAATCAAACAACCTCAAGACAAGTACACCACGGCTCACATACAGGGGCAATATCCTTGGTCTTCCCAATCTTTAACTGAAGAAAACTGCAGCTCGTCCAAGGCTGGATATCAGATGAGCATCCAAACAACATAAAAGAATGGAGGAGTCAAGCGAGGAGAGGGTACAACCTGCAGGGCGGAATTTTATGTGGCGGGACTGCAGTAGTTCTGTAGAAGAGTTAAATGTGGCACGATGAGTGGCACGGTGGGTGGCACAGTGGTTAGCACTGTGGCTTCACAGCTCCAGGATCCCAGGTTCGATTCCCCACTGGGTCACTGTCTGTGTGGAGTCTGCACGTTCTCCCTGTGTCTGCATGGGCTTCCTCCAGGTGGTCCGGTTTCCTCCAACAAGTCCCGAAAGACGTGCTGTTAGGTAATTTGGAGTGTGGTAACTTGGGGCATTTCACAGTAACTCCATTGCAGTGTTCATGTGAGCTAATAATGTGAGCTGGTTTAGCTCACCAGGCTAAATCGCTGGCTTTTAAAGCAGACTAAGCAGGCCAGCAGCACGGTTCAATTCCCGTACCAGCCTCCCCGGACAGGCGCCGGAATGTGGCGACTAGGGCTTTTCACAGTAACTTCATTGAAGCCTACTCGTGACAATAAGCGATTTTCATTTCATGACACTAATAAAAAAAAGAGATGGCATTGGGTTACCAACCTGACCATTATACTGGTCCACAGTAATAGAGGCATCTGAAATCAGTATCCTGAGATTAGCACTTAAACCCCTCTTAATGTGTTTAAAAGCTCAACTGACTATCATAAAATGTTGCCCATGCTGTAATAAGGTGGGTTCATCGGAAACATGGCTGGTGGGAATCAAGTTATTTTTCAGAGACTGATGATCGGGTGGATTTAAAGCTGACAGTGGGAGTATGCCTGATTGTAACAGGAGAAGCTGGTGAGAATTTCTTATTTTGGAAAGTTTTGCTGTGCGTACACCTCGTATCAGGTTCAGGGCTATTCCTCAGAGAAGGGTCCAGAAAGATGGTGAACACTGCACCGTTTGTGGTGTGAAATCGTGTGCCCGGTGGGCATCATGCATTCTATGGGAGAACCTTCCTCCAGCGAGGAGGAGGAGGAGATGGAGGTGGAGGAGGGCAGCTGGCCAGCGGCAGGAGGGACACAAGTTGTGGGAAGGTGGATAAGCTGCTGAGAAGCGAGGGGCTCAGAGGGAAGGCATCAGCAGGCACACAGCCAGGACGTCTCTTGCTTTCTGGTCTGGAAAAATCCACCATTACATCTGTGGGAATGGCCGAATCAGCCATGGCAGAGAATACACATCGATTATGCTGGTCCACTGGACGATCCACTGCTCTCGGTGATTGTGGGCGCGCACTCAAAATGGCCAGAAGTCACGATCATTAAGTCAATGGCGACTGAACAGAGCATTGAGAAACGAGACAAATTATTTGCAAGGTTTGGAACACGGGAGCAGATTGTCAGTGACAATGGTACTCAGTTGATTTCGAATGGGTTTGAGGACTACTTGAAGGGAAACAGTATACACCACATCAAGTCACTCCGTATCATCCTGCATCAAATGGATTGGCCGAATTTTTTTTTCAATCTTTGGCACATTCCATCAAAGCGTTGAAGGTCTAGGGGACATTGGCAAGAAAAATGAACAAACTCTTAATGTCTTACAAGAACACTGTACACGCAACAACACAGAGTTCACCAGCAATGCTGTTGTTCCATAGGAAACGGGGAACACAGTTTCATTTATTAACTCCACCTAATAGTTCCGAGATTGTCAAATGGCAACACCAAGCACAATTTGCAAGGAGGGAGCAAAACTCTCAAAAGCGAGTAGTCAACCAGAGAGAGCACGTGCTAGCCAGAAGCTACACCAGCAATGAGAAATGGGTACCTGCTGTGATCCTAGCAAAGACAGGCTCCAGATCATGCACTGTACAGACGGATGATGAAAGAGTTTGGCGACGTCATGCTGACCAATTAGTAGTACACAAAGTGAAATCGCCGAGACTTCTCAAGAAGTTCTGTCTTTGGAAAATCGAGACAGTGATACTTCAGAACAGAGACCATACACAGAGACAAGTTCAGATCCTGTTCTGAGGACTTTCCAATACCTATAGTGACAGACACTGGAATAACTTCACAGGAAGTGCCATCTACTGAAGAGAATGAGAACACTTCCAAAGTCTTGAATACCCAGGTCGAAAACAACCAAAACGGAATAGATGGCCACCTGCGAGACTGTCTTTTTGAATTGAATACGTATATAGAGATAATACATCGGTGGATTTGTTGTCGAAATGCTAATCGTTGTCGTTGTCTTAATGAAGTAGAGGGGGAAGGGTGTTAGGATCAGAGAATACACCCCTGCTGGTAAAGCATCACATGATGTGTTGTGACGTCAGCAGAGTGTTCGGGCAGGCCTTGGAGTTCTCCATCTGGGGACCTCCATTTCTTTTCTCTTTGCAGCAGAAAATAAACCAGGCCCTCCTGAGGGGGGAGGGTGGGAGGGGGAGGGGGGAGGGGGGGGGGGGGGGGGGACACTGTTGGAGGAGGAATTGAGGGACACAACCTGGACCTCCGATGAGGAGTCGGAGGACGAGGAGAGTTCAGCTTCCTGTTAGACACGGGAAGGTTTGATCATTGAAAAATTCCATGAGCTGAATTTCTCCAACTCAATAACACCTTCCAGGCCATCGGCACCACCTGTGAGCAGCTCCATTTGGGCAATGAATGATGCAGACTCGATGGGCTGAATGGCCTCCTTCTGCACTGTAAATTCTATGAAATTCTATGTGATCCAGTCGATCCTCCCTGATTCTCTCAGAGTGACTGGATGTGATTCCAGGCTCCTCATTCCCATCTCACCCTGTCTCTGTGGCCTGGGATTCAGAGACAAAGCGATGGAGTACAGGTCAGAACGCATACGCACTACTTCATCAGTAATCTGATGGGTTTGGCCCTTTATGGCAGTAGCCAGCCTATCAATGGAGGAAGCCATGCATTCTGTTGTGCACGCATAATCGCCCGTGGCTTGGATGGACACCTTCGATGCCAGTGCCAGAATGCACAACCCCTCTGGTATCCCTGCCACATCTTCACGCACCTCGCACTGTATGCCTAACATCTACTGAGTAACACATCACCCCAGAGGCCCATCATCAGTCTGGGGCTCAGCAGCTAGGCCACCTCCAGAACTTCCCTGACTGCCAGAGGCCTTCTCCATCTCAAAATCTGATAGCTCCTTGAGTGACTGTGACGTGCCCCCACCAGTATGTTTCTCCATTTCAGTCAAAGCACTCATACCCACCGAAATGCACATATCCACAATGAAGCTGGGTGCAGAACCAGGATGTGGTGTTGCACCCTCCGAGGCTATGTCCTCCTCCTCCTCAGCGGTCAACGTTGGACCCTCTGTGCTACTGCCTTCAGCTGCGAATGTTGCACCCACGTGGTAAACAGAAAGGAGAGTTAAGGGCATCTTCAACCTTTCAGATGAGTTTGGTGAGGTATTCGTCATCATAGAAAATACATCAGCCACTGGGAGATGTGATACAGTGTTTGAAACTTATAGCATTTGATTTGACACTTTTATCCCAGTTGTCAGTAAGCCTTCAAAGTGACAATGCACCCTTTTCATTTTCCTGCTAGCTTCCTCAGCAGCAGGAACCCTCCCCTCCCCAGCCCCTTCACCAGTGTTTGCTGCTGTTATGCAAAAGCATGCTTGGATTCTCAGCATCCCGGGGCCTTTTGCCTATTTCGTCTTGACCATGGCCTGGCTCTAATGGTTGGCAGCCAGGACTTCCTCCATGATGGCAGTCAGGATGATGACGTTGAGGACACTGCCTCTGGTCTTGCTTCTTTCTCAGGCATTGTGCACCCTCCTCTCCGACAAGTGGGCCGAATGGCCTCCTTCTACACTGTAAATTCTATAAAATTCTATGAAATGATGATTCTGTGCAACAATCAGGCCTTCAAAGTGTGGCCATTGTGTACCCATGAGGCAACACACTTAATCCTATGCCTTTTCCAGCTAACAGGTGTGACAACTCCCACCCACATTCCCATGCATGGGAGCGAGGAAAGGGTTTACTAAGTACAAAGACATTAAATGAGCGGGAAAAGGTATCAGAGCAGGAAGAGACTAAGATGAGGTTTGGCATTCAACCTAAACTTGAATGTCGATATCAACAGTGACACTCACTGGTGGGAGAAAGTTATTCCTAAATGTATAGGTACAAATTACACTTGATCTGAACTCTTTTTGAAACTTGATTTTGACATCCGTGACCTTATTGAAGATAAACATCTTAGAGTTGTCATAAACCTAGCTCAGTACTGTGTCCCTTATTGAAACCCCCCTACCCATTGATATGTTCCATCATCTATTCTACAAAAGATAGCCCGGTAGTATTGTGGCCCTGGTGGCAACTCTGAACTAATTTGTTGAGTAGTTTAAATACCTTTTCCTGCTCGTTTAATGCTTCTCCTCACCATTTACCTAGCCCCAAACCTCATTCCAAGGTCCTCATCAATACCCACTTTCCTTTCATCCCTCAGCCTCCACACTGAGAAACTCATCATCCTCAGTGTGATACAGTAGTTACAGACCTGAAATGTTAACTCTGTTTCTGTCTACACAGATGGGGGAAGACTTGCTGAGTGTCTCCAGCATTGTCAGTTTTCATTTCAGATTTCCAGCATCTGCAATATTTTGCTTTTGTGTCCACATCCTCAGTGACTCTCATCTCCATTTCCACTCACGGGGCGGTCTCAACGATACTGCCACACTGTCCTCCTTTGGATTTTCTCCATGGAAACTCTTTAACTCATATTTTTTTTTTGTTAAAAATTTAGAGTACCCAATTCTTTTTTTCGAATTAAGGGGCAATTTAGCATGGCCAATTCATCTACCCTGAACATCTTCTTAGGTTGTGGGGGTGAGACCCATGGAGACATGGGCAGAATGTGCAAACTCCATACGGACAGTGACCGGGGCCAGGATCGAACCACTTCTTTGACTCGTATCAATGGTCACCTTTCATGCTTTCTATTTCATGCCGATTTCCTCTCAATCTAAGAAAAGTTAATCTCTGAGCACTTCCTTGTGTTGCTCACCACCTACACTCCGCTACTACACTTGCAACTATACTTCCATCTCTGTCTCATTCGCACCTGGAAGAACTCCCTCAAAGTCACTTACAATGGCACTTCCAAGATGCCAGTCCCTTACCTTTGGCTCACCTTTCACCTTAAAGCTCTTGTAATGGGCTATCTGCTTAACTACTCCAATATTTTTCAGCTTTGATGTCTTTGCACCCTGTAAACCCTTTACTCACTTGCATGCATGGCAATGGAGGTGGGAACTGCCACACCTCTTAGCTGGCAAAGAGCATAGATTAATGCGTGCTGTGGCTCGTGAACAAGGACACCCAGGTCTCTTTCGGCACCCTTCCTTCCCAATCTCTCACCATTAAAGAACCATTCTACCTTTACGATTTTTCTACCGAAGTGGATAACTTCACACTTATTCACATTATATTACAAATCAGGTTAAATATAATTCCAGTTCTGCTCAGTTCCATTGCAAACAGAGAAGGTATCACCAAGGAACTGCCCAATGGGCAATTTATTACTTCTCACTGTGCTTGGGAGCTGGGTTAATACCAGTGGAGTTGTCAGGGAAGACACGTCAAATAGGCCACATCTGATAAATGCTTCTGATTGGGTTATTCATGCTGGCAAACAAACAGTAGGTTGCAACATCTGTTGCTCGTTATGCTTTCTTAATTTGCTCTGTTTTAATTACCTTTGCTCAAGAGTCGCCAGGTATCTTTCTGATACCACCACAAGGTTCAAAACCGAATACTGATCAATGACTCGATACACCAGTTAGTAAGTTTGAAATCAATGCATATTTATTTACACACACAGTCAATTATTACTCATGCACAAACTCTACTCACTAAACTACAACTACTACTAAAAGCCTATACTTAGCTTCGAGTGGCCCACTCAGTCAGAGGAACAATGGCTGTTGTCCGATTCTGATACTGCTGGCTTCGAACTGGTATAGAATAGTAGCTAGGAGTGCCTATCTCGTAGCGTGCATTGACCTTAGACTTACTTGGCTGGTGCTTGGCGGGCCTCTCGTCGCTGAGAGCCAAAGGCCAAGGTGAAGGTGAAGAAGAAGAGAGCGCTCTGACCTTGGGGACTCTTCTTTATACCCCAAAGGGTTTCGCGCCCTTCTGGGCGGTTCGTGAACTTGGCCCAATTAATTCGACCATGTTCCAATCGTTTATATTGATTCTCTCCAATAAATGGGTCGTTCCTCGATCACTAGGTAACCTTTGGCCTGCCTTTGTTTTAGTTTCCACTGGGGCCGGGGAGTCTGCTCTGGTACCAATTGCTTAAATGTTTCTTTTTGTCCCCGGAGATAGCTCATTACTATGATAATGACTTGTAGTATCAGTTCTGTCTGGGAGCTGCAAGTTTCAATCCACAGGCAAACCTTGCACCTGTCCAATTTTCCCTGCACTCTTTGCGAGTGTCCATTTTGGAATCGGGATGTGGCCACCCCAGGTGACTACACATCACATGAATTATGAATTCATAAGCTAAGAATACCAGAGCAAGCCATTGAAATGTGACAGCTGACACACAAACAAACCCACGGGAAGTTAGAGATGGACCTCGTGATCAAGAAAGCAATAGCTTTGGTGTATTTTGGAACCAGTTTAAATCCTCCATGGCCATGCATGGAGACCCAAGCCTGACAGTAGGTGTGATAACTCCCACGAGGACAACAGGGGATCACTAATTGATCGGGTTTCCCTGGTAGCGGGCGGAGGCCCACCCAGCTGGCACTTGTGAACTGAACCCTTTAAATGCCAGCCCGAACCTGGACCTGCAGTGCCAGTAGTCCTGGATTAGGACTCTATTGCTGCATGCCTCTTTTTGTATTGTAAACAAACTACATTAGACTTCTTCCTCGAATCTCCTGGAATAAATTTAGAGTAGCCAATTATTTTTTTATTTTCCAGTTAAGGGGCAATTTAGCATGGCTAATCTACCCAACCAGCACATCTTTGGGTTGTGGGGGTAAAACCCACGCAGACATGGGGAGAATGTGCAAACTCCACACGGACAGTGATCCAGGGCCAGGGTTTGAACCCAAGTCCTCAGCGCCGCAGTCCCAGTGCTAACCACTGCCGGCATTCTCCTGGAATAGATAACGTAGAGGTGGAACCTAACCTTTCAAAAAACTGCAATGTGCTGACTGGCTTCTAGAAAAGGCTTTCTGTACACGTTGAAGTTTAGGAACACTCCCAATATGATCTGTTCGATGAGGCTCAGTGGGTTGGATTCTCACCTCTGAGGTAGAATTTCCAATCTATTGATCTGAACTCGTAACCGAGGTGATGCTGCAGTTTGATCGTTCAGTACAACATTATCAAAGGTGTGTGGTGAATGTATAAACACTATTAATTCATCACTATACTGTGTTGCGTTATACCTTGCTATTAACCCTGTGGGCTCCATCTATGGGCCACTGTGTGGCTTCACCCACAGGGGGAGATGTAGACCATGTACAAGCTCTGCCCATGGCTCCGCCCCTTATAGGAAGTATAAGAGCAGCTGACCTGCTGGTCCGCCTTCAGTATTGTACAGTCGCAGGCTGGCAAAGTTGTAAGCTGATTAAAACCATTGTTTATTCCACTCGAGTCTCCGAGTGAATTGATGGTCGCATCAAGGTGAAGTGGTTTGGATGAGATGCGGCACTATTTTTCTCTCCGCTGGTCAGAGAAGATATTGTGGTACAAAGTGAAGAAGAGCAGTGAGTTTCCCTCATGTGGCAAACACTTGTCTCTCACAAATTCCTGAGACAACTTTTTAAACAGCTCATTGTAGGTCACGCCCAACATCAGGAACATTCAATTGAGGATACTGGACCGGCATTTCATTTCCCACATTTAGAATCATAGAATCCCTACAGTGCAGAAGGAGGCAATTTGGCCCATCAAGCCTGCACCGGCCCTTGGAAAGAGCACCCTACTTAAGTTCACGCTATCCCCGTAACCCAGCAACCCCCACCTAACCTTTCAGGCACAAAGGGACAATTTAGCATGGCCAATCCACCTAACCTGCACATCTTCGGACTGTGGGAGGAAACAGGAGCACCCAGAGGAAACCCATGCAGAACGGTCGCCATTTATTCTTGGCTATGGGATGAGGCTTGACCAAAACACGTGAAGAGTTCTGTGCTCTTCTCCAAATAGTACCATGGGATCCTTTATTTTCCACCTGAACACGCAGACAGGGTTTTGCTTTAGGTTGCATTTGTTGCCAATGCTGTGCTATATAGGGGGGCAATGTACTGCAGGGAACACGCCGGATGTAATATTTATTGGGAGCAATGCACAATGAAGCACAAGTGCCATCATCGCTGGCCCTGAAATTGCACAGGTTACAACACCAGCAGCATCAAGTGAACACATTTTAATAAAGGGAAGCAGTCTCGTTATAATGTTGGCAACTGCAGACTTCTCACAGTTTCTGAACCTCCCGCTCCAGAACCTCTTCCTTTAATCCAGGTCTATCACCAGGAACATGCCCCCGAACTGCAGGTGGGTCACCAGGTGGTTGGATCAGGAGCCTCCTCTCCCTCTCCATCCCGTTTCCCCAGAAACTGTGGGAATCATCAACATCAACTCTGGAAGGTTTCAAGCAGACAACAAGAGCATGCGTGCAGTTGTCAGACCAATACATTCCAGAAATTTAGAAAGGGAAGCTTGGAGAATAGACAGTTGTCGTAGAGGATGTTGCCCGCTGCTGGGTTACCTAATCATATTCTGCACATGCGCAGTCAGACATCGTTGGCCACCTTCTGTTGGCAGGAGACACAAGGCTGGTCTCTCCGTTCCTGAGACTAAGTGTTGAGGCCGAAGCAGGATTTGCAGACTCCAACGACAGCAAAACTGGCGCCGCACCTGGACTGATTCGCGACTGTGGAGGGACTAGCACAGGCGCCAAGTGGAACACAATCGATTCCAATGAGAAATGCTGCAAGATTCGCTGGGTCCGTGATTGACACTCTGGAGACTGACAAATTACAGCATCGGCACAACATCGAGGGCCGAAGGGCTGTTCTGTGCTGTGCTGTTCTATGTTCTATATACATGCTTCACGACCCACATACACTCATACCAGCCAACAAGATGGCACTGGTTGTGCTGGAGTGCATCCATCCCGCTGATTGGTCGGCTGGTGCCCTTGGGGGACACCCATACGACCTGTGGCCCCAAGTTCACAGTGGGCAGTCAGCAGCGTGCATAACTGCATGGCTGCCTTGCAGGCTGCGGCAACGGTGTTCCATGCCTGTCCACTCTAACCCCACAGCCCACCTCCTGGCCACCCCCGCCCCTGGCAGAAGCCCCTCGGCCAACGGCAAGACTGTCAGAAAACTGTGGTGATGCTGGACTCTTAATATTCCCCCCCCCCCCCCCCCCCCTCTCTCTCTCTCAGCAGTGCCTGTTTCAAGATTTTTAAGAGCACTAGTGAACCTCGCCATCGGGAATCCGCCCCTAGTTGAGGCGGAACATCGCAGTGGCCCCGAAGAATACCAGGTCAGGCCCAGTAATGATATGCCAATGGCGTTTACTGTACGTGCGTCCTGGAACGCATTGAGGCCGCTGTCGAGGCACCAGAGAATTACGATTTAGCGTGAAACTGGTGCCTGCCACGATGTTGGCGTCAAAACTGATTCTCTGCCCAATCGCGTTTCCCAATTCCGCTGACAGCCGACGCAGATACAGTCAAAGGCAGGTAAGACTTGTATCCCATCAATCTGGTCATGACTTCCTGAATGGCTCAACCCAAAATCTTTTTATTTTCTCTCATCATTTCTTTTGACGCTCAATGTCAGAAAAGGTAAGGAACGCGGGGAACCCACTGGTTTATTCAAAACACAGATCCACCATCATAACACATGCAACAAATTGTCGCCGATCACCATGTCAACACCTTATGTACCCACTGCACGTGTCTCCTGTGTATTACATTACTGGGCATAATCTAACCAAGCGACTCGCTAAATGCACAATCTGTCTTTTAAAGTACTGCATTCAGCTGCTTCCCATTACGACCTAGTCAACTATGTTTGCTCTTTGTCGACTCTCTAAACCGAGAAATATTCAAACACTTCATATGCTGTAAGAATCACATTTGAAAGATAACTTGCATTTTGCAACAGGCAAATAATCCCTATAAATTCAACTCGACGCTCATTCTTGAAATGGGAGAAATGATAAAGAAATATTGAATTTCCCACTTCACTGAACTGCGCTGGAAGCTGAATTAAATATGCAAAGGCTGAGCTGGCAGCAGCTCCAGCGATATACCTGACAAAAGGACTTGTTGCGATTAACGAGCAAAAGTTTCACAATAGTTAGGGTGGCCCTCAGCCCGGTTGACAATTTCCAAATTTCGGAAACCTGAATTAGTATCCAAATTGGAATGTTATTGGCTCCACTCAACTCCTCTTCCCCACATAACCACCGCTGTCCCTCCGCAACAATGTGGAAGCATTTGAAATTCAGACTGGTCAAGGTATTTGTGAACTGTAATTTTTTTAAATTAAGAAATTTCGGAGAAGGACGAAAGCAGTTTGTGCAGGGTATTCCAGGTTTAAACAGTACAGCAGAGAAATGGTGCAACTCCAAGGTTGGGTTATTAAACCTGTTGAACGGAAAATGGATGTCGAGAGTTACAAAAGTTTTGAGATACCGGAAAATAATGAGAAGGTGGGGTGAAGAATTTTAATTCTGATACAGTGAAGTTGTTTGGAGAAGGCTGAAAGGAACAATGGCAAATTTGCTATCGACAAAACAGAGTTTCAAAGAGACAGAGAGAGAGATTGGGAGGTTATAGCTAATGAGAGGATTATCTTTCAGATGACAGGTGTTTGCTCAATATACCCATACCAGAAAGCAGGTGAACTCCCGGCTGGATCGCACTGAGATTATCACAATACTAATCTTTGGTTGAGGACAAGGAAACTAGATATTCATCGGAATGGGAAACAGGACAGAATTCTGTGGTTCCATTGTGGTGGGGCAGGGCCTAAAAATGCAGCATGCTGGTCAAAAGTCCCACTGATGGGAGATGTGCTAGATTCAGTAGAATTCCTACAGAGCAGAAGCCCATCTAATCTGCACCAAAGCTGTGAAAGAACATTCTACCTAAGCCCACTCCCCCACCATATCCCCGCAGCCACATCTATCGTGCACATCCCTGGACACTAAGGGGAACTTTAGCAGGGCAAATCCACCTAAAATGACATCATTGGACACTAACCTGCATACCTTTGGACTGTGGAGGAAACCATCAAACCCCTGCCACTGTGCCAATGTGCTGCCATGCCGAGGGGAAAACTCTACCCAGAGTAACAGCATGTGAACAGAAGGAGGGTGATGTTTGCATAGGCACTCACTCCTATCCCTCAGTGCATCCATAGAACCATAGAATTCCTACAGTGCAGAAGGAGGCCTTTTGGCCCATCGAGCCTGCACCGACCTTCAGAATGAGCACCTTACCTAGGCCCAGTCATCCCCCCCTATCCCTGTAATCCCATAACCCTACCTAACCTGCACATCTTTGAACACTAAGGGGCAATTTATCATGGCCAACCCACCTAACCTGCACATCTTTGAACACTAAGGGGCATTTATCATGACCAACCCACCTAACCTGCACATCTTTGAACACTAAGGGGTGTTTATCATGACCAATCCACCTAACCTGCACATCTTTGGACTGTGGGAGGAATAACGGAGCATCCGGAAGAAACTCACACAGATGTACATAGAACATAGAACAGTACAGCACAGAACATGCCCTTCGGCCCTCGATGTTGTGCCGAGCAATGATCACCCTACTCAAACCCACGTATCCACCCTATACCCGTAACCCAACAACCCCACCCTTAACCTTACTTTTTAGGACACTACGGGCAATTTAGCATGGCCAATCCACCTAACCCGCACATCTTTGGACTGTGGGAGGAAACCGGAGCACTCGGAGGAAACCCACGCACACACGGGGAGGATGTGCAGACTCCGCACAGACACTGACCCAGCCAGGAATCGAACCTGGGACCCTGGAGCTGTGAAGCATTTGTGCTAACCACCATGCTACCGTGCTGCCCAGACGTGTTGAGAAAATGCAAACTCCACACAATCAGTCACAGAAGGTCGGAATCGAACCCAGGTCCCTGGTGCTGTGAGGCAGTAATGTTAACCACTGTGCCTCCGTGCTGCCCAACCTCTGTTTCTGAGCTCAAGGAATAAATATGAATTTCCCATTCAATATTCATTGTTTTCTCACCATCTCTTCCCTTGTAGAAAAACCCTTCTCTTGACTGTTTCAATCTCTCCAGCTGGGCGGACATGTGGGATGCTTGTGTGTGCAGTTTTTGCCGAAGTAGATATCGATTATAAAAATCAAAATATTGCAGATGCTGAAACAAAAATCAGAAAATGCTGGAAACACTCAGCAGCTCTGGCACCATGTGAGCAGAGGGACAGGGTTAATGACTGGGATTTTCCAGTCTCGCCTGTGGCGGGAAACAGCACGAGGAGGATGGAAAATCTAACTGACCAGCCAAAGGTTGTCTAGTTGGGACTGGAAAATCTCAGCCATCGTTTCAGGTCAATGACCTTACTTTGGAAATGAGGAAAGATAGGAATGAAATAGATAGTGCAACGGGGGAGGGGGCAAGCAAAACAAAAGCTTCGATGAAGAGCCATCCAAACTCGAAACGTTAGCTCTGTTCTCGCTCCACAGATGCTGACAGACCTGCTGAGATTTTCCAACGTATTCTGTTTTTGTTTCAGATTTCAGCACCTGCAGTAATTTACTTTTATTTTAGTGTAAGAACAAAAGCGAATTGGGTCTGTGATAGGCTGGAGGGCAGGAGAGATTAAATAACAAAAAAGTTTCTGAGCGCTAAAGCCAAAGACAATGGTATTGGGTATACACCCAGATGAAGCGTGAATAGCTACATAAAAGCCAGCTGAGTTCAACATGTAGAAATAAAGAAAGAGTGGCAGCGCAGCCTCTTTAAGGGGCGTGCCCTTGTGATCCATGTGACTGGTTTGGGGTCTATCATGCGGGAGGGCAAATGAGACGATGCGCGGAGACATCAGTTCAGTCCATAAGAGGGTCATTCAGGGGTCTGGTAACAGCAGGAAAGAAGCTTTATTGGAATCTGTTAGTGCATGTTCTCTGAATTCTGTATCTCCTGCCCGATGGAAAAGATTGGAGGAGTGAATAACCCGGGTGGGATGGGTCTTTGAGTATGCTGCCCGCTTTCCCAAGACAGCAGGAGGTAAGAGAGAGTCAATGGATGGGAGGCGGGTTTGCGTGATGGACTGAGCTATGTTCACGACTCTATGGTCTTGGTCTGAGCAGTTACCATATCGTGCTGTGATGCAGTCAGATAAGACGCTTTCTATGATACATCTGGAAATATTGGTAAGAGTCAGTGTGGACATGCCAAATTTCCTTAGTTCCTGAGGAAATATAGGCGCTGTTGCACTTTCATGGTCGACATGGGTGGATCAGGGCAGATTGTTGGTGATGTGTATACCGAGAAATCTGAAACTGTCAACCATCTGCACCTCAGCACTATTTTGAAAAAATATAAATTTAGAGTACCCAATTCATTTTTTCCAATTAAGGGGCAATTTAGCATGGCCAATCCACCTAGCCTGCACATCTTTGGGTTGTGGGGGCGAAACCCACGCAAACACGGGGAGAATGTGCAAACTCCACACGGACAGTGACCCAGAATCGGGATCGAACCTGGGACCTCAGCGCCGTGAGGCATCAGGGCTAACCCTGTGCCACCGTGCTGCCCTGCACCTCAGCACTATTGATGCTGACAGAGGTGTGTACAACATTTCACTTCCAGAAGTCAATGACCAGCTCTTTAGTTTTGCTGACATTGAAGGAGAGATTGTTGTCATTACACCATGTCACTAGGTTCTCTAGCTCCCTCCTGTACTCTGGCTTATTGTTATTCGAGATCTGACCCACTACGGTCGTGACATGAGCAAACGTGTTAATGGAGTTGGAGCCAAATTTTGCCACACAGTCGTGTGTGTATAGGGTAAAGTTTAAAAAAAATAAATTTAGAGTATCCAATTATTTTTTTCCCCCAAATTAAGGGGCAATTTAGTGTGGCCAATCAGCCTAATCAGCACATCTTTGGATTGTGGGGGTGAAACCCACGCAGACATGGGGAGAATGTGCAAACTCCACATGGACAGTGACCCAGGGCCGGGATTCGAATTCGGGTCCTCAGCGCCATAGTCCTAGTGCTAACCACTGTGCCACATGCCGTCCGTGTTTAGGGTAAGGTTGAGAAGGCAAGGTCTTCATGAATAACCTCAGCTGGAATGGGAATTGAACCCATGCTGCTGGTGTTGCTCCGCATCACAAACCAGCTGTCTTGTCAAGTGACCTGTGTACACTACAAAGAACAAGGGATCCAACACCGATCCCTGTGATACATCACTGGACACAGGCTTCCAGTTACAAAAGCAACCTTAGGCCATTACCCTCTGCCTCCTGCCACAAAGCCAATATTGGATCCAATTTGCCAAATTTCCCTGGATCCCATGGGCTCCTACCTTCTTGATCAGTTTCCCGTGCCAGACCTTTCCAAAAGCCTTTCTGAAGACCATGTAGACTACATCCACTGCATTCCCCTCATCGACAGACCTGATCACCTCCTCATCAAATTCAATCAAATTTGTTAGACACAATATCCCCCTGACGAAGCCATGCTGACTGTCCTTGATTGATCGTTGCCTCTCCAAATGCAGATTAGTACTGTCCCTCAGAATGTTTTCCAACAATTTCCATACTATTGTGTTAGACTCACTGACCTGTAATTGCTTTTTCCCTACTTCCCTTCTGGAATAATGGTATCACATTAGCTATACTCCAGAACTTTGGCACCTCTCCTGAAGCCAGAGAGGATTTGAAAATTAGAATCAGAGCCCCTGCAATCTTCTCATTTGCCTCACATAGCAGCCTAGGATACATCTCATCTGGGCCTGGGGATTTATCCACTTTTAGGTCCATTAGAATTGCTAACACCTCCTCCCTCGCAATGCTAATCTGTTCAATTATATCCTCCCTGTTTTCTGTAGCTACATCAACTTTCTTCATAGTGAACACAGATGCAAAATACTTATTTAATACCTCACTTACGTCTTTCAGTTCACACGGAGGTTATCACTTTGGTCACGAATGGGTCCTAGTCTTTCCCTGGTCACCCTGTCTTTCTGAGGCACCAATTGTTTGGATGTAATATATCCCAAGGCACTATACCCCAAGGAACAAAGGATGCCTCTCGGTCTCCTGGCTAATTATCCTCCTTCACCGTCATTAACAAAGCCAAATTATCTGGCCATTGTGGGACACTACTGTGCATGATGGATGCTGCACCTTGCTGTGTTCTTGAAGCAGGTGGGAACCTCGGAATGGACTAGGGAGAGGTTGAAGATGTCCACGAACGCACCTGTCAGTTGGTTTACGCAGAATCTGAGTGCACGGCCAAGGACTCCCTCAGGACCTGTTGCTTTCAAAGGGTTCACTTTGAAGAAGGCCGATCTGACTTCGGAAACCGTGACGGTGGGTATGAGTGGGTCCGAGGCTGCTGCGACAGTTGACAACAGTTTGCTGGTTACCTGCTCGAACCGAGCATGGAATGCATTGAGTTCATCGGGGAGGGGTGCACTGTTGCCGGAGATTCTGTTCGGCTTTGCTTTGTAGCCCATTATGTTGTTTAAGCCTTGCCACAACTGTCGAGAGTCCGTGTCGTTAGTCTGTGACTCTAGCTTAGTCTGATTCTGTCTCTTGGCATCCCTGATGGCTTTGCGGAGGTCTTGTATAGGTCAAGGTCACCTGTCTTGAACGCCTTAGACCCGACCTTCTGTAGGGAGTGAATTTCCCAATTAAACCGTGGCTTCCAGTTGGGGAACATATGTACTACCTTCTTTGGCACGTAATCATCTACATACTTGCTGAGGAAGTCTGTGACGGTGGTGGCATACCCATTAGGTTGGCTGATGAGTTCTTGCATATGGAGCTCTTCTGTTGCCTCGGACCAGCATTGCACGACCTTCTTGCATGATTCTCCCGCTTAAGTTTCTGCTTGTATGCCGGCAGAACGAGCACCGTCTTCTGGTCTGATTTTCTTAAACTGCGGTTGGTGGATAGATCGGTAGGCATCCTTGATGTTTGTGTAGCAGTGGTCAAGAATGTTGCCGCCCCTGGTGGGACAGTAGATGTGTTCGTGTAATTTTGGCAGCACACGCTTGAAGTTGGCCTCATTGAAGTCCCCGGCCTCGATGAATAAGGCCTCCGGGTATTCTGTTTCATAGTTCTTTATAGCGGTGTACAACTCATCAAGCGCCAATTTGTCATGCGCTACTTCTTCTGCACCAATGACATAGAAACGGACATGAAGTTGACAGCATGCGGGGCCCTGACGTTCAGCATTATTATGAGTTTAACTTATCCTGCAGTCCCTGACACTAAAACATTTAACGTGTTTTTGGAACTGGTAAAGAAATATCACGACCCAAAGTGTTCCGTAATCCTCCAGCATTACTGATTCAACATGGCTGGGAGGACCCCCTGGGAACCCGTGACAGAACTCCTGGCTAGATTAAGGAAGTTGGCTGAACACTATGAGTCTGTCCCATCCATGACCGACAGGTTAGCCTGTGGGATCAATACCGTCACGATACAAAACAAACATGGCAGCTGTCACCTTAGACCTCAAAAGGACTATAGAACTAGCACTAGCCTTGGAGAATGCTGAGAAAGTGGCCAAAGAGCTCCAAGGGATGGATGATGGACAGCAGTGTTCTCAGGCTGGATTGGGGAGGACCCTCATGCAGAAAGGCAACCTTCCCAGCGAAGGCTCCCATTTGTTTCACCCGCCACCATCTCAGCATTCAATCAGGACATTCTGACATCTCAGAAGAGGGCTGCTTAACTCTAGAAGTGCCAAGGAAACCTCCCCAGAGGACTAGAAATGTCAGCCGCAAGGCTGCTGTAAATGTGGCGAAAGGACATGACCCAGGGTAAGGTGGGCAGAATCAGTAGTACACATGCTGCCCCAGCCAGAAGCCAAAATCACCTCAGGCCCGGGCCTCACAAGTTTATCAGCTCATTAGAGGACAAAATGATGCAAAGATTGAGCAGTTTAGCCCTATACCCTCTAGAGTTTAGAAGAATGAGAGATCTAATTGAGGTATAGAAGATGATGAAAGTTCTTGAGAAAGTAGACGTAGAGCAAATGTTTCCTGTTGAAGCAATCCAGAATGAGAGGTCATAGTTTTTGGATAAGGGGTAGCAGGTTAAAATAGAGATGAGGAGAAATTATTTCACTCAAAAGGTTGCGAACTGATGAAATTCACTACACGAGAGTGCGGTAGATGCTGGGACATTGAATAAATTTAAGGAAGAGATAGACAGATTTGAATTAATAATGGCTCTCCCTGTTAAGGAGAAGCCCTGCCCCCTTAAAGGGGCAGTTCATATTCTGGAGAGGTCGGGAAATCGTATGGTCCTGACCCCACGACCTCCATTCGGGTTAGACCGCTGCTGAAGCACAATGTCCTGGCACACTTTTCCTCTGACATCATTTCAGGATGTCCTTTGACAGTATACTCTTAGGAGTGGGTGATTCGCTGCAATATTTGCCAAACAAATAGTTCACATCAGCTTACAGGAGGCTTGTATATCTCAACTGAGGTATTAAACTTTGTTAAAGCATTTGAAGTAATTACTGTGGCTTGTAAGGATGAACATTACATCAGGGAGACTCTGAAACAACTCAGCTTCAAATTCATTGCAAAATCCGAATGTACTTTAGCTCTGAATCAGCTGGGAGGACAGTCGTGCTAACATTAGTGTCATTGAAGGAGTCAATAGCACCAATATCAAGGCCATTATCGTCCAAACCAATTCCGCTGGGACCGCCCATACGCTCAGGATGTCAGAGTCCCGACTGCTAAAGCAGATCTTCAACCAGTACAAGGAAGGAACCCAAACAAGAGGAGGACAAAGGAAGCTCTTTAAAGACACCATGAAGGCTTACCTCAAGAAATGAAACACAGACATCAATGCCTGGGAGACTTTTGCTCAGAAGAGACTTGAAGGAATCTCCTAATTGAAGGGTCACAATTCTTCGAGAATACCCAACGGCAAGAGGAGGCCCGGAAAAGGAGCCTGAGAAAGGAATACCATGACTTAGTGTCCAAGGACCAATCCCACCTTTTGGAAACTCCTGCCAAGTGAGTGATTGAAGATGCGGCTCTAGGATCGGACTCATCAGCCACGCAAGAACCCACAGAACCCGTGACCAGTAACACTGAGTGTCTTAGGTGGACAATCACACCCGTTCGTGAGTAATCACCCGATTCTATCCATGATTGTTTTTTTAATGGAATTAACATCCTCATGACAAACCAAAGTTTAAAAAAAATAATTCTTTCATTTTCTGTGACACAAATCTCACTTTATTCAGTAAAGTACCCTTTTAATGGAATTAAAAGCCAAAGGTTAAAAACTATATCTTCCTTTCACTTTATTTGCATTTTAAACAAATTTATAAATGCTAAACATTAATAATATAAAACATTAGCCGACCAAAAACATGTCTCCCGATGTCTCCTGCCTCTGCTAATCCGAAAATCAAGTGCAAATAAAAAGGGGTAAAAACCCACCTAACATCGGGGCAAGTGGTCCAAATTAGCGCTGTCCCTGCATTTTGCATTCAGCAGCTCCAACGGAGGGCTTCAAGCAGGGGGGAAAAAACTGGCTGGGAGTTTATCGTCGCGCATGTCCAGCATGCATGCTCGCATGCCTGTGCTTCCAGTTCATCACGGCGCATATGTATGGCTGACCAGCAACCTAAGTCACTGACTGGAGAGGACATTATGGGCCATTGTCAACACTGCACACCCTGTTGAAAATATACCACAAGTTATCAAGTTATCAAGTGTTGACGCCGGCGTCAAAACCGGCGAGGGCGACGTTGGCATCGACGGGCCTCCAGGCCCAGTCATTCTCCCTTTCCTCTAGCACGGTGCCGGAGTGCTGTGTGCTGCGCCGGAGCTGAAAGCCGGCTGTTAATGGCCGGTGCGGGTCCACGCATGCGCACCATGGCCATCTCCGCGCCGCCCCCCCCCCCCCCCCCCCCGGGCAACATGGCGGAGCCCTACAGCGCGGAGGAACTTAGGCCCTCCCCCCCCCCGGAATGAACCCGCCTGCCGATCAGTTGCCCCTGATCACGGGTCTGGTCACCATGGAGGCCCCCCCTGGAGTCGGCTCCCCTCGTCCTCCCCACCAGGATGGCCCCCGCAGCCAGAACGCCGAGATCCCGCCGGGTAGGACTATATGCGAACGATGCCGGCGGGACTCGGCAGAACTCGGTGGGTACTTGGCCCGTTGAGCGTGGAGAATCGCCGCAGCGGTCACTTTTAATGGCCCCCGACCGGCACTGAAGCGACCGCGCAGGTGCATTTGCCGCAGATTCTCTGGCCGCCGGAAAATCGGCGGCCCGGTATCGAACGGTGTGGCAGGATTCGTGCACCCCCCCCCCCCCCCCCCCCCCCCGGCGATTCTCCGACCCGGTGCGGGCTCGGAGAATCCCGCCCCCATGTCTAGTGTTACAGGGTGAAACCGCAGTTACTATCATCAAACATCCTGGCTCATTACAATCCCAAGAGAGAAATATTGTTAGTGTGTTTCTCAGCTGCATGCAATTCGCAGGTGGCGGGCTTCTAACCTCCCATCCCTTATCAATGGGATTTCCCATTGAATCTACCCCACGCTGTCATGAAATCCGCTGACAGGGATGCGCTACCAGTGGGAAACGTGAATCCCGGCCACCGGAGAATTCAGGCCAACACATGATACTTCTCCATATAGAGTAGGTGTAGTCTTTTCCCATCATTGGGATGATGGCACCGAGAGACCTACAGCATACGCATCCAGAACCATGGTGGAAGCTATTCTTCGATTGAAAAGGAAGGATTGGCTGTTATTTTTGGGGTGAATAAATTTCACTCATATGCCTACAGCCAAACTTTCACAATCGTAACAGATCATAAACCCCTGCTGGGCCGCTTCAAAGAGGATAAAGCGATTCCCCCCATCGCCTCGGCTAGGATGCAATGTTGGGCATTATTGTTAGCAGCCTATGAATACTCTCAAGTGTCATCCAGGAACACACATTACCAACACGGATGCCCTGAGTCGCCTCCTGCTGCCCACAAGCTTGGCATCTCTGCTGGCACTGGAATAAGTCATCATGATCTTGAACTTCCTGGATGCCTTGCCATTGTCCATGAAGCAGATTCAAGTGTGAAAAAAAATGAAAATCGCTTATTGTCACGAGTAGGCTTCAATGAAGTTACTGTGAAAAGCCCCTAGTCGCCACATTCCGGCGCCTGTTCGGGAAGGCTGTTACGGGACCCAGAAGGACACAACACTTTGAAAATTGTCCTCAGCGGCAGAATCTGAGGACACTCCACGGATGACATGAGGCCTTTCCGCACTAAACAACAAGTACTGTCGGCAGCCCGAGTAGACGTCTGCCGACCAGATCATCACCCAATCCTGACGGAATTGCTCAATGGACAACCCGGGGTATCCAAGATGAAAATGCTCGCAAGGAGCTATGTCTGGCGGCCCGGGCTCGATACAGACATCGAGAATCTGCTGAAGCAGAATTCCTTGTGCCAGGAGAACCAGAAGCTTGCACCTTCGGTATCTTTGCACCCATGGGAATGGCCAAGAACACTATGGGTATGCATGCACATGAACTTTGTTCGCCCGTTCTTGGGTTTGATGTTCCTTATTATGATCTACGTCCATTCAAAATGGTTAGAAGTATATCGTACGTCCTCTACACCTTCTCATGCAACAAAAGAAAAACTCCGGCACAGTTTTTGTACCCACGGCATATCAGAGGTCCTCATATCCAACAAGGGTACTCCCTTTGCAGTGGAGAATTTCAGACATTTATGAAGTCAAAAGGCATGAAACACATCTGAACAGCACCATACCATCCATCGTCTAATGTCCTGACCGAAAGGGCAGTTCAAACATTAAAAACTGGAATAAAGAAACAGTCTGCCAGTTCCCTGGATACAAAATTGGCCCGGTTCCATTTTGATCATTGAACTAGCCGCACACAGTGATGGGACTCACACCAGTGGAACTTTTAATGGGACAGTGACTGGACATCAGGTTCAACCTGCTGTTTCCCAACTTGGGAAGGAAGGTTAGTCAAAGCAGGGAACGCAATAAAACCACCATCAGACCCAAAAGGACCTTCAGAACAGGAAGTGCCGTCTATGTGCGGAACTTTGGAGTTGGCTCCCAATGGATCCCAGAAATCATGCTGGAAAAGACTGGCCCAAATTCTTACCAAGTCAAAGTCCAAGGAAAGGCTATGAAAAGACACCTGAGCCAACTGAGAAGCAGGGAACCAACTCCAGCGGAGATGATTTCAGCAGACGATGTCCTTTATGCCCGTTGTGACTACCTCCGGCAAGGGGACACAGCAATGGGGGGGGGGGGGGGGGGGGGGCGAAAGTCATTCCCCATGACAATAAAGATTCGGAGTCCAAAGTGGAGACTGAGGATTTGATCCTCTGCCGGAGATCAACACCAAAGACGAGCCTTTGTCTGTGGGCCTTTGGCGCTCAACAAGGAAGGACGATCCCAAGTCTGCCTCACGCCCCGATCCGGCTCCACCTGTCGTCGACCTGAGGCCTTGTGCCAAGCGACGAAAGAGGCCTCCTCACTGTGAGAGTGAGGGGGGTGAGTAGGTCTTGAGGGGGAGGGATGTGGTAACCCTCAAGAGGACCATGTTGGATCACTGATCTTTCTCCCCATGGGCTTCGTAGAATATAGGTTTTCGTGGTGAACAGGCAAAGGCCCACCCTGTTGTGTGATGTACTCTGGGATAACAGAGGCTGCATCTTGATGCAGCTTTGACCAAAAGATACTCCAGACGTTGAAGTAATTTCAGTGTGATTTATTGAACCAATAGCACAGTTCTCTATGAGTTCGGCTCTCCTGCTAATCTTGCTATAGTAACTCAGTCTAACTAACCAGTTTTCTCTAAGCCACGCGGTGGGTGTGATGCTTCTGATTTGCCCTTGTCCAATCTGTAAGTGTCGCCTGTGGAAAGAGACAGAGCATGTGTGCCCTGTCCTTATATATGGGTTGTGTAATGGCCTCTTGTGGCAGTGTCACCTCTGGGTGTATTGACTGCCCATTGGTCGTGTCCTATTCTATCTGTTCATTAGCTGTGTATCTGCATGTCATGACGTCTCTGGTGCTCCCTCCAGTGTTTACTTAGTCGTAATGGATTTACATTAACCACTTGTGTATTTACAGTGATGCATATCACCACACACCCAGCTGGGTTTGTTTGCGGGACCTTTAAATATACCTTCCGGCTGGCAGTTCCCAATAGTCCTGGGCTGGAACGTTTGTTTTGTGCATTGCCATAGAAGCTTTATTTTCAGTTAAAAATTAACCAGTTTAGCCTCTCACCCCATGCCTCCTGGAATTATTAGTTGGTGGGGGTTTCGTGGTTTAGTGCCGGGGATGGGGCACGTTTTGAGGATAGCGATGTTAGGCAGAGTTGTTTCGGGAGCCTCCAGGGGCAAAATGAGTATGAATTTTGGAGACTAAATCTCCAATATCAAGAATAACACGGAGATCTGAAAATGAGCCAATTACACCAGAAATGGAGCAAAATAGGCACTTCACCTCAGCAATGGAGATTTGAAGGTCAGTAATAAATTTTTAAAAACAGTGCACACATTTGTCATCTTTGTTGCATCTGCCCCGAGGGGAGTGTGGGATGCTCAAAGCCAGTGCAGTCAGTAGTTGAATCAGCTGGACAATGAGGCTATGTTATTCTCTAAGTCTGAATGAAGACTGCAGACTTACAGTTAACACAAATTCTTTCTGCTTCCAGAGCTCAACTAGATGTAAAACAGCCAAGAGGTATGACCAGAGGGCAGCACGGTGGCCTAGTGGTTAGCACAACCGCCTCACGGCACTGAGGTCCCACGTTCGATCCCGGCTCTGGGTCACTGTCCGTGTGGAGTTTGCACATTCTCCCTGTGTCTGCGTGGGTTTCGCCCCCACAACCCAAAAAAAATGTGCAGAGTAGGTGGATTGGCCATGTTAAATTGCCCCTTAATTGGAAAAAATAATTGGGTAATCTAAATTTATAAAAGATAAATAAAAAAAAGGTATGACCAGTGAAGCTGAGGTAAACTGCCTATGCTGAGCTGTCTCTGTCTGCTGCTGCTCACTAGCTCTGTGCTTCTCAAAGAGGAGGATCCTACCTTGGGCTCGACCCTTTATACCCGTCTCTGATGCTGCCCTCTAGTGGTGCTGTGACTGTTACATCTGTGCTGCAATCCCTGGTGTATGTGCAGATGTATGCACAGATGTACAGATCACTACAGGGGCTATGCAGCGTCCCATTCACTGAAGGGACAGTTTGAAACTCATAACTCGCATAAACCAGCCAAAATCTTTACCATCCTTTTTTTTTTAAATTTAGATTAGCCAATTATTTTTTCCAATTAAGGGGCAATTTAGCGTGGCCAATCCACCTACTCTGCACATTTTTGGGTTGTGGGGGCGAAACCCACGCAGACACGGGGAGAACGTGCAAACTCCACACGGACAGTGACCCAGAGCCGGGATCGAACCTGGGACCTCAGCGCCGTGAGGCGGTTGTGCTAACCACTAGGCCACCGTGCTGCCCTATCTTTACCATCCTAACAGACAACTCACTGGGATCTAGATTATTTTGTTCTGCCAGTTGATGCAAATATTTTTATTTTAACCCCTCCCTCAACACGAAAATCTGTTCTCTGTTAGGAGGAACTTATAAAGAGAGACCGACTCCAAGATGGTCGGACCACGTGTTTAATGGCACCACCACACACTGGACATGTTTATGGCATGAAAATTAAAAGGGGAAGAAAGGGGATGCTATTTACAGGTACACAAACAATGTAAATTTCAAAGGAGTAAACACATCTCTGAATAGTCACATGATGAACAACCGCCTTTCTTTTCTCTTCAAGCCATATCAAGTCAACAACTGGTTAATATTTTCTGTGTCTGATCTGTTGGCAAGTTCAGCTTAGTGGTTAAATGGGGATGAGGAGTGGTTGATTGCTTGAGGATCTCACACAACCATGGGCTTCAGGGCTGCAACAATTACTGAATCGCGTCTCCAGCGGGGAAGGGGGCTCAATAACCAGTCAAAATGATCACTGCTGGGCAGCACGGTGGCGCAGTGGGTTAGCCCTGTTGCCTCACGACGCCGAGGTCCCAGGTTTGATCCCGGCTCTGGGTCACTATCCGTGTGGAGTTTGCACATTCTCCCCGTGTTTGCGTGGGTTTCACCCCCACAACCCAAAAAATGTGCAGGGTAGGTGGATTGGCTACGCTAAATTGCCCCTTAATTGTAAAAAGTGGATTGGGTACACTAAAATTATAAAAAATAAAAAATAAATAAAAAATAAATATAAAAATGATCACTGCTGATCGTTGTTGGGAAAGGCAGAGTTAAGCTATGTGATCATACGAATCAGGATCATGAAGAGGCCACTCGAGCAGGCCCTCGAGGCTCTCTGCCATTCAGATCATGGCTGACTGATTGTAACCTCAAACCCACATTCCCACCTACCCCTGATAACCTTTCACCTCCTTGCTTATGTTGAATCTAACTCACTCTGCCTTGAAAATATTCAAAGACTGCTTCCACTGCCTTTTCAGGAAAAGGGTTTCAACGACCTGCTAACCCTCGGAGAGAAAAAAAATTCTCCTCGCCTCTGTCTTAAGTGGGCGTCCTCCTTATTTTTAAGCCCTAGTTTTAGAGATTCACTGTTTACGTTTACACTGGGGAGCCTTTGGTCAGATAAAGGGTGAGGGCATGGGTAGGTGGGGAAAAGCAAGGAATCTGAACAGCACCACAGAGGAGACGAGAAACAAGAATCCATTCATTTCAAAAAGGCTGTAGGTTTAAACAGGAAGGAGTGGTTGAGACCTAGCAGACTGGTAAAAAAGTTAACAAATGTCACCTTTTTATTCCCTCATCTCAAGCAAACAAAAGCGAAAGCCAGAAAATACTAGTACACGCTATTGCACAAAAGAATTGGCACCATTAGATAGATGCCAGAGATACTATGATTTGGCTGATTCTCAAAGCCCCAGAACAACCTCATCCATTTGCATGTTAAGCCTATTTTTACTTCACAAAAGGTTAACTAAAAGTATGAAAACAATTCCCGTCTACACAAAGCCCTGGATGTGAGTTTGGTCTTGCATGCTTGCCTCTCAATAGATCTTTAGTCAAGAATGCCTACGCCTTCAATCAAAGGGCAAAGAATGTTTGTCAAACTGTGCTAAATATATTACTATCACTCCCTCCTCATTCTGTCAAGCATTGCTTACTTAAAGTATTATTAAACTAATGATTTTGTTGGTCTACTCCCTCAACACCGTACCCTGACTGAGTGGCAACTACATTATGCTTCAACTTACTGCTCCTATGGCCACCAATTCGAATGACCCTCAAGTGTTGCTTATCAGACATCACAGAGTGCAGACACTACAGCACCATACGATGTACAAAAACAAAAAACAATTAAATCAGTCTTGAATCTCAGCTGCGCCTCAGCAGGTTACCTGGCGAACAGTGGATTCCTGGTTTGATGCACAATCTTTCACTTCTCACTGAACTAACATCAAGGTGCCTCTGACAGGCAGTCTGTAAACCTGTAACCTTAAAACATGAGCATCTTAGGAAGAGAACAATTATTTGGTATAAATACAAGAGCTGGATCCATACAGGGTTTAGAATCCCCCCCTCCACTCCCACACTCCTCGCCTCATGAGCAAATGTTTTCACCTCATTCACTAGCACTTGCAGCATGTGTTTGAATTATATTCGTCAAGTTGGAACAAGACCAGAAAAGTGGTAGCATTTCATTTTCTCCCCTCACCAATTCATACTTGGACTCATCTTGGGATGTCTTTCCATTGAGGCTGTCATAGTATCAGCCACAACTGCCCATTCTTTGCTGATTGTTATAACCCCTACGGGACCCATGGGAACGACCCGATTAATCTCCCATGAGCCTCGAGGTGTACGAGCTCCCCTGCTGAGGGGCATCCACCCCTCAGCGAGCTAGTTAACTCAGTACCTTAACACCGGTCCAGGTAGGAACCATGCTGCAGAGAAGTCCTGGCTGGGACTGTTACTTGTAAATACTTTACTTTTGGTCATAAACCATTCTTTTGACTGTTCTTTCCCGGACCCCGCCTTGACTACTAAATTGGCAACGAGGGTAAAGCAGAACTACAGTCGACACTGCTAACCGTTTGGAGCACGGCCACCTCTTTTCATGAAGGGATAAGGTTTGCACCATTTTGAAAATGTGCTTTTTAGCATATTCAATGCATTTGATGCAGATGTAGAGCACTGGACTCAATACACAGACCGTATGCATTATATTTTAAAGGTGAATGCTATTGTTGAGTATGATCGTCAGGCAGTAATTCTTCTGATCGCCTGCTGGGCCACAACTTTCAGCATCATAAACAGCCTAACACACCCACGGCTCCAGACTCCAAGACGCTCAAATAGTTAGTGGCGCTCGTGGCAAACCACTCCGGAAAACGTGACAGAGTTACGGCCGTTCTTAGGTCGCGTAAACTATTGCATGAAATTTATTCCTGGCCGTGTGACCATCCTCGCCCCTCTGCACACATTGCTGAAAGAAGCACCAAGAATGGGCGTGAAGAGCAGCTGTGGTGAAAGCTTTTGCCAGCGTGAAACAGCAGCTAACGTAATCAGGAGTACTGACACATTACAACCCCTCCTTTGGTGACGTGCGACACCTCGCCTTACGGAATGGAAGCTGTATTGTCCCACCGTATGGCTGATGGAAGAGAGTGGCCAATAGCACTATCGTCAAGGGCATTGGCTGCTACGGAGCACAATTACACCCAGATAGAAAAAGAAGGGCTGGTCGTCATATTTGCAGTGAAGAAATTTCATCAGTATGCATATGGGCTTCGATTCACCATTATGATAGATCACAAACCATTGCTAGGGCTTTTTAATGAGGCCAAGGCAATCCCGCCAACAGCGTCCGCCTGGATTCATCAGTGGACCTGTTGCTAGCAGCATATGAGGTATACCTTTGAGCATCACCTAAGTATGCAAATTGTGAAAGTGTACGCGTTGAGCAGGCTCCAGCTGCCGAAACGCGCCCCCCCCCCCCCCCCCCCATCCCCACCAAGAGCCAACAAATTCATTTTGACACTTAACTTTATAGATACCTTGCTGGTCACTGCCGTCGACTGGATGCAAAAAGACTCTGTATTGGCAAAAGTACACCACATCGTCTTACATGGGAGCCAGCAAGGGAAGCTGCGGAAGAACTATAGGCCTTTTATGCCAGAATTTGTGGAAGACGGCATCCTTCTTTGGGGGGGCTTGAGTCATGGTCCCAAGCCAGGGCAGAGACGCCATCCTTCAGGATCTGCACAACAGACAACCCAGGGGTGTCGAAAATAAAAATGCTGGCCCACAGCTATGTGTGGTGGCCAGGCCTGGACGGTGTGATCGAACAACTGGCCCAAAAACGCGCCACATGCCAAGAACAGAAGAAGCTCCTGCCAGCCGCCCCGCTGCATCCATGGGAATGGCCAGGCCGGCCTTGGGTGAGCCTACATGCTGACTTCGCCGAACCTTTCCAAGGGTCAATATTTTTACTCGCGGTAGATGCTCATTTCCAGTGGCTGGACGTTCGATGAAGACAAATGAGGTGCGGCACATCCTCACCCTTCCTCGAACAGGCTGGTCAAGAGAACGGTGTGGACCTTTAAGAGAGGAATGAGGAAGCAGACCACAGGGTCCGTGGAGACATGACCAGCAAGATTTTTGTTTCGCTATCGGACGTCGCCACATGCTGTGACTGGCATAGCACCAGTGAAACTGTTGATGGACCAAAGGTTCAGGACCCACCTCAGCCTTCCATTTCCCAATATTGGCAGGAACGTACAATGTAGTCAGGAGCTGCTGAGTCGAAGCCAAGGCACATGGACGCAGAGCAGAAGTTTCAAACCAGGGGACGCTGTGTACATCTGAAACATCGGGTACAATGCTCATTGTATCCCAGGGAGATGGTGCAGCAGACTGGACTGGTTTCATACCAGGTGAAGACACGCAAATGGACGGTGCAGACGCACCTTGACCACCACAGGAGCAGGAGGCCAGTATTAGTACATGCCCCATCAGAGGAACCATCTTCCAGCCACGTCACCCCGACACAGAGGGCAGAGATGTGAGAGGTGGTTGACTCCGACCTGGAGATGGCAATCCAGGTATACAACCTAGCCACAGATCAGTCACCAATGTTACCCTCCCGACAGTCATTGAGGTGCCGACGATTGGAAATGCCATGGGCAAAGAGGAACAGACGTCCCTTCTTTGGAGGGACTTACAGACCGGGGGAGGGGGAGGGATGACCTGATTAGGTCAACCAGGGGCTGGTTTAGCTCACTCAGCTAAATCGCTGGCTTTTAAAGCAGAGCAAGCAGGCCAGCAGCACGGTTCGATTCCCGTACCAGCCTCCCCGGACAGGCGCCGGAATGTGGCGACTAGGGGCTTTTCACAGTAACTTCATTGAAGTCTACTCGTGACAATAAAGCGATTTCCATTCCATTTCCATTAACCTCCCCGTGGAGCACAGGCTCCCCACTGAGGGATAGAGGCTAGTTAACTCAGTTCCTTTAAAACCAGGCCAGATAGGAGCATGCAGCAGAGTAGTCCCAACTGGGACAGGGATGTTACTTGTAAATACTTTACTTTTGGTCATAAACCATTCTTTTGACGCTTCTTTCTGGACTCCTCCTTGACTACTAAACTGATGATGTTAGAAGGAGCAGGAACCCTGACTGAATTTTTTTCCTTCCTCAACAATCAACCCAACTGACTGAGCCTGATTCTAGTGCAATTAAATCAGGAGTGTCCCGCAATTGAGTCTGGGTTCCTTCAGGAATGACCAAATTCATTTGCACAATGAGGCATCAGTCGGCCCAGCTGACATGGTCATAAGCCATTAGCACAAACCAACTGGGCAGGACTCAAAATGGAAAAGATGGTCAGGTAAAAATCAAGGGATGGGACTGGGATTGCAATTGGGCTGGTAGTGGAGCTGGGATTGGCATGGGAGTAATGCAGGAGATAAATAAATAAATAATCTTTATCGTCGCAAGTAGGCTTACATTAACATTGCAATGAAGTTACTGTGAAAAGCCCCTAGTCGCCACATTCCGGCACCTGTTTGGGTACACAGAGGGAGAATTCAGAATTCTCAGCTGGTACAGGAATTGAACCCGCGCTGCTGACCTTGTTCTGCATCACAAACTAGCTGTCTATCCCACAGAGCTAAACCAGCTCTTCTGAGACCTGGGCCAAGCAGGGGGCATTGAGAACGGCATTTGGGGGCAGCACAATGGCGCAGTGGTGAGCACTGCTGCCTCATGGCGCCAAGGTCCCAGGTTCGATCCCGGCTCTGGGTCACTGTCCGTGTGGAGTTTGCCCATTCTCCCCGTGTCTGCGTGGGTTTCGTCCCCACAGCCCAAAGATGCGCAGGGTAGGTGGATTGGCCACGCTAAATTGCCTCTTAATTGGAAAAAATTAATTGGGTACTCTAAATTTAGAAAAAAGAGGAATGGCATTTAGGTCATTCATAAGTTCCTTTTGGGACTGAGATTGAGATGCTGCTAGAATTGTGTATAGGGTGGTCAGGGGCCGAAATAAGATTGAGAGGGGATAGCTGTCATTGCTAAGAAACTCCAATTAGTAAATTGAATGTTTATGTCGAACCAGACCATTGAAAAGAAAATGGTAATTGAGTTCCAACGCAAACCTTTTGAATAATTGTACAGAATCTGAGACCATGAGGGTGGAAGTAAATTACAGAATTTAGATTGGAAGTGCAGAATTACTGGATACTGGAACAAAATCAAGAGGCCTTTAACAGGCTGCAGTACCAAGGAAATATTTTTACCATAGATTAGGCTACAGTAATAACAGCACTTGTTGATGAACTCCCTTCAAAGAGCTGAGCAATTAATGAATTTGGAATTGATCTATGGTTATGAAGATTGACACATGCTAATTAAATATAAATGGCTCGATGGTTGACATTATTCAATGAATGTGGATGAGTCACTTGTAAAATCACTTAATCAGTGTTGAATATTGTGTTGGTTCCCTCCAACTTCCTTCAGTTAAGTGTCAGCTACGGGGGCGATTTTGAGCCTGAGATAGCCGTCTGTGTAAACAGCGACGTGAGCCCACAATCTCGCAAAAGTTGGGAAACACGATTCTCGCCGGCGAGTTCTGGTTTCCCGATTTTCCACACCCCTCGCCCGTGACCTAATGAGGTACCCTCCCAGAAAGAGTAGGAACCTCATTTCAATAAATGTTAACAACTTTGCATGTCATTATAGGGCTTCCCTACAATTTGTTGCCTCCTCACTGAATATTCATATCTCGCCGACGTAAAAAGGTGAAGCAGTCAAGGGGAACACATCTGTCGCACAAAGGTAAGAATAGACCGGGGGTGGTGGGGGGACATGCCTGGGCATTGGCACAGCTCCCGGGCACTACCTCCTGGAGTACCCACCTGACAGTGCCAAAGCCGCAGTGCCCCTATGAAGGGGGGTTCCCATTATGTGTGGTGGAGGGAGGGTGCACCCTGTGCTTGTGAGGTGGGGAACACTGCTTGTACAGGGGAAGTTTGATGCTTGTAACAGGTGGGGTGAGCAATGCCAGGGTAGGGGGTTTGCCCTGATGCTTGGGGGGGGGGGGGGGGGGGATGCACCCCGATTCCTGCACAGTGGGGCAACCCCGATGCTTGTCGAATGGTGTGTGCGCCCTGTTGCCTGTGTTGGCAGCATGGTGGCCCAGTGGTTAGCTCTGTTGCCTCACAGCGCCAGGGACCCGGGTTCAATTCCGGCCTTGGACAGCTGCCTGTGCAGCGTTTGGATGTTCTCCCCGTCTCTCCGTGGGTTCCCTTTGGGTGTTCCCATTTTGACTGAGGCACATGGTCCCTTGTTCCAGTCCCACTTCAGGGTATAGGCATAAAAATAAAGGCTGACACCTGTTATGATCCCAGCTGATGTTATAACTGGATGGAAAACTAGGCAGCACTGTGGCACAGTGGTTAGCACTGCTGCCTCATGGCTCCGAGGATCAATTTTCAACCCCATCCCTGGGTCACTGTCCTTGTGTAGCTTGCATATACACCCTATGTCTGTGTGGGTCTCACCCCCGCAACCCAAAAAAATGTGCGTAGATGGATTGAACCCACTCTCAAAAACAGGCTTTGAAATCTACTCTCATATTAATGCTTTCCCTTAGTAGTTTGCATTCTGTAATCCAGTCCAGGTTTTACAAATGACTCCTTTAACCCAAGCTCCCTTTCTGCTTTTAACATTGAACCCAGTCCAGGATTTAACGCAAACCCCATTTAGGTTTCCTTTTGTCTAAACTGCTTTTTCACAAACTCCTAGATCCAGCCACTGATTTCCATAATTATTTCAACTCACATTCCACAGGCTGTAGCAAAATCTCACAAACCTGAAAATCACATCAAGTATCTTTCTGGCATCTCAGCCTTCTTCTCAGCTCCGTCTGTTTTACTGATCAGTTTTCTGTTCTAGTACCTTTAACGTCAGACCTTTTGAAAATGTCTCTTCATTTCTCTAGTTGTCTTAACTAGCTGCTCTTCAGATCTCTGCACTTTGTCTTAACCATTACTCCATGGTATGGCTTTTCTTTGAGCAAAGCTGAGAGAGATGTTCCCTCTCTAACTCGACTGCTTCTAGTAGAGCTGTGAGAGCCGCCTTCTCTCTCACTACCTGTATTCAACCACCCACACATTCAGCTCAAATCTGAACTACTTCTCTATCTTACAAGGCTCCAGTTGCTCAGCAACCACTGCTTGTTTATTTATTCTTCATGCCTTAGCCCTATCTAAACACAATAAAAACACAGTTGGACATATACAAAAACCTTTCTCCAGCATGAATCTATCTCTAGGTTTCACCTTTCCAGACAGAGAAACATTAAATTAAACACACTTAAAACTATACATTATTTCTAATTTTTACCAACATAAATATAAATCCTTTAAAACTAACTTTGTTTTCATAACACACTCTAGTACATTATTGAGGTAGTGCTATACTGTTACAGATGCTACCTTTCAGAGGGATGTAAAAGATCCCATGGCCTATTTCAAAGAAGATTAAGGGGATTTTCCTTGTTGCCCTGACCACTGTTTCTCTTGCTAATGCAATGTGACCACACAAGATGGCTGCCAGTATCCATCTGCACATGTGCACTGGTCTGTACATGCGCAAAAATCCAATGACGCCACTGTTGGAGGCTGCAACCCGGTGCTCAGATTGGTAGAAGGTGGAAGGAAGGATTTTCAGGGCGAGGGAAGGATTTAATAATGATCTTTAATAGTGTCACAAGTAGGCTTACATTAACACTGCAATGAAGTTACTATGAAAATCCCCTAGTCGCCACATTTCGCCGCCTGTTCGGGTACACTGAGGGATAATTCAGAATGTCCAATTCACCTAACAGCACGTCTTTCGGGACTTGTGGAAGGAAACCGGAACACCCAGAGAAAACCCACAGAGACAGGGGGAGAACATGCAGACTCCGCACAGACAGTGACCAAGCAGGAATCAAACCTGGGACCCTGGAGCTGTGAAGCAATTGTGCTATCCACGATGCTACTGTGCTGTACATTTGGATGATTTGTCCCAATAGAAGAATAGCATTCTTCCATACCCTATCTTAGATCCATGGAAGAGGAGTGGTATTTTAGATAAAGCGCTGACTTCAGAAGAGAAAGGGAGAAGGTAGGGTAATTACTTAGCACTATGGCGATGGTACAGCATGATTTAATCATTTAAGTCAACCATGCGATATGGTACTACAGTCACATGTGAACCAGACAAAGGTGGTAGATTTACTTCCTGACAAGAGCGGCCAGTTGGATTTTGATGACAATCATTGAACCGTAAATAGAGTTCGAACTGACAGTGTGGGATTTGAATGCCCAACCTCTGGGCTATTTGTCCGGCAATACAGGGGGCGCGATTCTCCGCAAATGCGGAGAGTCGTAAAGGCTGCCGTGAAACTGGCCGTGTTTCACGGCAGCCTCCGCGCCCCCTCCCGGGACCCGATTCTGCTCCCCGATCAGGGCTAGCAGTGGGGCCCCGTGAACCACGGCATCGCAGGCTTAGCGAACGTTGCTAAGCCCACGCGCCAAGGTTAACGGCGACTAACGCGCACAATGACGTCAGCCGTGTATGCGCGGATTGGACGGCTCCAACCCGCGCATGTGTGGATGACGTCATCACGCATATGCGTGAAACCCGTGCATGCGCGGGCCGTCATGCCCCTCAGCCGCCCCGCGGACTGATCCAGCGGGGCGGCGGAGGAACAAAGAGTGCGCAGGTTTCGGACCCGCTGCCCACGATCGGTGCCCACTGATCACGGACCCATGCCACCCTTGGCGCGGCCGTGGTGTGGCCGTGCCAATCGGTTCCATGGATGTCGGGAACGGAACTTTGCGGCCGTTTTCACGAACAGTGAGAGCAGGTGTGTTTGCGTTCGTGAAAACGGCCGTAAAGGCCTGGGAACTCGGCCCATCGGATAGGGGAGAATCGCTGTTCGCCGTAAAAAAACAGCGAGCAGCGATTCGTGTCGTGGGGCGGCCGTGGGGGAGGGAGAATAGCGGGAGGTCGGGAAAAATGTCGAGAAGGCCCTCCCGCTATTCTCCGACCCGTTGTGGGGGGCGGAGAATCGCGCCCAGGAACTTTAAAAGAGTTGGGAATTAGCCGTATGAATTCACCTGACGTTTGTCTGGGCTGTACTTTAAAGGATGACCGTCCAAGCATACGCTGTAAGAAAGGCACCCCGGGCCCTGTCAATGCTTTCGGGTATTTCTATTCACAATAGACATTGGGCGCGATTCTCCGACCCCCACGCCATGTGGGAGAATCGCGGGAGTGCCGGGCAAATCACGACATGCCGCCCTGGCACCCCCAGGCGATTCTCCCAACCCCCCAAAACGGCGTGTCGTGTTTTGCGACTGGCAGCTCGCAGAATTGCCGCTCGACCCAGATGGGCTGAGTGGCCTGCCGAATCCGACCGGTTCACGCAGGCGCCAACCACACTTGGTCACTGCCGGCCTGAACATCGCGTGACCGTTGCGTGTGGGGCCTGTGGGGGGCGGAGGGAGGATCGAGCACCAGGAACGTGCTCAGGAGGAGTCTGGCCCACGATCGGTGCCCACCGATCGTCGGGCCGGCGTCTGAAAGATGCACTCTTTTCCCTCCGCCGCCCCGCAAGATCAATCCGCCATGTCTTGCGGGGCAGCGGAGGGGAAGACGCCCATTATGGGTGAATTAGGCCCCTTCAAACAAGCTGCTGACTGAGCTTGGATCAAGAACCTCAAAGCCAAACAGAAATTGAACCCAATTGAACCTACTCTGTAGTCATGGCATGGCAAGGAAATATGAAGCCTTTAAGTGCAATACGTGTATAATGTCTTTGCAAAATAGCCCATGGAATTAGTGGGGATCTACTGTACCATAACATTGACTGGAACTCAGTCAACTTTACAATCAAAGTACTACAGGGAAGAGAAGTGTTTTCGAGACAAACAAACTTAAATCCTTTAAGTGTTTATGTTCAGATAATCTCCTATTTACAGACCCAATTGCTTTTAGAGAAATTAGAGTCAGCGATAACTGCTCTTTTACAGGGTGTTATACTCATACATACTCCTCTAAACTCATTACCTTGAATAAACCCCATCTAACATATAATAAAATTAGCATATGTTCAATTAAAACCTCAAGCAAAACTGTGGATAGTACAGTTAGGTATTTTCTATGTTAAAGGTGTCATAAGGTGTGACACATAACAGTTGTTGTCTTAAATTTAAAAGTATATTACCATAAAATTATGCTTCCTGACTGTCTATGATTTCATAAATCACTCAATTTGCATTTTATTTTGAATGAGCATTTTTTTCAGTAACTGAAATTTCTAAAGCCTTGAATAAGACCTTAAAATTCAAAAAATAAATCAGGCCCTCCCAAAGCCTAGGCTTTGAATTGTTATTTTTGATCAGCATATTGTGGTACGGGGTGTCATGATATGCAAACATGCAACCAATGAACACTCAGAATAGGACTCAACCAATGGGCAGTCAGGACAGTCAGAGGTGGCATCACCACAAGGGGGCATGACATAAACGCTATAAAAGGGATGAGGCACTCACACCCTGCCTCTTTCCACAGACAGACATCTAGAGAGTTAGACAGGGTTGATCAGCAGCATCACACCCCAGCACGTGGCTTAGAGCAAGCTGGTACAGTTACATTGAGTTACTACAGTTAGATTAACAGAGAGTCAAATGTTAATAGTTCAATAAACACATTGAACTCATTTCAGAGTCTGGAGCATCCTTTAGTTAAGACTGCATCAAGTAGCAGCCTGTGTTATCCGAATCAGCATACCACAACACGGGGTTAGCTTAGATTCTGGAGTTTTTATGGATTTTGGAAATTCCTTTTACAGAGGGTTAAAAGGGAAGGATTTGCAGATTTTACTGCAGTCATGTTTGTCAGTATTTCTAAACACTGTCTCACTATCCCAGTCATGTTAATGGATTGGAGGCAGCTGTGAATGTTGGACTACACTACGACCTACAATCCACTAAGGCTACCCAGATAGTGAGGCAGAATTTAGAAACACTGACTAATGTGACTGTAGTAAAATACCCACAAGGAAAAGATTTTACTTTCCCATCTGCAAAACCAGAATGTTAGCACAGTGGTTATCACTGTTGCTTCACAGCGCCTGGGAACTGTCTGTGCAGAGTCTGCACATCCTCCCCTTGTGTGCGTGGGTTTCCTCCGGGTGCTCGGGTTTCCTCCCACAGTCCAAAGATGTGCAGGTGGCCATGCAATTGCCATGGCCATGTTCACCTATTGATTTGCATTGCTCACGAACTTCCTTTCCTATGTAGATTGCATGTGCTCTGTCTGGGAACTGTGCAGGATCTACAATAGGTTATCATTCCACCTGGCCAGGTAATGAAGGCAAACATTGTTGTCCCCATCTCTCACTATTTTGCATCTCTTCCATTCTGTCTGAAATCTCGACAACTTCAATCTTTTGACAATCCTGTCACTACCCACTTGCCCTGGACCAAAGTTTTTTCTTCTAAAATCTAGATGTTCTAACCCCCACGAGACCCACGGGGACGACCCAATAGATCACTATTCCCGATGTCCTATGCTGCTCTTGCTCATGTGATTTGCTTTGTTTAGCCTTTGTTCCGCACTGTAACCAATCACTATTTGTTGATGCTCCATTTGCAAATGTACTTTGTTGCTATTATTTTTGTCTGCTATGTACGTACCCTGTACATAAGAACATAAGAACTAGGAGCAGGAGTAGGCCATCTAGCCCCTCGAGCCTGCTCCGCCATTCAATTAGATCATGGCTGCTCTTTTGTGGACTCAGCTCCACTTTCTGGCCCAAACACCATAACCCTTAATCCCTTTATTCTTCAAAAAACTATCTATCTTTACCTTAAAAACATGTAATGAAGGAGCCTCAACTGCTTCACTGGGCAAGGAATTCCATAGATTCACAACCCTTTGGGTGAAGAAGTTCCTCCTAAACTCAGTCCTAAATCTACTTCCCCTTATTTTGAGGCTATGTCCCCTAGTTCTGCTGTCACCCGCCAGTGGAAACAACCTGCCCGCATCTATCCTATCTATTCCCTTCATAATTTTAAATGTTTCTATAAGATCCCCCCTCATCCTTCTAAATTCCAACGAGTACAGTCTCAGTCTACTCAACCTCTCCTCGTAATCCAACCCCTTCAGCTCTGGGATTAACCTAGTGAATCTCCTCTGCACACCTTGGGGCCTCACGGTAGCATGGTGGTTAGCATCAATGCTTCACAGCTCCAGGGTCCCAGGTTCGATTCCCGGCTGGGTCACTGTCTGTGTGGAGTCTGCACGTCCTCCCCGTGTGTGCGTGGGTTTCCTCCGGGTGCTCCGGTTTCCTCCCACAATCCAAAGATGTGCGGGTTAGGTGGATTGGCCATGCTAAATTGCCTGTAGTGTAAGGTTAATGGGAGGATTGTTGGGTTACGGGTATAGGGGTTACGTGGGTTTAAGTAGGGTGATCATTGCTCGGCACAACATCGAGGGCCGAAGGGCCTGTTCTGTGCTGTACTGTTCTATGTTCTATGTTCTTCCAGCGCCAGTACGTCCTTTCTCAAGTAAGGAGACCAAAACTGAACACAATACTCCAGGTGTGGCCGCACTAACACCTTATACAATTGCAACATAACGTTCCCTTGGCCGCAAAAAAATACTTTTCACTGTACTTCAGTACATGTGACAATAAATCAATCAATCAATCAATTAAACTCCCGGTGTGCCTCATGGAGTACAAGCTGAGGGGTGGAGGCCCACCAACGGGATAGTTAACCCAGGACATTAAAAGCCGGCCCAGATAGGAGCCGAGATGCAGAGGAGACCCGACTGTTACTGGGACTGTTCTTGGTACAGACTCTACTTAACTCTAATAAACCATTCATTTGACCCTCCTTTCCGGACTCCTCTATGACTACTAAACTAATTGAAGATATTTTCCATTAACATCTGCAAATATATTTGAATGGTCAGCGTTCTTGATTATTTTTCTTCAATTCTTCACAGCGCACCAAAAGGTCAGAGGGTCCTTTTGGCTGTTCGAATGAGATGGCATGCCACACTCACTAAGAATCAGGACTTTATCCATGTCGACATTTGATTGATTTGATATACTCCTCACTGATATTGTGAATGCCGTCCTCCTCTAAACACTGGTTCACCTACTCTCTGTATTCTCACTAATTTAGCACTAACTCCCAGTCTCACAAAGCATTAAGATGTCTTCCAATTGTTCATTGGTCACACCTTCTGTAATGATCCACGGGAGGCAGGAGTTCCGTCACCATACCAATATTTATTTACAATAACGATATTACAGGAGCTGCTACAAACAGTGCTTCTAGCAGTCCAGTCAACTTAAGACTGGCTCACAAAGCCTACACAGGTGCTTATATGGGCCCCCTCAATGAGCTATCATTGAGGGAGCTCATACTCCAATTGGCCAACCAATAAAGCCAATTGGAGTTCATTACACCCCTCTCCCCCAAGGTCCGAGGAATTCCTGCCAGCTGGCATTCATCTGAGCTTCTTCCTGCTCCTCATGTCTGGGTCTGTCACCTCTGTGTCATCCGCCGGGTCATTCTCCGAAGTGGGCGGGGTGTACCTTATAGGTGCCCGTCTTTTCCTTGACGACCTCCTTGGAAGTTGTTCTTCCTCCTCCTTGGGGAGAGGTGTCGCAGCGGCCTCGTCGAACGTGTCCATCTCCGACTCTGATGACTGGATGACGGGTTCTGGAGAAATTGCTCAGGGCTGGGGTGTGGGTATCCTTTCCGTCTGGGCTATCCCAGTTTGAGGCGGTCCTGCTTCGCCTGCCTCCAGGTGTGGTTCCGCTGCCCTTATTTGGTCTAGGTGTTTCATCAGCACCTTACCTCCTATCGAAACCTCATAGGATATGGGCCCTGTTTGGGACTCTACCGTGCCTTTGACCCACGTTGGTCCATTCCCATAATTCTTGACCCAAACCGGTGCCCCCACCTGGAAATGCCTCTGCTGCCGACTATTATCATGCCCCCTGCGTTGGGCCTCCTGTTGTTTCTCCACTTTCCCCGTTAAATTTGGGAAAAGGAGACTCAGCCTCGTTCGCAGCCGCCTTCCCATTAAGAGTTCAGCTGGCGGTATGCCCGTTGTGGAATGTGGTATGGTCCTGTAATTAAACAGCCAGCGGAAGAGCTTTGTGTCCATTGACGCTGCCGGCTGCTTCTTGAGTCCCGCTTTAAGTGTCTGGACTGCTCTCTCTGCCAGGCCGTTGGTCGCTGGATGGTATGGGGCCGTTTTGATGTGACAGACTCCATTTTCCTTCAGGAATTTTCCAAATTCCCCACTTGTGAATGCTGTTCCGTTGTCTGACACCAATACCTCTGGAAGTCCATGTGTTGCAAATGAGGCCCTGAGCTTTTCAATTGTCGATGCTGTGCTTGCCGTGTTTACCCAGTGGACGTCCAACCATTTGGAGTGGGCGTCCACTATCACCAAAAACATTGAGCCCATGAAAGGGCCAGCGTGGTCAATATGCAGGTGGGTCCACGGTCTGCCTGGCCATTCCCACGGGTGCAATGGCGCCGCTGGGGGCACTCTTTGCCCCTGTTGGCACTCCTGGCACCGACGTACCAAGGCTGCTATGTCTGTCCAAACCTGGCCACCAAACATAGCTTCGAGCTAGCATCTTCACTTTAGACACCCCTGGGTGTCCGTGATGTAACTCGGTTAAGATTGCCTGACGGCCCTGAGCTGGGACTATTACCTGGGCTCCCCATAATAGGATACCGTCTTCTACGGTTATTTGGTCCCTTCTGCTCCAGTATGGGTGCATCTGGGGCTCCACTGGTCTTTCCAGTTTCCCTGTTAGCAGTAAATGCTTCATCTTGGCTAAAACTGGGTCTTTTTGCGTCCACAACCGAATATGTTGTGCGTCTACTGGTAGGGTGTCCAAAAAATTTAGAGTCATTACTGTCTCCTCTACTTTTGGTATTTGCGCGGAGTGTCCGGGAGGGGAAGTCTGCTCAAAGAATCTGCATTTGCTACTTGCGTTCCCGGTCTGTGCTCCAGAACGTATCTATACGCCGCCAGTAGCAACGTCCAGCGTTGGATTCTAGCTGATGCAATCGGGGGTATTGACTTGTCTTCTTTTAATAACCCTGAAAATGGCTTATGGTCCGTCACTATGGTGAGTTTCCGCCCGTAGAGATACTGGTGACATTTTCTTACTGCGAATATCACCGCCAGTCCTTCCTTCTCGATTTGGGCGTACTTCCTCTCAGCCATCGCCAAGGTCCTCGAAGCATAGGCTATTGGCTGTTCTTCCCCATTCCTTCCTCTATGGGCTAAGACCGCTCCTACCCCGTAGGGGGATACATCACAAGTGACCATCACAAGGGTCATAATGCTCTAGGACATTTTCGGATAACAGCTGTTCCTTAATGTCCCTAAATGCTCGGTTTTGGCGGGCGGACCATTTCCATTCTTGCCCCTTTTTTAGTAGCTGGTGGAGGGGTTCTAGGATGGACGCCCTATTTTCAATAAGTTTTCCATAATAGGTTACCAACCCTAGAAATGATCGTAACTCCTGGACCGTGGTGGGAGCTGAGGCTTCTTTTATTGCCCTTACTCTGTCTTCTAATGGGTGCAAGCCTGACTCGTCTACTTTATGTCCCATCCTCGTCGCCACTGTAGTAATCCACGGGAGGCAGGAGTTCCGTCACCACACCAATATTTATTTACAATAACGATATTACAGGAGCAGCTACAAACAGTGCTGCTAGCAGTCCAGTCAACTTAAGACTGGCTCACAAAGCGTACACAGGTGATTATATGGGCCCCCTCAATGAGCTATCATTGAGGGAGCTCATGCTCCAATTGGCCAACCAATAAAGCCAATTGGAGTTCATTACACCTTCAATCCTATCTTTGCAACTTCCTTCAGTCTTTCGCCTGCATACTCAGGCCCTCGGAACATGGCCCTCTTTGCATCTGTCGCTCCTACTGCCTAACCATAGAGAATACAAGCTTCATCCTACTTGTTGCAAATCTCTCTCTGAGCACCTGAGCACCTCTTCCCTCTGCACTGTGAGCATTCTTCTAAAGCCCGTTATCCTTTTCAGCAAGATTGAGGCTGCAGGTCCCAATCTCCACCTCTGTAGCTTAACATCGACTTCTTATCCATCCTGTTCATAATTTCGGAGCCTTCATGTTTTTAGTATATCTTGGTTTTAGTATGTTGAAAGTTCAACCAACGTAGCTCAGTTGATGATGCAGTAGAATTACAGTGGGGGGATGTTCCTCCACTGCTTTCGGGAAGGAGGGAAGGGTGGTGGGAATGACAGAGGGGGGGGGAGGAGAATAGCGCATATGTCCCAAAATATTTTTTTATGTTGGCGGAATTCCCCTCGCCCACCGCGCCCCCTCCATCACACCAATAACGTCGGAAATCCAAACTTTAAAAGTCAGGACCACCATTTTGTTTTCCAATTACAGGGCAAATTACCAATCCACCTACCCCGCATATCTTTGGGTTGTGGGGGTAAAACCTATGCAGACACGGGGAGAATGTGCAATGGGCAGGGACCCAGGGGTGGGATCGAACCCGAGTCCCCGGCACCATGAGGCAGCAGTGCTAACCGCTGATCAACCCCCAGAACACTATTTCAATCAGATGAAACATCATTATCAAAACAATACACCCGATAATACCCCCCATCTAAAATTGCCAGTAACCGGGTGCTACAGAGCAGAGGCAGGGCTGCTCACACTGGGTGCTGCAGATTCACAGGCAGGGCTGCTCACACTGGGTGCTGCGGTGCACAGGCAGCGCTGCTCACACTGGGTGCTGCAGATTGACAGGCAGGGCTGCTCACACTGGGTGCTGCAGATTCACAGGCAGGATTGTTCACACTGGGTGCTGCAGATTGACAGGCAGGGCTGCTCACATTGGGTGCTGCAGACTCACAGGCTGGATTGTTCACACTGGGTGCTGCAGATTCACAGGCAGGGCTGCTCACACTGGGTGCTGCAGATTCACAGGCAGGGCTGCTCACACTGGGTGCTGCAGATTCACAGGCAGGGCTGCTCACATTGGGTGCTGCAGACTCACAGGCTGGATTGTTCACACTGGGTGCTGCAGATTCACAGGCAGGATTGTTCACACTGGGTGCTGCAGATTCACAGGCAGGGCTGCTCACACTGGGTGCTGCAGATTCACAGGCAGGGCTGCTCACACTGGGTGCTGCAGATTCACTGGCAGGATTGTTCACACTGGGTGCTGCAGATTCACAGGCAGGGCTGCTCACACTGGGTGCTGCAGATTCACAGGCAGGGCTGCTCACACTGGGTGCTGCAGATTCACAGGCAGGGCTGCTCACACTGGGTGCTGCAGATTCACAGGGAGGATTGTTCACAATGGGTGCTGCAGATTCACAGGCAGGATTGTTCACACTGGGTGCTGCAGATTCACAGGCAGGATTGTTCACACTGGGTGCTGCAGATTCACAGGCAGGGCTGCTCACACTGGGTGCTGCAGATTGACAGGCAGGATTGTTCACACTGGGTGCTGCAGATTCACAGGCAGGGCTGCTCACACTGGGTGCTGCAGATTCACAGGCAGGGCTGCTCCCACTGGGTGCTGCAGATTCACAGGCAGGCCTGCTCCCACTGGGTGCTGCAGATTCACAGGCAGGATTGTTCACACTGGGTGCTGCAGATTCACAGGCAGCGCTGCGCACACTGGATGCTGCAGATTCACAGGCAGGATTGTTCACACTGGGTGCTGCAGATTCACAGGCAGGGCTGCTCACACTGGATGCTGCAGATTCACAGGCAGCGCTGCGCACACTGGATGCTGCAGATTCACAGGCAGGATTGTTCACACTGGGTGCTGCAGATTCACAGGCAGGGCTGCTCACACTGGATGCTGCAGATTCACAGGCAGCGCTGCGCACACTGGATGGTGCAGATTCACAGGCAGGATTGTTCACACTGGGTGCTGCAGATTCACAGGCAGGATTGCTCACACTGGGTGCTGCAGATTCACAGGCAGGGCTGCTCACACTGGGTGCTGCAGATTCACAGGCAGGATTGTTCACACTGGGTGCTGCAGATTCACAGGCAGGATTGCTCACACTGGGTGCTGCAGATTCACAGGCAGGGCTGCTCACACTGGGTGCTGCAGATTCACAGGCAGGATTGCTCACACTGGGTGCTGCAGATTCACAGGCAGGGCTGCTCACACTGGGTGCTGCAGATTCACAGGCAGGATTGTTCACACTGGGTGTTGCAGATTCACAGGGAGGATTGTTCACACTGGGTGCTGCAGATTCACAGGCAGGATTGTTCACACTGGGTGCTGCAGAGTCACAGGCAGGGCTGCTCACACTGGGTGCTGCAGATTCACAGGCAGGGCTCCTCACACTGGGTGCTCCAGATTCACAGGCAGCGCTGCTCACACTGGGTGCTGCAGATTCACAGGCAGGGCTGTTTACACTGGGTGCTGCGGTGCACAGGCAGGGCTGCTCACACTGGGTGCTGTAGATTGACAGGCAGGGCTGCTCACTGGGTGCTGCAGATTGACAGGCAGGGCTGCTCACACTGGGTGCTGCAGATTCACAGGCAGGGCTGCTCACACTGGGTGCTGCAGATTCACAGGCAGGGCTGCTCACACTGGGTGCTGCAGATTCACAGGCAGGGCTGCTCACACTGGATGCTGCAGATTCACAGGCAGGGCTGCTCACACTGGGTGCTGCAGATTCACAGGCAGGATTGTTCACACTGGGTGCTGCAGATTCACAGGCAGGGCTGCTCACACTGGGTGCTGCAGATTCACAGGCAGGATTGTTCACACTGGGTGCTGCAGATTCACAGGCAGGGCTGCTCACACTCGGTGCTGCAGATTCACAGGCAGGATTGTTCACACTGGGTGCTGCAGATTCACAGGCAGGGCTGCTCGCACTGGGTGCTGTAGATTCACAGGCAGAGCTGCTCACACTGGGTGCTGCAGATTCACAGGCAGGATTGTTCACACTGGGTGCTGCAGATTCACAGGCAGGGCTGCTCACACTGGGTGCTGCAGATTCACAGGCAGGGCTGCTCACACTGGGTGCTGCAGATTCACAGGCAGGGCTGCTCACACTGGGTGCTGCAGATTCACAGGCAGGGCTGCTCACACTGGGTGCTGCAGATTCACTGGCAGGGCTGCTCACACTGGGTGCTGCAGATTCACAGGCAGCGCTGCGCACACTGGATGCTGCAGATTCACAGGCAGGATTGTTCACACTGGGTGCTGCAGATTCACAGGCAGGATTGTTCACACTGGGTGCTGCAGATTCACAGGCAGGGCTGCTCACACTGGGTGCTGCAGATTCACAGGCAGGGCTGCTCACACTCGGTGCTGCAGATTCACAGGCAGGATTGTTCACACTGGGTGCTGCAGATTCACAGGCAGGGCTGCTCGCACTGGGTGCTGTAGATTCACAGGCAGAGCTGCTCACACTGGGTGCTGCAGATTCACAGGCAGGGCTGCTCACACTGGGTGCTGCAGATTCACAGGCAAGGCTGCTCACACTGGGTGCTGCAGATTCACAGGCAGCGCTGCTCACACTGGGTGCTGTAGATTCACAGGCAGTGCTGCTCACACTGGGTGCTGCAGATTCGCAGGCTGCGCTGCTCACACTCGGTGCTGCAGATTCACAGGCAGGGCTGCTCACACTGGGTGCTGCAGATTGACAGGCAGGGCTGCTCACACTGGGTGCTCCAGATTCACAGGCAGGGCTGCTCACACTGGGTGCTGCAGATTCACAGGCAGGGCTGCTCACACTGGGTGCTGCAGATTCACAGGCAGGGCTGCTCACACTGGGTGCTGCAGATTCACAGGCAGGATTGTTCACACTGGGTGCTGCGGTTCACAGGCAGGGCTGCTCACACTGGGTGCTGCAGATTGACAGGCAGGGCTGTTCACACTGGGTGCTGCAGATTCACAGGCAGGGCTGCTCACACTGGGTGCTGCAGATTCACAGGCAGGGCTGCTCACACTGGGTGCTGCAAATTCACAGGCAGAGCTGCTCACACTGGGTGCTGCAGATTCACAGGCAGGGCTGTTCACACTGGGTGCTGCAGATTCACAGGCAGGGCTGCTCACACTGGGTGCTGCAGATTCACAGGCAGGGCTGTTCACACTGGGTGCTGCAGATTGACAGGCAGAGCTGCTCACACTGGGTGCTGCAGATTCACAGGCAGGATTGTTCACACTGGGTGCTGCAGATTCACAGGCAGGATTGTTCACACTGGGTGCTGCAGATTCACAGGCAGGGCTGCTCACACTGGGTGCTGCAGATTCACAGGCAGGGCTGCTCACACTGGGTGCTGCAGATTCACAGGCAGGGCTGCTCACACTGGGTGCTGCAGATTCACAGGCAGGGCTGCTCACACTGGGTGCTACAGATTCACAGGTTGGATTGTTCACACTGGGTGCTGCAGATTGACAAGCATGGCTGCTCACACTGGGTGCTGCAGATTGACAGGCAGGGCTGCTCACACTGGGTGCTGCAGATTGACAGGCAGGGCTGCTCACACTGGGTGCTACAGATTCACAGGCAGGATTGTTCACACTGGGTGCTGCAGATTCACAGGCAGGGCTGCTCACACTGGGTGCTGCAGATTGACAGGCAGGGCTGCTCACACTGGGTGCTGCAGATTCACAGGGAGGATTGTTCACACTGGGTGCTGCAGATTCACAGGCAGGGCTGCTCACACTGGGTGCTGCAGTTCACAGGCAGAGCTGCTCACACTGGGTGCTGCAGATTCACAGGCAGGGCTGCTCACACTGGGTGCTGCAGATTCACAGGCAGGATTGTTCACACTGGGTGCTGCAGATTCACAGGCAGGGCTGCTCACACTGGGTGCTGCAGATTCACAGGCAGGGCTGCTCACACTGGGTGCTGCAGATTCACAGGCAGGGCTGTTCACACTGGGTGCTGCGGTTCACAGGCAGAGCTGTTCACACTGGGTGCTGCAGATTCACAGGCAGGGCTGCTCACACTGGGTGCTGCAGATTCACAGGCAGGGCTGCTCACACTGGGTGCTGCGGTTCACAGGCAGAGCTGCTCACACTGGGTGCTGCAGATTCACAGGCAGGGCTGCTCACACTGGGTGCTGCAGATTCACAGGCAGGGCTGCTCACTGGGTGCTGCAGATTCACAGGCAGGGCTGCTCACACTGGGTGCTGCAGATTCACAGGCAGGGCTGCTCACACTGGGTGGTGCAGATTCACAGGGAGGATTGTTCACACTGGGTGCTGCAGATTCACAGGGAGGATTGTTCACACTGGGTGCTGCAGATTCACAGGCAGGGCTGCTCACACTGGGTGCTGCAGATTCACAGGCAGGGCTGCTCACACTGGGTGCTGCGGCGCACAGACAGGGCTGCTCACACTGGGTGCTGCAGATTCACAGGCAGGATTGTTCACACTGGGTGCTGCAGATTCACAGGCAGGGCTGCTCACACTGGGTGCTGCAGATTCACAGGCAGGATTGTTCACACTGGGTGCTGCAGATTCACAGGCAGGGCTGTTCACACTGGGTGCTGCAGATTCACAGGCAGGGCTGTTCACACTGGGTGCTGCAGATTCACAGGCAGGGCTGTTCACACTGGGTGCTGCGGTTCACAGGGAGGATTGTTCACACTGGGTGCTGCAGATTCACAGGCAGGATTGTTCACACTGGGTGCTGCAGATTCACAGGCAGGGCTGCTCACACTGGGTGCTGCAGATTCACAGGCAGGATTGTTCACACTGGGTGCTGCAGATTCACAGGCAGGGCTGTTCACACTGGGTGCTGCAGATTCACAGGCAGGGCTGTTCACACTGGGTGCTGCAGATTCACAGGCAGGGCTGCTCACACTGGGTGCTGCAGATTCACAGGCAGGGCTGCTCACACTGGGTGCTGCAGATTCACAGGCAGGATTGTTCACACTGGGTGCTGCAGATTCACAGGCAGGGCTGTTCACACTGGGTGCTGCAGATTCACAGGCAGGGCTGTTCACACTGGGTGCTGCAGATTCACAAGCACGGCTGCTCACACTGTGTGCTGCAGATTCACAGGCAGGGCTGCTCACACTGGGTGCTGCAGATTCACAGGCAGGATTGTTCACACTGGGTGCTGCGGCGCACAGACAGGGCTGTTCACACTGGGTGCTGCAGATTCACAGGCAGGATTGTTCACACTGGGTGCTGCGGCGCACAGACAGGGCTGCTCACACTATGTGCTGCAGATTCACAGGCAGCGCTGCTCACACTGGGTGCTGCAGATTCACAGGGAGGATTGTTCACACTGGGTGCTGCAGATTCACAGGCATGGCTGCTCACACTGGGTGCTGCAGATTCACAGGCATGGCTGCTCACACTGGGTGCTGCAGATTCACAGGCAGGATTGTTCACACTGGGTGCTGCAGATTCACAGGCAGGGCTGCTCACACTGGGTGCTGCAGATTCACAGGCAGGATTGTTCACACTGGGTGCTGCAGATTCACAGGCAGGGCTGTTCACACTGGGTGCTGCAGATTCACAGGCAGGATTGTTCACACTGGGTGGTGCCTGGTGTTGGCCATGTTGCTCTCTACCAACAGAGATGAGCTTGGGAATGGTGGGGGGATTTGGGGAGGTCAGGTGGAGATGTGATGGCACACATGGGTGTCATGATCCATCTCTTCAGCAGGCACCCCTTATAACCCAGCAGCTAATGCTTACTTAGCATTTAGGAGTCATGAGAACTCCCAGTGCATCTGGTACAAAGGTGCAAGATCTGCTTCATATGGTAATAGAGCAGTTAAACAGTGATGAAGTGGCACCTTTTCCTGTTAATGAAGATCAAGGACTGCTATCAGGGAACTCTTAAAACGATGTATGCAATTGATGGTAGCCTACACTTTTGCTGATTCTGGATACCGCCACAAGTTCCATAAATCTAAAAGCCTGGGTAGCTTAATGCATTGGGAACTTTATATAATGATGAACCTTGCTGTAGAGATCATCCATCATGTACTTTATACATTTATGTGTTGAGGACTGTGAGTTGCTGCATAGGTCCCATTCGGACTGATCAAGTGATGGAACCATCAATTCTACGGACACGTGATTGTAGGATTAGAATAGCAGTTTTATTATACTTACAACAGAGCCAGCCTGTTAGCCGTTGAACTTTCGATGAACTGGCTGGCTGGTTCTGTGGCACGGATCTTTATGCAGCAGCTTCAGGGGGAGGAGTTCTGGGCGGAGCCAAGGGGGAGCCCAGTACAAACTCTCGAGTACTCCCAGAGCTACTCCCCCTGGTGGTCAGGTAGTGCAACTGCACGTACAATATCGGTACATATATACAATGGGAAAAGAGTGACATTGGTAACTTATAATACCGTGTGAATCTCATTCACCACATTCACCCCCTGTGGAAAAAAATCAAGTCCGGCGGGGGTGGTGGCTCACAGAGTTAGTCTGTCCGGTGGACGAATTGTTCGTTGTGATCTGCGGAGCACCGGGGTTGCAGCCTCTTGCGGTGGCTGGGTGGGTGTTGAGAGCTGGGGTACGATGGCAGACTCCAGGGCGGGTCTCGTCCAAACTTCATACATCTCTGGCTCGACCGGAGACTGGGTGCAGGCTGGTGCTGGCGCGTGGAACAGGTGGGGTGAGCTTGCAGGATCGGGGGCGCGAGGGGGCGGCAGCATAGGGAATGGGGTAAGGGGTTCCTCAGTGGGGGGGGGGGGGGGGGGGGGGGGCTGGATCCAGCAGGTGCCAGGTCCCGAAGGGATACTGCGTCCTGGCGACCGTCCGGGAACTCCACAAATGCGTACTGGGGGTTGGAATGGAGGAGACGCACCTTTTCAACAAGGGGGTCGGTTTTGTGTGCCCTGATGTGTTTCCTCAGGAGAACCGGGCCTGGTGTCCTCAGCCACGCTGGAAGTGAGACCCCCGTGGTAGTGCCCCTAGAAAATATGAAGAGCCGCTCGTGAGGAGTTTGATTTGTCGCTGTACAGAGGAGTGATCTAATTGCGTGAAGCGCGTCTGGGAGGACTTCTTGCCATTGGGAGACTTGGAGGGTCAGTAGGACGGTCTTCCAGACCGTCGCGTTCTCCCTCCCCACCTGCCCGTTCCCCCTGGGGTTGTAGCTGGTAGTCCACCTCGAGGCGATGCCCTTGTCGAGCAGGTACTGACGCAGCTTGTTGATCATAAAGGACGAACCCCTGTCGCTGTGTATGTAGCTGGGGAAACCGAACAGGGTGAAGTTACTGTGCAGGGCTCTGATGACTGTGTGGGAGGTCATATCGGGGTACGGGATGGCAAACGGGAAGCGGGAGAACTCATCGATGATGTTCAGAAAGTACACATTTCGATTGGTCGAGGGGAGTGGCCCTTTGAAATCGATGCTCAGGCGTTCAAAGGGCTGGGATGCCTTTACCAGGTGGGCCTTGTCTGGTCTATAGAAGTGTGGTTTGCACTCCGCACAGATCGAGCAATCCCTGGTGATGGCTTTTACCTCCTCGGCGGAGAAAGGCAGATTTTGGGCTTTGACGTAGTGGGCGGGCCGTGTGACCCCCGGGTGGCAGAGGTCATTGTGGATAGCTTTCAGGCGGGCGTCTTGCACGCTGCCGCACGTGCCATGGGACAGGGCATCTGGGGGCTCATTGAGCTTCCCCGGTCGATACATAATATCGTAATTGTAGGTGGAGAGTTCGATCCTCCACCGCAGGATTTTATCATTTTTTATTTTGCCTCTTTGCGAGTTGTCAAACATGAAGCCAACCGATCTTTGGTCGGTGATGAGGGTAAACCTCCTACCTGCGAGGTAGTGCCTCCAGTGCCGTATGGCTTCCACAATGGCTTGGGCTTCTTTTTCAACCGAGGAGTGTCGAAGTTCCGAAGCGGAGAGGGTTCGGGAGAAGAAGGCGACTGGTCTCCCTGCCTGGTTCAGAGTGGCGGCGAGAGCGACCGCTGAGGCGTCGCTTTCCACCTGGAAGGGGACGGATTCATCTACCGCCTGCATGGCAGCTTTGGCGATGTCCCCCTTGATGCAGTTGAATGCCTGGCGGGCCTCAGCTGACAGAGGAAAGAGTGTGGCCTTAAATAGTGGGTGGGCTTTGTCCGGATACTGAGGGACCCACTGGGCATAATAAGAGAAAAATCCCAGGCACCTCTTGAGGGTCCTAGGACAATGAGGGAGAGGGAGTTGTAAGAGGGGGCACATACGGTCCGGGTCGGGGCCCAGGACTCCGTTTTCCACGACATAGCCGAGGATGGCTAGTCCAGTCATGCGGAAAACGCATTTCTCCGTATTATAAGTGAGATTAAGTTTCTGGGCAGTTTGGAGAAATCGATGGAGGTTGACGTCGTGGTCCTGCTGATCATGGCCGCAGATGGTGACATTGTCCAAGTACGGAAACGTGGCCCGCAGCCCGTACTGGCCACCATTCTGTCCATTGCTCGTTGGAACACCGAGACCCCATTCGTGACGCCAAAGGGGACCCGGAGGAAATGGAATAGGCGGCCATCTGCCTCGAACGCCATGTAGTGGCGGTCCTCCGGGCGGATTGGGAGCTGGTGGTATGTAGACTTCAGATCCACCATGGAGAATATGCGGTACTGGGCGATCTGATTAACCATGTCTGCAATCCTGGGGAGGGGGTACGCATCGAGGAGCATGAACCGGTTAATGGTTTGGCTATAGTCCACTATCATTCGGAACTTTTCCCCGGTCTTGACGACCACCACCTGAGCTCTCCAGGGTCTGTTACTGGCCTCTATGACTCCCTCACGTAGGAGCCGAGTGCTCTGGACTGCGGGGGAAGTTTGGAGTTTTCAACTTTGCCAGGCATACAGGGGCATAGTGTCCTTTCCGCCCGCAGCTGCTGCAGGTCGCGTTGCGGGCTGGGCAGTGCTGCCGTAGGTGTTGGGGCTGTCAACAAAAATGGCACGCTGGCGCTGCATAGTGGGTGGGTGGCCACGCGGCGCAGGCCTGGGGCAGTCGCTGGTCGGGGGCCCACGATGGGGTCGTCTGGTCCGCGGGGAATGAGTTCAAACTGCAGAACGAGACCTCCATAGTTGTAGCTAACTCTACAGTGATCTCCAAGTTCTGGGCCCCTTTTTCAAGCAATCGCTGGCGCATATAGTTGGACCTGAGCCCTGCAACGTATACATCACGGACAGCGAGTTCCATATGCTGGGCAGCTGTTACAGCCTGAAAATTGCAGTGGACTTTTAAATTGCGCAGAAAGTCTTCCAGCGACTCCGCGGGACGCTGGTGGGTCGTGAAAATGTGCCGCGCGTATACCTCGTTGATGGGCCACACGTACATTCGGTCGAGCATGGCCAGGGCCTCAGTATATGAGGTGGTACAATTAAGTTGCGTAGAGATACGATGGCTCACCCTTGCATGCAGTAGGCTGAGTTTCTGCTCCTCTGTAGTTTCGGAAGTGCTTGATTCAGACAGGTAGGCCTTGAAACATCGGAGCCAGTGTAGGAAGATTTCCTTCGCCTCTGCAACCTGCGGGTCGAGTTCTAATCGGTCAGGTTTGAGGGCTGATTCCAAAGTCGTTTTCTTCAAGTTTTCTAAGACTATTAAATTGATGTGACCATCAATTCACTAGACACACGATTGGAAGTAAACTGTGGTTTTAATAGTCTTACAATTAAGCCAGCCTGCGACCAGAGGAACTGAGAGCAGGCTTACGGCTGCAGCACTTTATACTTCCGGTTAGTGGGAGGAGCCATGGGCGGAACCATGGGCAGAGCCAAGGGTGGAGTTCAGTACAAGCTCCTCATCTCCCCCTATGGGCAGAGCCGCGCAACGGCTCACATACAGAGCGTACAACGACACAATACAACGCAATGCAATACAATGTAAATTACAATGCAGTATAATTCACCACAGAAGTCTCTTATGCATTATAAGGGGCGAGTGACTAACATGAGTCTGCAAAAATCACATGAACCTGAGAGACAATGAGGGAGGTAATCACGATGGGTGTTCGAGTCATCCTCGCAATAAGAGGTGACATAGATTCATAGGCAAGAGGCGTTCACATGATGAGACCATTACCACAAACGCAAAATACATATACAAAGGTGTCATTGTACACTGCCTCTCAGGGTTTCTTTCCTCGCCCTATCGCTACGCCTGGATGCATCCCACTACATCCGCAGCAGAGGAGGCCTGACTCCTTAAGGAGAAAGGGTATCGGGAGGGAGGTTCAGTTACCCGCTTCCCTCTCGTCCAGCCACTGATGGATACCACTGATGCCTATAGCGCTGGAGTGCCGGCCTGAGCACATATTCGGCAGAATCTGCTGGATCTCCAAAACGGCTGCTACCCTTCCCATGGTGACCTTTACGGAATCGTAAGTCGGAGCCACAACATCAGGCAGAATGTGGACAGGCTGCTCCATCCTTCACTCTAGCCTGTTGACTGCTTCTCACCACTTTGCCTGATGTTTCATCCCCTGGCATTGCATCTCCAGCATGTGGTCACCAAGCATTTCCAAAGGTTCGTCCTTTTTCTTTTATTCATTTACGAGATGTGGCCGTCGCTGGTTAGGCCAGTATTTATTGCCCATTCCTAATTGAAATGAAAATGAAATGAAAATCGCTTATTGTCACGAGTAGACTTCAATGAAGTTACTGTGAAAAGCCCCTAGTCGCCACATTCCGGCGCCTGTCCGGGGAGGCTGGTACGGGAATCGAACCGTGCTGCTGGCCTGCCTTGGTCTGCTTTAAAAGCCAACGATTTGGCCAAGTGAGCTAAACCAGCCCCTTGGTGAGCTAAACCAGCCCCTTCAGAATTGCCCTTCAGAAGGTGGCGGTGAGCTGCCTTCTTGAACTGCAACAATCCTTGAGGCATAGGTATGCCCTCAGTGATTTTAGGAAGGGAATTCCAGGAATTTGACCCAGTGACACTAAAGAAGCAGCAATATATTTCTAAGTAAGTGTGGTGAGTGACTTGGAGGGGAACCTCCAGGTGGTGGTTTTCCCAGGTATCTGCTGCTCTTGTCCTTCTAGATGGTAGTGGTCATGGGTTTGAAGGTGTTGCTTAAGGAGCCTTTGTGAGTTCCTGCAGTGCATCCTGTAGATTGAAGACACGGCTGCCACTGTTTGTCGGTGGTGGATGTTTGTGGAAGGAGGAGCAATCATGCGGGCTGCTTTGTTCTGGATGGTGTTGCACTTCTTGAGTGTTGTTGGAGCTGCACTCATCCAGGCAAGTGGGGAATAGTCCATTACACTCCTGCTCGATGGCTTATAAATGGTGGACAGGCTCTGGGGGTGGGGGGGGGGGGGGGGGGGGGGGGGTCATGAGGTGACTACTCGCCGTAGGATTCCTAACCTTTGACCTGCTCAGGTAATCACATTATTAATATGGCTAGTCCAATTCAGTTTCTAATCAATCCCCTGACTCGGACTCAGCAGGTGCCATTTCTCCAGTCATCCTATAAGTGCCAGAAGCCTGGGCTGTCACTGCCTCCGCGTCTGTGGAGTTGTGTCACTTCCTCCAGAAAGTAACCCTGAGTCTAATCTAGATCTAGTACCTTCCGAGGTGTGTGCCACTGCATTGGTGAAGGATACAGGTGAACACAGTGACAGGTCTTTATCGATTGGTTCCTCATCTCAGGTGGACTGAGGGCTGGAGCTGATAGACTGGCTGAACCTGTATCTGGGCCTGCCACTGCCTGGAAGCGAGGGAAGATAGATTTGGTTCATGATCCGACAGAATGCAACATTACATGTTACTCACTGTGAATGTAAGGATGTGACCAAGTCTGAAGGGCTCATCTGTACTGGGTTTCTGCGAGAGGCCAATCTTGCCTTCCCCACAGGAGCGATCCCCTTCCAGTTGGGTGGCATCCTCTTCGAAGGGAGTGAATTCCTGAATGTCCGCTATCCCTCCTTTCGTCTGTGTTCTCTTCCACTTGTTGTGGGCTGAGGTGGCCTGCATGAAGATGGGATGGAGGAGAGGCTGGGAAGCTTGCTTAGCTGCTGTGTGTGCTGAGCCCTCCCCAGTAAGGGCTGAAGATGCTGTTTGTGCAGGATGACAGATGAGATGGTGGTGATGTTAAAGTTTGTGTCAGACATTCAGTGCTGATATTCCCTCTGCTAATAGTGTGTGGGATCCCTGGGAAGTGGAACCCTTTGGGTTACTGAGCCCAGAGTGAGCAGAAGGTTGAATTACCCTGGGAGGGCGGCTTAGATCAGTCATCCTTTTCCTGCACCGCAAGTTGTTTCTTTTTTGGGTCCCAATGGCACATACCGTCATTGCGACCTCCTCCCAGGTTGGCGAGCTGAGGCTGGTTCCGTCTCTCGGGAAGAGGATATTGTGGCATTGCTACTATTAAGTTACTATTAAGCTATTTTGCTGGTGGGAAAGCTGGTTTTAGAACAGTCGTGCCAGATTGGCTTCAGCAGTCACAGGATGTGGAATTTTACGCTCGTTGAAGAGAACGGAGAGGTCAGTCTCAATCTTGCTTTTTGACTTGAACAGTTTTTCATTGATGAGCCTCTTCAGCTTGTCTTCTATTGAAGGGCATTGAGGAGAGCCACCAGGGAGTCGAGGCTGGATCTTGGGGCGCATGGCTTCATTCTCCCGGTGGGGGGTGGGGGGGGTTGCATCTCAGTGCATGTACATCATCACACAGCTGGGCTGCAGAGAGCAGAATGAGTGTCCAGATGGCATTTAAATGTGGCGCCTGAACCTTTGACCCAGGAGGTAGTGGCATGGCAGACGAGTCAGTGCCCGAGCCACCACATGATTTGGAGAACGGCTTGTCAATGCATACTTAATGGAGTTCTCAGCATACAATCAGGTGTGAGAATATGTCCCACCACCTCAATAATGGGAAACATGCCTATTAACCCACCCACCCAGCACGGTAGCATTGTGGATAGCACAATGGCTTCACAGCTCCAGGGTCCCAGGTTCGATTCCGGCTTGGGTCACTGTCTGTGCGGAGTCTGCACATCCTCCCCGTGTGTGCGTGGGTTTCCTCCGGGTGCTCCGGTTTCCTCCCACAGTCCAAAGATGTGCAGGTTAGGTGGATTGGCCATGATAAATTGCCCTTAGTGTCCAAAATTGCCCTTAGTGTTGGGTGGGGTTGCTGGGTTATTGGGATGGGGGGAGGTGTTGACCTTGGGTAGGGTGCTCTTTCCAAGAGCCGGTGCAGACTCGATGGGCCGAATGGCCTCCTTCTGCACTGTAAATTCTATGATATTCCATGATCACCACAATTCCATCCAGGGAGTTTCAAGCCATCAATTTGCCCATGGCGTAACTACATTGGGATCTATCAATGAAACATGCCTCGCTCTGTTCCCAACCTTAAATCAACCTTAAAGGTGAAATTGGCGGACAGTTCACACCTGATTTGAAAGGAAGCATGTGATTTCTGCAAATAGGCACAGACAAACCAGGGCATTGTCTGGGTAATTAATGTTAGCTTTGAGAGTAGTGTATTTATGTTGTAATTTAAAAATTCTCATCCCTGAATTCCATGACCTCACTGCTGTGCAGGAGCCACCCACCCCTAAAGCTGTATTCTCAGTGAGTGATGAGCATCCAGTTCTAAATGGCCGACGCCTCATCCCTGTATTATAATCCCTCGTTCCAGACCCTCCAGCCAAGTAAAACGTTGGCTGGATTTCTACTGCCTGTCAGCTGCGTGTTTCGCAGCAGGAGGAGGCGACGCGTTGTTCACTGGCGGCAGGATTATCTGCTCCCACCGCTTGTCAATTGGAATTCCCATTAAAGCCACTCCACGCTGCCGGGAAAACCATGGAGGGGATGCACTGCCACTGGGACCAGAGAAGCCAGCCACCAGTGAACATGAGGACAATTCAGGCCATGTTCTTGCCATCGACAATGTTGGGCCTTCTGCGAATAGTATGCATTAGAAAAACTCACATCACATTCTTCTAAACACCAGAGAATGTGGGCTTATTCTACTCAATCTGAACTATAACTTCCTCCAGCACTACAATCCTCTGAAATTACAATGCTTCTCCAATCCTGATCTCCTTCATATACAAACATAAGAATTAGGAACAGGAGCTGGTCATCTGGCCCTTGGAGCCTGCCCCGCCATTCAATGAGATCATGGCTGATCTTTTGTGGACTCAGTTCCACTTTCCCGCCTGAACACCATAACCCCTTTATTCTTCACAAAAACTATCTATCTTTACCTTGAAAACATTCAATGAAGGAGCTTCTGCTGCTTCACTGGGCAGGGAATTCCATAGATTCACAACGCTTTGGGTGAAGAAGTTCCTCAAGTTAGATTGCTACATCATTGTGGGGGGGGGGGGGGGGGGGGGGGGGTCATATCGTCAGATGTGAAGGCATTGAGCTTCGGAATTCGGAATTCCCTCTACATTTCTACATTTCTATTCACTTCTAAGATGTTCACTTGAATCTATCCCTTTAACCATCTCTTTGTTTACCTGTCTTTATATATATGTGATGGTGTCAAGTTTTGTTTGATTCATCAACTTGAAACGTTAACTCTGTTTCTCTCTCCACAGATGCTGACTGACCTACTGAGCATTTCCAGCACTTTCTCTTTTTATTTCTGATTTCCAGCATCTGCAGTATTTTGCTTTTGTTGACTGCACCTTGCTGTGTCACATGCATTTCGGCAAATTTCTCCACTTTGCGGTGGATGTAGTTGGGAGTTGGGCCTGGGAGTGGGGTCAGGAGTCAGGCCAGGGGGTCGGGTAGCCGGGTATCAGACCGGGGCCGGGGAAGGGGGGGATTCAGGCATGGGTGTGGGGAGATGGAGGGGAGAGTTGAAAGGTGGGGATGGGGAAAGGTAGTTGGGGGGGTTTGTTATTGGGGGTTGAGGGAGTCCAGTGGGGGGTCTGCAGGGGGGGAGCGGGGGAGGTAGTCCCAGGAAGGTAGGGTTTGGGTCAGGGCGAGTCCCTTTGGAAAGATAGAAGAATCCCTGGGATGTTGGTGTGGATACGTCCAATAGTTACTCAGAAGCTAGAAGTGATTTTTTTTAGATACATTTTTGTATGAATTTCGAGTACCCAATTCCTTTGTTTTCCAATTAAGGGCAATCTAGTGTGGCCAATACACCTAACCTGCACATATTTTGGGTTGTGGGGGTGAAACCCATGCAGACATGGGGAGAATGTGCAAACTCCACACGGACAGTGACCCAGGCCGGAATTTGAACCCAGGTCCTGTTTCATATTCAAAGCTGGGACCTTTAACTCGTGCCATGAAAAGTCGGCGTGCTCTGTCTTTCCCCAACTCTACTCCAGTTGGTCAGAGCTTCCCAATGGATTCTGCACTGCAAATTCCTGCTTTGAGAAAGTCACCACCCCCCTCACCCCCACACACCCACCCACACTGCCACCTCCTGTCTTCACCCCACGTCCTACCACTGGATGTTCTAAATTTAAAAAAGGAAAAAAAGGTTTGGTGGGGGTGGGGCTAGTCCATTGGGCTGGGGTAGTCACGTGCTCTGCGGTGTAGTTGGATCGTGTGTAGTCAGGTCAGGTTGGGAGTGTAATTGGGTGATCAAGAGATGGTCGAGTCAGGTCGGGGTGCAGTCTGCCCGGGTTGAGGGGGTAGTCGCGTTGCGTTAGGAGGGCCGTTGGATGTTCAGATGGTTAGGGCGTTAGTTGGGTTTGGTTGGTGATAAAGCGGGGAGGCAAGGTAGCAGGGGTAGTCAGGGTTGGGGGAATAGTTGGGTGAGTAGCAGGGGGTTACTGGGGATGAGCTGTGTAGCTCCCCAGGATTTAGGCTAGGTTTGAATTGACCTACCCAGGAAATTACATCGGAACTGCCTGAAGTTTCCCACTCTGAGAGTCAGAGAGAACCTTCAGAGGTAGAAAATTCCTGGATAATTCCCAGGTAGGTCAGCGCATCAGGACTTCTAACCTAAAGGGTCCAATGCTCATCTTCTTCAGTTGTACATCCAGTCTATAACGATCGGATACCGAAGGATTTCGCCTGCGAGTGCAATGTCATCACTCAGATGATAACATGGATGGAAGCCTTCCGTCTGATTCCTTTCATTGAAGCAGAGAAGGTTAAGAGCAGATCTAACGTAGGTGTTCAAATTATGAGGTTTTTTTTGTTTTAATTAAGGGGTAATTTAGCGTGTCCAATCCACCTACCCTGCACCTCTTAGGTGTGGGGGGGGGGGGGGGGGGGGAAGGGGTGGTGAGACCCACACAGACATGGAGAGAATGTGCAAAATCCACACGGACAGTGACCCAGGTCCTCGTCGGAGTGAGGCAGCAGTGTTAACCACTATGCTACTGTGCTGCTCTAAATTATGAGGGGTTTTGATCATTTATTTAAATTTATGTTTTCATGGGATGTGTGCGTCACCAGCATTTGTTGTCCATCCCTAATTGCCCTTGAACTGAGTGACCTGCTCGGCTATTTCAGAGGGCAGTTAAGACTCAACCACATTGCTGTGGGTCTGGAGTCACATGTAGGCCAGACCAGGTAAGGATGGCAGATTTCCGTCCCTAAAGGACATTAGTGAACCAGATGAGTTTTTACAACAATCAATGATCAACATTACTGAGACTAACTGTACGCTCCAAATTTATGAATAGAAATTAAATTCCACTGGCTGCTGTGGTGAGATGTGAACCTACTGTCGCATTATTCGCCCTGGGATAACACGGACTGCAACTGGATGCAGTTGTACTTGAAAGTAGACTCCAAACTGTAATGTTAGTTCAATACGCTTTATTAAACTTGTTAAGCAGTGCACACAGTTCGCTGTGCGTTTGACACGCTACTAATCTAAGCGTGCTTACTATAACTAAATAGACCAGACTGGCTCTGAGCCACGTGTAGAAGGTGCCAACTGATATATACACCCTGACTGTCTCTACAGTTGTCACCAGTGGAAAGAGGCAGAGTGTTGATGCCTCATGTGTTTTATAGTGGGAGACCACCTTCTAGTGTTCTGCCTGGTGATTGGTTGTGTTCTGTCCTGTGTGTTGATCGACTATATTGGACGTCTGTCATTGCCTGTCTGTATCTCATTATGTGCATGAGTACATATCATGAAATCTCCCCTTTTAACAAAAAAATGTTGGTTGCGTGGAGCATATGCGACTGTATTTACATGTATAACTATTTACATTAAATGGCAAGTAGATGAATATATACATAAGAGGTGTCTAGCGTGCAGATACAAAACAACATTTACAAGATAAATGTCTATAAGTCCAATCTTTGGGGCTTGCGTCTGATCCTTGTTAACCGCCTGAGAGGTGGAGGTGGGGACAACGGTGCCTTGACAGGCGGGATTGCTGCCAGCTTGGTGGCCTCATGGTGCGAGGTGTCCGGAGGAGGCATAACAACAAATGGAAAAGTAGGATCTGGTGGTGGGCAGGCAACTTTGCGCAGTGCCCTTCTGTTGCGCCTGACAATGGAGCCATCAGCAATACGAACTACAAACGATCTGCGAGCAGCCTGTCAAACAACAACAGCTGGAGCTGACCAGCCTCCATCAGGTAGCTTGATCTGAACAGCATCTTCTGGAGATAGCACAGGCAAATCGGTAGCATGAGCATCGTACGTCAGCTTTTGTCAGTTCCTGGGAGGTGATCCAGGTCTGGTAAGTGTATGGTCTCTATTCATGAGGAATTGAGCCGGAGACATACCGGTGGACAGGGGTTGCCCTGTATGCCAACAGCGCAAGGTTGAAGTCCAAAGCAGAATCCGCAGCCTTGCAGAGCAGTTGCTTCACTATATGGAACCCTTTCTCAACCTTCCCGTTGGACTGCGGGTAGTGTGGGCTTGAGGTAATGTGGTTGAAATTGGCGACTTGGCGAAATTGGACCAGTCCTGATTGTGGAAGCAGGGACCATTGTCACTCATGACAGTGAGTAGAATACCATGCCTGGCAAATGTCTTCTTGGAGGCCTTGATGACTGTCCTTGATGACAGCTTCACAATTTCTGGGTAATTTGAGAAGTAATCTATGATGATCACATAGTCACACCCATTGGAGTGGAAAAAGGTCGATTCCCACCTTGGATCATGAAGAGGTCATGATCTTGTGTTGCTAGAGTGTTTCTTTTGTTTGAGCAGGCTAGAAACGCTGGCAGGTCAGACAATTGAGGACCATGTTGATATGTCCTGGCTGATTCCAGGCCAATAGACAGCCTGCCGGGCCCTGCGCCTACACTTTTCGACACCTAAGTGTCCCTCGTGGATTTGTTTGCGCACTAAGATCTGCAGACTGTGAGGAATGACGATGCGATCTAGCTTGAGGAGGATCGCCTCGACGACTGTCAGGTCATCCTGCACATTAAAAAACTGAGGGCATTGCCCTTTTTTCCAGCCATTTGCAAGGTGGTTCATTACACATTGCAGAAGAGGATCTTTGGCAGTCTCTTCACAAATGCTGATCACTCTTTCATCTGAGGCCGGGAGGTTGCACCTGTGCCTCAATCTGGCCGATGAAGTCAACCTGTTCACAGGGCGAGGTGATGGAGCGGGACAGGGCATCCGCAATTATCAGCTCCTTGCCTGGTGTGTATACTAACTCAAAATCATACCTTTGGAGTCGAAGGAGAATGCGCTGAAGCCTGGGCATCATGTCATTTAAGTCCTTATGAATGATATGGACCAAAGATCTGTGGTCAGTCTCCAATGTGAATGTTGGTAGACCGTAGACGTAGTCATGGAATTTTACAATGCCGGCTTGGAAGCCCAGGCATTCTATTTCTATCTTTTGCTTTGAGCTCGAGCCACCCTGCTTGATGATTAGCCACTAGAATGCAGTGGACTTCTTCAGATGCCTGAGAGCCATGGGGCGCGATTCTCCCAGAGAGGGAGAAATCGTAAGGCTGGCGTCAAATCCGGGCGGGTTTGACGCCAGCCCCCCCCCCCCCCCCCCTCCCCGACCGGGAACCGATTCTGGTCCCCGGTCGGGGCTAGCATGCCGCCGCCGTAAACACCGGCATCGCGGGCTTAACGAATTTAGTTAAGCCCGCTTGCCAGAGTTTGCGCCGGCTGACGCGTCACATGACGTCAGCCGCGCATGCACGGATTGGAAGACTCCAACCCGCGCATGCGTGGATGACGTCATCACGTATTTGCGCGAAACCCGCGCATGCGCGGGCCGGGATGCCCCTCAGCCGCCCCGCGAAGTGATACAGCGGGGCGGCGGAAGGACAAAGAGTGCGCGGGTATCGGACCCGCTGCCCGCGATCGGTACCCACCGATCGCGGGCCCATGGCACCCTTGGCACGGCCGTGGTACTGCCGTGCCAATCGGTGCCATGGTTTTAAAAATCGGCACTTTACGGCCGTTTTTACGAACGGCCAGACCAGGTGTGTTTGCCGTTCGTAAAAACAGCCGTAAAGGGCTTGGAACTCGGCCCATCGGCCAGCTGAGAATCGCTGCTGGCCGTAAAAAAACGGCGGCAGCGATTCGTATCGGGAGTCGGGCGTGGGGGGGGTGGAGAATAGCGGGAGGGCGTCAGACTAGCGTGGCCGTAAAATTTTACGAACCCCGCTATTCTCCGCACCGTCGTGAGTGCGGAGAATTGCGCCCATGGTGTGTGAGGCCTTGTTGGGAATGAATTTTCCCAAGACGTTCACCATTCCGAGGAAGCGTAGTACCGCCTTTTTGTCTTCCAGGGTCTTCATGGCATTAATGGCCTTGGCCTTGTCCGAATCTGGTTGCACACCCTGCTGGGATATCTGGTCGCCCAAGAACCTGATGGTTGACATGCCAAAGGAGCACTTAGCCTTGTTCAGCTTGAGGCTGTTTGCATGGACACGTCGAAAGACTTGTTTGAGACGAGATATGTGTTTTCTTGGGGGTCATGGACCATATAGTCACATCATCTATGTAGACACGCACACCCTCAATGCCCTCCATCATCTGCTCCATGATCCTGTGGAAGATTTCAGAGGCTGAGACAATGCCGAACGGCGTACGGTTATAACAGTACCTGCCAAATGGTGTGTTGAACGTGCAGAGCTTCCTGCTGGACTCATCCAGTTGTATCTGCCAGAAACCACGCAATGCATCTAGCTTCGTGAAGAATTTGGCATGTGCCATCTCATTGGTCAGTTCCTCCCACTTCGTGATCGGGTAGTGTTCCCGCATTTTGTTCTGGTTAAGATCTTTGGGATCTATGCATATCCGCAACTCTCCTGAGGGCTTCTTCACACTGACCATTGAGCTGACCCAGTCAGTCGGTTCCGTCACTTTGGAGATGATGCCCTGGTCTTGGAGCTCCTGTAGCTGTGCCTTTAAACGTTCCTTCAGAGGAGCCGGCCCCCCGCGTGGTGCATGGATTACAGGCGTGGCACCAGGCCTGAATAGGATCTTGTAGCAGTATGGCAGAGTGCCCATTCCATAAAACACATCCGGATATTGAGCAAAGATGTCATCAATGTCAGCCTGAAGATTCACATTAGAAGAAAACATGGCATGGACTCGCTGTACGAGATTGAGTAGCTTGCATACATGGGCACCGAGCAGGGTTGACTTAACAGGCTTGACGATTTCGAATCGCAGTGTGGCATTGATGGTCTTGTTGGAGATGAATAGATGACAAAACCCTAGTGCAGTTATGGCATTGCCATTATAATCGAGGAGCTGGCAGGCTGGCGCAAGAATTTTGGGTTGCTTTTCAATGCGGTCAAAATCAGCTTGAGAGATAAGATTGGCAGAAGCACCAGTGTCCAGCTTGAACTGCATTGATTTACGTGTAAGACAGCACGCCATTCATCCGCGGAATCCACATTGAGGATAGATAGGCGTGTTGCTGAATTTGAGGAGGCATACTCACATGTAGTTATGATGCCCACACGATAGGGGGACTCCAGGCAGTCATCCTCTGGATCCATAGTGCTACCAGGATCAGATTCCAGTAGCCCTTGCTGTACACATCGAACGAGCTTGCGTTGGAATTGGAATCGCTGGCCCTTGACTGGTGGTGCAGTCCTGCACAAGGCTGCATAATGTCCAGGCTTCCCACAATTTAAACATTGCCTGCCTTTTGCAGGACATTGCTGCTTTAAGTGGGCGGTGGCGCAATTCGGGCACGTCATGACGTTGACGTCGTTACGCTCCGTGCGTCATCACACATGCGCAGTGTGGTCAGCCGACATTCGCACCTGCGCTGTTTGGTTTTCGGCCGCTTTGTTCTCCCGTTCGTGTTGCGCATGCGTGGTGCCCTGGGAAAAGCACGCAAAATGGCCGCTTTCATCGATACTGGGGCGCTGCATCCGGGCGATGGCCTGTACACTCTCTGCCTCATGCGAGGCAAGTTTTTCGTATTCTGCCGATTTGAGACGGGAGTACCGATTTCTCGCATGCTCATGCACTATACACGTCTTAATTGCAACTGGCAAGGTCATGTGCTTAATTTTGAGGAGTTGCTCCCGCAAGGAATCGGAGTGCACCCCAAACACTATCTGATCCTTGATGATGGAATCTGCGGTGTCACCATGATTGCAGGACTGCTCTAATATACAGAGATGAGTTAGAAAGCATTGGGCAGGTTCATCCTTACCCTGAAGGCTTTGCTGGAAGATATAGCGCTCAAAGCTCTCGTTTGTTTTGACTTCACAGTGACTGTCAAACGTCTCCGAAACGGTCTTGAATTTGGTCTTGTCCTGGCCGTCGGTAAAATTAAGCGAGTTGAAAATCTGGATGGCTTGGTCCCCCGCAGTTGATAGGAGCAGCACAATTTTTCTGCCATTGGACGCATCCTCGAGGCCTGAGGCCTCAATGTAGAGAAGGAACCTTTGCTTGAAGACCCGCCAGTTGGCGCCGAGATTGCCGGAGATCCGTAGCTGTAGAGGGGCCTGGATCTTCTCCATGCTGCTGGAAGGCATTTGCTGGTCGTCACTGAATCACTCGAAGTAAACCACTTAGAGATAGTAGACAACTGGTACCATGTTGGGTTATTCACCCTGGGATAACACGGACTGCAACTGGATGCAGTTGTACTTGAAAGTAGACTCCAAACTCTGATGTTAGTTCAAAAGTCTTTATTGAACTTGTTAAGCAGTGCACACAGTTCGCTGTGGGTTGACACTTCTCTAAGCGTGCTTTCTATAACTAAATAGACCAGAGTGGCTCTGAGCCTTGTACAGAAGATGCAAACTGATATTTACACCCTGACTGTCACTACAGTTGTCACCAGTGGAAAGGGGCAGAGTGTTGATACCTCGTGTGTTTTATAGTGGGAGACCACCTTCTAGTGTTCTGCCTGGTGATTGGTTGTGTTCTGTCCTGTGTGTTGATTGGCTGTACTGGGTATCTGTCACTGCCTGTCTGTATCTCATTATGTGCATGAGTGCATATCATGACACCCACATCCCCAGAGCTTTAGCTTGGGCCTCTGGATTACTCATTCAGTGATATTACCACCCTACCACAATGTCCCCTGTAAATTAAACATGAATAAATTTTTCCCGTTGGTCAGAAAGTCAGTAACTAGAGGGTAAAAGTTATCATCATCTAGGGTATCTGCTGGTTCAATTGATAAAATGTCTGGAGTAGGATGGAAAATGATGGCAATTAAGCATGTTCAATCGCTGTACCAGCTGTGGTAGTTCACGGAGGCCTCGGACTGTGACAAATTAAGGTTAAAAGAACGTATTTTTACAATCGAACCACAGAATACCTACAGTACAGAAGGAGGCTAGTTGGTCCATCGAGTCCTGTCTGACTGTCCGAAAGAACACCTCACTCAGACCCACTTGCCTACCCTATCCCCTTAACCCCACCTCACCTTTGAACACTGAGGACTAACTTATTTTGGCCAGTCCACTGAGTGGCACGGTAGCACAGTGGTTAGCACTGTTGCTTCACAGCGCCAGGGACCCGGGTTCAATTCCCAGTTTGGGTCACTGTCTGTTCAGAGTTTGCATTCCTGCATCTGCTTGGGTTTTCCCCGGATGTTCCGGTTTCCTTCCACAAGTCCTGAAAGACGTGCTTGTTAGGTGAATTGGACATTCTGAATTCTCCCTCATTGTACCCGAACAGGTGCTGGAGTGTAGCAACGAGGGTATTTTCACAGTAACTTCATTGCAGTGTTACTATAAGCCTACTTGTGACACTAATAAAGATTATTATGATCCGGCAGCACGGTGGCGCAGTGGGTAACACCCGTGCCTCACGGCGCCGAGGTCCCAGGTTCGATCCCAGCTCTGGGTCACTGTCCGTGTGGAGTTTGCATATTCTCCCCGTGTTTGCGTGGGTTTCACCCCCACAACCCAAAGATGTGCAGGCTAGGTGGATTGGCCACGCTAAATTGCCCCTTCATTGGAAAAAATGAATTAGGTACACTAAATTTAAAATAAAAGATTATTATGATCCACCTAACCTACTCATCTTTGGACTGTGGGAGGAAACTGGAGCACCAGGAGGAAATCCATGCAGACACGGGGAGTAAGTGCAAACTCGACACAGTGACTCAAGGTCAGAATCGAACCCAGGTCCTTGGCACTGTGCGGCAACAGTGCTAACCACTGTGCCACCTTTGAGGCCCCAGGTTAATGCTCTGGGGACTGGGGTTCAAATCCCGCCACAACTTTGAGGACAGTTAGAACAGGGGTGCTCCCACTAGAAATAATGGTGAAAGAGGAGCCTTTGCAACAAAAGATGTTGGAGAATTTGTTTTTTTATATAAATCAGGGACATTTGGGTACAGTGGATAGCTCTCGGTGAATCACCACAGGTGTGATGGATGAAATGGCCTGCTTCTGCTCTGGAAAATGCTGAATGTCATTTCTAGCATGAGAATCAAACCTTCAAGGTTGTTTTCACCTCAGAGTCCTGCGTAAGTTAAAAAAAAATCAAAACAATCTGCACACGAATAACCTCAGTGACTCGCTGTTTCTCCGTGCCTGAGGAGTCCTCTGCCAGTTTGGAGTTCTGGGCCTTGTATGAAGTACATAAAGCTCAGAGTTAACGATGACCTGCTAACCATCAGACTGCTGCAGAAGGCTCACTGCACCAATACTCTGAATGTCTCTCTGTCGTTCAGAAACAACTGAGGTTACATATCTCTTTCTTTCTCCCTCCCTCCCTCGCTCTCTCTGTCTCTCTCTATCCCTCTCTCTTTCTTCCTCACTCTGGAAAACACCCTGCTTTTGTTGCTGGTCTCTTATAGCTGCATCCAATGTTCCCAAATCTCAATCTCCCCCCAACCCCCCACACCTCCCTCTCACCAAAACAGCAGCTGAAATTTATACAAATAGAAATAAGCTCCCTGATAATCGGACGCCAAGAAAGAATTCAATTACTCGTGCAGGTTGAATCCTCTAATGAATAAAACTTTCAGATTTCAACAAACAGCTCCTGTTCACGCCTGGGCGCCCTGGGCTCGAACCCAGGTAAAATTGGATTAACCTCCGATATATGTAGAAATTCTAAATAATAAATTATTAAGGGATCCCATACACTAAACAATCTCCCTCCCGCCGCGTGGCTCATATGCCTGGCAAAGGTATTTATCCATTTCACTGCTGGATCTGCCTTGCAGTTTACAGGTCACTAATCGATAAATGAAACCAGTGCTTAGCTCTTTTTATGGCTGATTGATAATCACAGGCTGTTGTCAACGCGGTACCTTTTGTAAAACAGGGAATCATTATTAACTGTCGCCTCCTTTTTACTTGTTTCTTCCTGTCTCCTAAAAAAACATGTATTAAGGGGATTTTTCTCACCCGATCAGACAAATTAGACTTTCGACTAAATCCTACACCTTACGTGACGGCCTGTTGTCGCTGGAGCGGGCACTTGTATTTTTTTTTGCATGCGCAATTTGTGTGCGGCAACAGACTTTGTGTGAATCATTTTGACATGGGTCATGACATCCACTGTAGTCAAAGATGGAGATAAGCAAACCTTGCATGAGCTGCGTGAGGAGTTTAAAGGGGATTTGATGTGTCAGTTTGTTGGTAGCATGGTGGAGGGCCTTGCTGGTGGCCATTGCCATTTTCCAGTATCCTGTTACTGCAACCAACATCAAATCACCCTGCTTGGTTTCGAAGAGTGAAAGTAAGAGGAATTTGTATCATAGAACCGAACAGTTGGAAATAAATGGGCCATTCAGCCCCTTGAGTCTGCCCCTCCGCCATTCAATTCGGCCATGGTTGACCTGTACATCAGATCCCTCCCACCCGGCTTACTTACTTTTCCAACTTCTTCCATCGGGCAGGAGATTCAGAAGTCTGAGAACACGCATGAACAGACTCAAAAACAGCTTCTTCCCCACTGTCACCAGACTCCTAAATGACCCTCTTATTGACTGACCTCATTAACACGACACCCTGTATGCTTCAACCGATGCCAATGCTTATGTAGTTACATTGCATATCTTGTGTTGCCCTATTATGTATTCTCATGTATTTTCTTGAATTGTTTAATTCCCTTTTCTTCCATGTACTGAATGATCTGTTGAGCTGCTTGCAGAAAAATACTTTTCACTGTACCTCGGTACACGTGACAATAAACAAATCCAACCCAATCCAATCCAATCCAAATCGACAAAGTGGCCAAATTCAGACGACAGTTTCAGATGAAGGAGGTTCACCAGCAAATTTGATCCTTCCTACCATAATACCAATTCTAGCATTTCCCCATCATAACATACAGCTGTTTCTTCCATGGTTCCAAAGTTCTGGCTTCAGCTACACCCCTGGGCAATCTATTTCAGCTGTTGACTGGCAGCTGTCTGTCCTAACGATTTGCCCAATGCGATGCTGAAAATGTGTCCTCTTGTCTCACAACTCTGATGCATTGAAAAGCAAGATCTTGTTCACTAAATTGCTCAGACGGCACCAGCTATCAGCATTGTTCTTGTGCTCTGCACTGTCCCATGGCTCATCAATGTTGCCATGAGGCATGAACTAGAATTGTCACTTTTTAAAAATGAATTTAGAGTACCCAATTAATTTTTTCCAATTAAGGGGCAATTTAACATGGCCAATCCACCTACCCTGCACATCTTTGGGTTGTGGGGGCGAAACCCACGCAAACACGGGGAGAATGAGCAAACTCCACATGGACAGTGACCCAGAGCCGGGATCGAACCAGGGACCTCGGCGCCATGAGGCAGCTGTGCTGACCACTGCGCCGCCATGCTGCCCTTAGAATTGTCACTTTAACATCCGTTCTAATACTCAGAGATTCCGCAGCAAAGGACGCAAACTTTGTATTTATATCATGCTCTCAGGAAGTCCCAAAGGGCTTCACAGCCAATGAAATGCTTTTACAAGTGTCATCGCTGTTGGAATGTATGCAATGCAGCTGTCAATGTTCAGTCACCAAGGTCTCACAAACCCAACAGAGAGAAATGACCTGCTCATCTCTTTATAGGTGTTGGAGGCTGAAGGGTAAGAGTTGCCCAGGTTATCAGGCAAGCTTTCAATTCTTCTTCAAAGAGTGCAGTGGGTTAATTTGAGAGGGCAGAAACAACGTTAGGTTAACACCTCATCAGAACGACAGCACTTCCGACAGTGCAGCAACCCGATAGCGCTGAACCGGAACCGATAACATAGGAACATCGGACCTGGGTATGCCATTCAGCCCCTCGAGCCTGCTGTGCCATTCAACTAGATAATGGCCGATGGGCTAGCTCAGCAGCATTTTTCCATGCTATCCCCATATCCCGTGATATCATTAGATTTGGAAGACTATCGCTATCTGTTTGACTGAACTACCACAGCCCTCTGGTATAGAGAATTTGGAAGATTCGTCACCCTCTGAGTGAAGAAATGCCTCTTCACCTCAGCCCTAAGATCCTTGCCAATTATTCTGGGACTGTGTTGCCTGATTTTCAGTACCCTCAGCTCGGGATGCATCATTGCTGCATCTACCCTGTCTGGACCCTTAACATTTTATAAGTTTCAATGAGATCACTTCTTATTCTTCGAAATTAATACTGGCCAAATCTCCTCAATCTCTCCTCAAAGAACAATCCTGCCATTCCATGAATCGGTCTGGTGAACCTCCACTGCACTCCCTCTGCAGTAAGTATACCCTTCCTTAGGTAAAGGGAACAAAACCGCACATAATATTCCAGCTGCTGTCTAACCAAGATTCTATACAATTGAAGCAAGACATCTTTACTCCTGTACTCAAATTCTCTTGTGATATTGGTCAACATACCATTCACTGTCCTAATTGCTTGCTGCATCTGTATGTTAGCTTTTTATGACTTAGGAACAAAGATACCGAGGTGCCTTTGAACATTAACACTTCTCAATCTTTCACCATTTAAGAAATGTTCTGCACTTTTGTTCCTCCTATTAAAAGGGATAACCTCACACTTATCCACATTATATTCCATCTGCCATGTTGTTGCCCATTCACTAAGCCTGACCAAATCCCCTTGAAGCTTCTTTGAATCGTCCACATAACACACATTCCCCATCTAGTTTTGTGTCATCAAACTTGGAAATATTACATTTGGTCCCCACATCCAAATGATTGATATAGATTGTGAATAGGTGGGGCCCAAGCACTGATTCCTAGTGGTATCCCACTAGTTACAGCCTGATAATCTGAGAATGCTTCACTCACTCCAATGCTTTGTTTTCTGTCCATTAACCAAACCTCAATTCATGCGAGAATCGTGCTGGTCGGCGGCTGTTCGCAGCCGTCCCCCCCCCGCCGATTCTCCGGCCTGCGATGGGCCGAAGTCCCGCTGGTTCTTTGCCAGTCCCGCCGGCGTAAATTAGACTAGGTACCGGCGGGACCTGGCGGCACGGGCAGGCTACGGGGCCCTGTGGGGGGCGCGGGGTGATCTGGCCCGGGGGGGGGGGGGGGGGGGGTACCCCCACAGTGGCCTGGCCAGTGAGATGGCATGGCATGTGCCGTGGGGGCACTCTTTTCCTACGTGCCAGCCGTGTCAGATTCCGCGATGGCCGGCACATAGGTGAACCCCTCCCGCGCATGCGCGGAGATGATGTCAGCAGCCGCTGATGCTCCTGCGCATGTGCGGACCCCCGCCGGCCGGCAGAGTCCCTTCGGCCCTGGCTGGCGTGGCGCCAAATGCCTTCCACACCGGCCGGCGGGGCGCAAACCACTTCGGCGCCGGCCTAGGCCCTGAAGGTGCGGAGGATTCCACACCTTTGGGGCGGGCCGACACCAGAGTGGTTCATACCACTCCGTCCTGCCGGGACCCCCCACCCCGCCAGGTCCGGGAGAATCCCGCCTCAGATGTTTTGTCACAGATTCTAAAATTTTCCCTACGTCTGATGTCAGGCTAACAGGTCTGCAGGTCCCTGTTTTCTCTCTCCCTCCTTTTTTAAATAGTGGGGTAAAATTTTGAACCTTCCAATCTGCAGGCACCATTCCAGAATCTATAGAATTATGATAGATGACCACAATTGCATCCACTATCTCTATAGCAACTTCATTCAACACTCTAGGCCCTGAGGAATTCACCCGAGATTATGTGCTCAATTCTCTGGACTGGAACTAGAACCTTTGGATTCAGAAGCAGGAGGAAGACCAAGTGAGTCATAGCTGACACTTTCAATTTTCAACTTCATTGTCTAAGCAGTAACCTCTCAGGGCAGATTACCTGTCTACAATGACATGCACCCGATATATCCATTTGAAACAAATAGAATGAAAATAAGGTGGGTTTTCACAGTGCCGAGGACTCGGGTTTGATCCCGGCCCCGGGTCACTGTCTGTGTGGAATTTGCACATTTTCTCCGTGTCTGCTTGGGTTCCATCCTCACAACGCAAAAAGATGTGCAGGTTAGGTGTATTGGTCATGCTAAATTGCCCCTTAATTGGAAAAAACATAATTAGATACTCTAAATTTATTTTTTTTAAATGAAAATAAGGTTCTACAACAGCAGGCACTCCACTTTTTAAACAAAAAATGAATCTTTTCAGATTTTCTTCTTACGCTTCGACATCTCTCACTAGATTTGGTCCAAATTGGTCTCATCGGGATTACTTTGCACTTCCTTTCATCCTAATATGCTCCTTCAATACAATAACATTACAATATGGGCCAGCTCAGTTTGAACAAGGTTAAACTTGCAGCACGGTAGCATGGTGGTTAGCATAAATGCTTCACAGCTCCAGGGTCCCAGGTTCGATTCCCGGCTGGGTCACTGTCTGTGCGGAGTCTGCGCGTCCTCCCCATGTGTGCGTGGGTTTCCTCCGGGTGCTCCGGTTTCCTCCCACAGTCCAAAGATGTGCGGGTTAGGTGGATTGGCTATGCTAAATTGCCCGTAGTGTACTGAAAAGTAAGGTTAAGGGGGTTGTTGTTGGGTTACGGGTATAGGGTGGATACGTGGGTTTGAGTAGGGTGATCATTGCTCGGCACAACATCGAGGGCCGAAGGGCCTGTTCTGTGCTGTACTGTTCTATGTTCTATGTTCTAAACTTCAATATGTGTGCCATTTCTACGTTCAAAGTCTATGTACACTGATCGTACTGGTTTACGGCAATCACATTGGATCTGAAGGGGATTGAGAGGGACAGTGTGCTAACGCTGCATCTTTCCACCTTTTGGGCATGGGTTTGTTACTGCCCCCATTGAATCTGTGGTTCCTCACTCTGATGACTCTAAAAGTTCTCTGTGAATCGAGTTTAGGCAATCTCAACCGAGCTGCAAATGGAATTACAATCAGATTGGTCCTAATTGACACACATTGACAATCTGGTTCAAAAGCGCCATAGGTTGGTGCAGGAGTAGGGACAATCTATGTTAGAGTAGTAGGAGATAAATGCTGACCTGTGTGACAAACTTAGAAGCCAAATGTTCATTTCCCCAGCGCTGGCATTCCGCTTCTTGATTAATTTATACTGCGGTTTTGGTAAAGATTGGACCTGAACTGGATCTGAAGTCACCTTCCAAATATCATTGTTAGCTCAAATAGTTCCATACACTGAATCTCGTAGCTGTGTGTTTGCTGCTGATTTATATAGAGCCTTTCACAACCTTGGATGTCCAAAAGTAATTTACAGCCAATGAAGTACTTTTAAAATGTAGCTGTAATGCAGAGAAAGGCAGCACCAATTTTGTACACAGCCATCTCCAAGAAATGCCAACCAGCTAATCTATTCCAGTGATGCTTTCGGAGAGCTAAATATTGCCCAAAGCTCTTCTTTGACATGTCTACCTTACAGGCCAGACACTGATTTAATGGCCTGGAATTTTGTATTTGAGTCAGGTGTGCAGAGACGTGAGAATTCCTAGCTTTGTGAACCCAACCAGTAAAAATGGTCACCCACAGGTCGATGTTTTGGTTGGGGGTGGGGAGGGAAGGTTGCGCTGGAATTGAAATTGGGGCAGGTGACCCCAGGTGAGGGAGGGGTCAGAGGCATGCCTGGCGCAGGTTGGGCGATTTGGGATGCATAGAAAGAGTGCCCCCTCGTAAATGTTTCCTGAATGCGGCATGTCCGGATCCTTGGAGGAGACGCTTTTGAGTTGTCAGGTAAGCATCAAAGATGTAAACGCTGTCCAATATTTAGTAGAATGGATTTCCTATCATGGGCTGTCCCTATGGGTGAACTGTCACTGATGTCTCCCAAGCAAAGGCATAGCCAGGAAGTTGGCATTGCCTTACCACCACTACTTGATTCAGATAATATGTAGTGTTTCCGTAAACTTGCAAGACTCAGTGAATGAATGAACAATGTTGCCATGCTCATTATCACAGCCACTTGCCCTCTTCGGGATGGGATCTTTGAACAGGTCACTCACATTTGAGCATTGCAGTGGCATAACAGGTTGAATAAGATGGAATAAACCAGTCGGGCTGTTGGCTGTCATTGTGTACAGCATGTCACCTTGGAATGACAGACCCAACATACATGGCACCAAGTGTGTGTGTGTGTGTGTGTGTGCAGAGCCCTCCTCTCAACCACACTGTGAAGAGTTCATAGGTGAGATGATGTGAATGGCTATTTCATGTAAGCGCAAGTGAATTTTGGCAATATATTCTGAGTTGCTGATGATCCTTCTCACCGTAATTCATTCATTAATTCATAGAATGTCACATAGATTAGCGACATCTGAAGGCTCCCCCATGTTTTACTGACCAGGACCTGGGGGTCGATGTGCAAAGGTAGACATCATCTACCCAGCTGGCCATTGCAAACTTCCTTCCATGACCGCCAAGAAAAGGGTCCATGTTGTGGTGACAGTGAGCTCCAGCTACAACCAGAGGAGATTGTGAATCCAGTGCTGCAAAATGTTCAGTGACCTTTTACGTTCTAGCAAGGTGAGTTGCTTGGCTCATAGACATAGGGTCCAAGCCAAGGGTCACATCTGTATGGTGCAATTAAAATGTGGGACCTGTCATATATAAGCCTCAGTGGTGTAGGAGATAAATATGTAAACAGCTCATTTAACAGTGTAAAATAGATGTGAATGGGCAGTATGATCTGATGTGAAGCCTGTGGCCTGTGGAGCAGGTATCCCTGGAGATCGCCAGGGTCCTGGAACTGCTGGATGTTGGAGGTGGTGAATTTCCAGTAACAGAAGATAAAGGAGGTATTGAGATGGCCTTGGCGCATGGTGGCAATGGTGGAGGTCATGCTGTCACTTCATGAGAAGTAGTGTAACAATGAGGTTGAGTCAGGCGGGCAGTGCGGACATAGTTAAGGTAGTGTGGTGCATCAGAGCGTGCTTTCACTGTGAGAATAGTTGACCTAAATATGTAATTTTGTGCCTCACACAGGTTCCAGCTCTGCTGGCTCTACCACCAGCATCCATTTCAAGCTTCGGGCATCAAGAGGAGGAATCATAGGGTGGCATGTGGCGCAGTGGATAGCACTGGGACTGCGGCGCTGAGGACCCGGGTTCAAATCCTGGCCCTGGGTCACTGTCCATGTGGAGTTTGCACATTCTCCCCATGTCTGCGTGGATTTCGCCCCCACAACCCAAAGATGTGCAGGTTAGGTGAATTAGCCATGCTGAATTGCTCCTTAATTGGAAAACAAAATTGGGTACTCTAAATTTTTTTTAAATTGAAGAACCATACTAGCCCACAGCCCGCTAACTTAGATACAGGCACATTGGAGGCATGTAGTGCACAGGGTGAGTCAGTGGCACAGAGTGAAATTCACGACAACAGAGCACAGGAGAAGGTTTCAGAGTCAAAGATATGTGTGCATTATACCCTTCGGAGGAGGGAAGGTCACAGTGATGCTCCACTGGGGAAGAACATGAAGCTTCAGGAATCAGTTATTCGGGCACAGTATTTGTCCAATTAGGAGAAGATGTGTGGATATTTGTTGGAGATCCCTGAGGCAGTGGGAGCTCTTGGACTGTGAATAGAGGAGTCTAGAACTGTCACAAGCGCTAAATTGTCCTGGGAACACAACCGCATGAGCTGTGACCATGAGAGATTTGGCATAGAGAGAGAGAGAGACACACATAGAGCAACACTTAGAGTGGATACAAGAAAAGAATCTCGGCCAGGAAAGGGTGAAACCCCCTTCAGTAGCCTGGATCAGTTTGCTCAGGGTATGAATGCCGATATCCATGTGATACATGAGGAGCTGTAGACCTTAAATAGGACGGTTGTACTGTTGGCCCAGCAGTTGCTGGGTAGGTTGATTGCTGCATACCAGCAGCTGGTCCCACCAATCCCACCCGAGGGCCAACACCCAGATCCATTCAGGTCACCGAGGAGGATGAAGGTACTGGGAGCTCCTCAGGATCCTCATCTCCCTTTATCTCCCTGGTCCTTCGGTCAGAGCCCTTATATGCTCCACATGTGCAAGCGACCACGACTGCCCATGCAAGACTGCAGAGGCCGTAGTCTGAGGGAATTCCCCAACCACTCCCTGCACAATACGGCCAGCCACCAAACTCCTCATTGCCTTGGAGACAGATAAGTGATCAGCCTGCTTCAACCTCCTCTGAGGCAACATGGGGACGTAACTTTGCTGGAGTGTGCATCAACCTGGGGCACCCCTGGCCTCGCCCACTAATGGATTCACATTGCATATATATATATATATATATATAGCAGTTGAGCAATTGCTGAATGTTTCTTTTCACTTCTACCTGACTTTGATATGTACACGTACAGTGGAGAGCTTGAAAGGAATGATAAAAATATGAGGTAGCTTACCAGTGATATTAAGGGTGGCATGCTGAGTTGCTTCTCAAAGTGGCTTCGTCAGCAGCTGTAATATGGCCTGATTGGTGAAGCATCTGAGAGCTTCTCCTTCTCTGTTGCATCCAGAATCCAGAGGTCGAAGATTCAAGCTCCTTGTATCTTTTAGTTTCCATCTAAGCGTGACTTTAAGGGAGACATATGTGATGATATGATCTGCATACTCGTCTGCCATTGGGCCAGAACGTCGGCTTACCATTGGCCCTGGTCGGTCATGTGCCTCTCGACCGATTGGCCGAGAGGCTGAGTTAACCACGCCTCTATCAACGAGGTATAAATGCTCAGAAGCCTGACGATCGTCCCTTTCCACTGTCGACGATCGCCAGGCTGTGTTCTAGTTAATTAAAGCCTGACATTGGTAAATCACTCGCCTCGCGTGCAATCGATGGTGCATCAACATAATTATTTGATTCCATGACCAGATGTGAGTCAGCGGGAGAACCTCAAGAAATGAGTGCTGGGTGCTCCAATCATCCGTACTACAGTGTTGCACTTTGGCATTGGTGTGGGCAGTGTAGCTCATTGGACTATGTATTATCCAGTTAATGTAGGTCAACAACTGTCACCAGTGGCTGCGTGGCCATTCTCGGTGTCACAGAATGTGGTTTGTGCATTTTGCAGAGATAGATTTGAGCTAGGATTGACATATGTCCAGCACCTAACCAGGAACATCGGTTGGGATGGAGGAAGCAGAAGTTATTTCAATGATTTGTCATGGCACAGTTGTTCAATCAACAAACAAGTTGCTATATCTACATGAGTGATGCAACGTACATCCACACAACATACACACTATTTCCAACATGTATAGGGTTTTATGTCTTCATTCATGCAATAATCTGCATTGTGGGCGTGGCTTGATGGCGGTCGAGTTGGCAGCAATCCATGTTGAGCGCCTCATTCACGGTCAATGGCAATCATGTGAAGAAACCAATGTTTAATACCCTGTGTGTTTGAAAGATGCTGACAATTTTGTTTTTGATGGAGAGGGTAGCTTCTGTTAGAATGTACCTGAATCAAACCCATTGATGTTGCTTCACTCCCTTGTGGGGTTGGGCAGCCCCTTGAGTGGCTGTGGCGTCAAGGTACAAGGATCTTTATGTGGAATTATGTAACCAGGAACTGTCAGATGACAGTTGTTATATTGGAGGACCATATGAAAATCTATTCTGAACAAGGACCCATATAGCAAGAATCCCCTCCTACAAGGTATCAGCCCTGGACGCAATATCCATGCCTTTCTGCTGTTCTGCCATTGGCAGGCTCATCATCCTCATCTGGTTTCGAATAGCTTAAAGGTACATGGCCTTCCTCCTCCTTCTCTTCATCTTCTTCCTCTTCAGAGGTTGGAGCTCTACCCATAGCCTCATCATCAGGGTCTCGGAAGCTCTTCTGATGAGCTACAAGTAGCCTGCAACAACTCTCCTTGAACCCCATTCTGGGACAAATTGACGAGTTCCATCTGAGCGATTGAGGCATCGGACGTTCATCTTTAAAATGTCAATGGCCTGCTCGATGGTGCTCCTGATAACGACATGACTGCTCTTGGAGTTTTCCTCTGCTTCTGATTGTGGGTTCCTGAAGGGGGTCACTAGTCACGTTCTGAGAAGGGATCCATCGCTGGCTGAAATAAGCTGGAGTATTGTGAGTTCCTTAGTGGCGATTACTTCCTGGGAACCTTGCACACACTTGAAGAAAAAGCTAATTGTTATCGCAAACCATTCAGACATTGATTGAGTGCCATGGCTTGTGGTTCAGGTGTTGGCCTGCTGAGCTTGGGCCTTTAGTGCAGTCAATGATATTCTGCACCTGAAGGAAGCCTGCAATTTGGGAAAAGGCCGAAACTAATGTACTCGCCCACGGGAGGAACGAGGGAATTAGGCACATGCTTCATGCACCTATGTGACGCTGACTGTAATATAACAGCCAGGTCTCCTGCTGAACTCTGGATAGAGCCTAAGCCATCAAAGTTTAGTGTCATGTTACCTTCACAGCCGTTGGCAGGGAATGGGGGCCAATAGATTGTAGTCACTGCTGCATCATGTGACAAACATCTCTGCTCAATCTGAGTTGTCTACGGCACTGGTTTTCCCTCATGTTAAGATATGATGCCCTTGGCCTGTGCAGTCTCCCCACAGGTTAGTGCCTGGTAGTGCTCCCTCTCTTCTTCTTTCATGTTGTACATGCTACCAACTCCTCCTCCTGAACTTTGACACCCCTCGAGCTCCGCATGCTCACTTTGGCTAGCTCTACTGCCTCTATATGAGAGGGTGTCAGGGTCATTGTCTATGTTCCCTCAGGCGAACTACCGTGTGCACATTTCAAGCACAAATTTCTTCCTTGCACTGGGGTCTGTGGGGCAATGAAAAATAGCCCTGGATGACCAGCAGCACCACCGTCCCACTCCGATTGCATCACAAGGATACAGTGGGCGTTAAGTTCCTGACATTTCTGGGCCTTTCAATGCAAGCTACAGTACAACTCTACAGGGGTACCTTACCTCTCCAAGGTTTATCCTGTCTATCCAAAACAAGTGCTCAAAAAGTAGACCTCCTCTGACCTGGTCTCCTCTGCACAGTTCAGGATCCACACGGCTGGGGTGTCAAAGTCTGAAAGCGGGGTGGGGGGGGGGGGGGGGGGGGGGGGGTAGCTGATGATTGAAGTGGCCAGCTGCCTCCACGAACCTGAGCCCATCCAGAGCCCTGCCCCAGTGAAAATGGAGCATGGTGTGTTCAGGGATGGGACCTGGAATTTCCGGGAATTTTACCATGCTGGAGATTGTCTCCAACGTAGCACAAATCTAGGCCGCTGTCACAATCTAAACACAGCACCCGTGACATTGTAGCCCTCTCTGAGTACTTCACTGGGGGCTAGATTAGATTTTGTGCCGGGCAGCACGGTGGCACAGTGGTTAGCACCGTTGCCTCATGGTGCCGAGGACCCAGGTTTGATCCCATCCCCAGGTCACTGTTCACGTGGAGTTTGCATGTTCTTCCGGTGTTTGTGTGGGTCTCACCCCCACAACCCAAAAAGATGTCCACGGTAGATGAATTGGCCACACTAAATTGCCCCTGAATTGGAAGAAAATAATTGGCTACTCTGAATTTATATCTTAAAAAAAGATTTTGTCCTACAGTGGGACTGAAAGAGCAAATTCTGACTCGGCAGCACTGTGGATAGCACTGTTGCTTCACAGCTCCAGGATCCCAAGTTCGATTCCCGGCTTAGGTCACTGTGCGTGGTTTTCCTCGGGTTCTCCGGTTTCCTCACACAGTCCAAAGATATGCAGGTTAGGTGTATTGGCCATGCTAAATTGCCCATGGTGTCCAAAAAAAGGTTAGTTGGGGTTACTGAGTTACAGGGATAGGATGAAGGTGTGGGCCTCCAAGGGCCGGTGCAGACTCGATGGGCTGTGGCTTCCTTCTGTACTGTAAATTCTATGATTCTATGAATGGATGGGGTGGGGGGTGGGGGGGGGAACAGGGTGCAAATATATGACCACCAAGTCATGGGGAGAACAATTGCCTAACTTTCTCAGCGTTTTCCTCACATAACTTTCAAGTCTTTGAATCCAAATTCGCATTGATTATTCACTGCATCTTAATCTGGCTGGACCATGTTCCTATTCTTTCAAACCCTTGAGGTGTCCTGTAACCTGCGATTTGGCCCATTGGCCCAGATTCTCATTAAAAAACCATTGGATTTGATTATAGATATCAGAGAAGAAGGACTAAAATAGACAGTACTTAATGATATGTATCACATACCATTCAAAAAATAGGAAAAGGTTGAAACATGAATGTATTTAAGGAGTGATTGTGTTATCAGGCACACACCCTTGATAAATTGTCAGTTGGGTAAAATATTGTACGTGACCTCCAGTCACATTCCTTACTCATCCAGCATCCGTTAAACACGACAAGGGCCCATGCATCTCCATTATAGAGCAAACATTCACCCGAATGCAAATGATCTTGAGCCTAAGTGACACTCCAGAGCTGTCAGATTAGAATATCATTCATTCAGCCATGGATTGGTGTGACACAGTTGCTGAAAACTACCCATCTCAGATATGCATTTTGCCCAATTAATTCAAACAAGGCTCATGTCCTTTACAGCTAAAGGAATAGAGTATAAAAGTGGAGAAGTGTTGCTGCAATGGTACAAGGCCTTGGTGAGACCGCATCTGGAGTATGGTGTATAGTTTTGCTTCACTTACTTGAGGAAAGATATAGTGGCATTGGAGGCAGTTCAGAGGAGGTTCACCAGATTGATTCCAGAGATTTGTCTTGGGAAGAAAAATGAAATGAAAATGAAAATCGTTTATTGTCACGAGTAGGCTTCAATGAAGTTACTGTGAAAAGCCCCTAGTCGCCACATTCCAGCGCCTGTTCGGGGAGGCTGGTACGGGAATTGAACCGTTCTGCTGGCCTGCCTTGGTCTGCTTTAAAAGCCAGCGATTTAGCTCAGTGTGCTAAACCAGCCCCTTTAGGCCTATAGTCTCTCTCAAGTTTAGAAGAACAAGGAGAGAGATCTAATTGAGGCATATCAAATGATAAAAGGTATTGACAAGGTAGATTTAGAGTGGATGCTTCCTCTGTGGAACAATCTGGAACAAGAAGTCATAGGTTTAGGATAAGGGGTAGCAGATTTAAAACAGAGATGAAGAGGAATTACTACTCGCAAAGGAATGTGAATCTATGGAATTCACTGCGCCACAGTGTGGGGCATTGAGTAAATTTAAGAGGCGATAGACAGATTTTTAATTAGTAATGGGTTGAAAGGTTATGGAGAACGGGCAAGAAAGTGGAGTTGAGGCCATGATGAGATCAGCCATGATCGTATTGAATGACAGAGCCGGCTCGAGTCGCTGAATTGCCTAATCCTGCTCCTAGTTGTCATGTTATTATGAGCACACCATCCACACTCTGTTCTCTCTTCTTCCATTTCATTTTGTTTACCCATTCCCTTGGTTTGTTGGCTCTGTGCTGGAGTGAAGCATCACAGACACTGAATGATATGCCGTCCTTTGCCCAAGTGGGGTTATTCACCCGTAGGATGTGCTAATAAGCACCAGCTCCTCATTTGCTATTAAACACACATACCCACACATCCAGCAGAGATTATTCAGTAGCCATCAAGTTTACGAACGATGGGCAATGTTTCCTTCAAACACTGAGGGCACTCATGCTCATTGCTGCAATTTGGTTAACTCAGTACAATACCATAATCGGTCTGGGAACTTAATCAAACTTGCACTGATTAGTACCACGCCATGTGGCCCAGTTATTCTCTGAGCCATCAGAGAACCCCCACCCAATGCCATGGACCCGGGTTTGATTCCGACCTTGGAGACTGCCTGTATGGAGTTTGTATTTTCTCCTTGTGTATGTATGGGTTTCCTCTGGGTGCTCCGGTTTCCTTCCACAGTCCAAAGATGTGTAGGTTAGGTGGATTGGCCATGCTAAGATTGCCCCTTGGTATTCGGGGATGTGCAGGTTAGGTGGGATTCGTGGATAGGGTGGGGGAGTGGGCCTGGTTGGCGTGCTCTTTCGGAGGGTTGGTGCAGCCTCAAAGGGCCGAATGGCCTCTGATGCTCAATCAATGGCTCCAGAAGCGAGATTGGATGACAATTGAAGGCTTTATTGGACTAGATGTTTCCCCCAGCAGCTCAGGTACAGAATACAGCTGCTAGGGAGACACAGGCTCTTATACTCCGCCTTACTGGGCGGAACCAACAGGCAGGCTTCACCAATGAACTTGCTGTCTCAGGTCCTCCCACACCAATGGTCTTACAGCATCAACCTGGGTACCGTAATACCCCTAATACCGACTACCACATCCTCCTACTGCACTGCAGGGATTCTATGAAAACAAGAGGTTATCACCGTAATTGAAGCATAGGATTTCTGTGAGGGAATAATTTCAGGCCCTGAACCATAGATTGCTTGTTCAAAATTAGTGCCTCTGGCCTCATCTGGATAATTCTGGTGAGTTGACGGTGCTGATAAGGCAGAGTACCCATTTACTTTTGACCTCCATGAGGAGCTGCAATACCAGAAGTGGCCCTCAGGTCCCTGGCAAATGGGAGAGGAGGGCCAGCCGCATTCGTACAGTTCTCATGCTGTGAAGTAAGGAGGAGCATTCCTCTCCCTCCTGGGCCCATGAGCTACCATTCTGTTGGAGGCCTTTGATTAGGATTGCCAACTCTCCAGGATTGGCCTGGAGTCCCCAGGAATTGAAGGCCAACCTCCAGGTCACTGCTGTGTGCGACCCTGGTGAAAAATCATCAGGATATTAAAAGATAACATTCTTTTTTGTCATTTTCTTTGAACACTTCTCCTTGCTAAATATTAAAATATTGAAAATGGAAAAATAAACCACTGACTGATAGGCAATCTTCATCCAATTGGGTATTGAGTCTTTTTGCTTTGCAGTTGGTGTAGGCAGGCTGACTATTGGTTTGAATGTGATGAAACCTCCAGGCATACGTTATTCCCAGTTGGCAAACCTACTTCCCATAGGTAACTGGTTAGGCAGCAGGAGCAAACAAAAAGCCCAACACACATTGTTTCTGATCAGCAGCGGAGAATGACCCTTAAGCAGGTGTTTGGCCCCGTGTTAACATAAGTAAGGGGCTTACACCAGCTTCAGGCGTCTTCCCGAGATTCCTGAATATTGGTCCTGTTTGCACTTGGGAAGCAGGTAAAACAACATTTGATTTCACCACCGGTTAGCTTAAAGGGCCTTTCTCTCTAATTATATTATAGATTTTATAGAGAAATACAGCACAGAACAGGCCCTTCGGCCCACGATGTTGCGCCGAACTTTTGTCCTAGGTTAATCATAGAATTTTGGACAATTTGTCATGGCCAATCCACCCAACCTGCACATCTTTGGACTGTGGGAGGAAACCGGAGTACCCGGAGGAAACCCGCGCAGTCACGGGGAGGATGTGCAGACTCCACACAGACAGTGACCCAAGTCGAAATCGAACCTGGGACCCTGGAGCTGTGAAGCAATTGTGCTATCCACAATGCTACCGTGCTGCCCTTAAGAAGTTAACCTACACTCCCTTATTCTACCCTAATCCAAGTACCTATCCAATAGCCGCTTGAAGGTCCATAAATTTTCCGACTCAACTACTACCACAGGCAGTGCATTCCATGCCCCCACTACTCTCTGGGTAAAGAACCTACCTCTGACATCCCCTCTATATCTTCCACCATTTATCTTAAATTTATGTCCCCTTGTAATGGTGTGTTCCACCCGGGGAAAAAGTCTCTGACTGTCTACTCTATCTATTCCCCTGATCATTTTATAAACCTCTATCAAGTCGCCCCTCATCCTTCTCCGTTCTAATGAGAAAAGGCCTAGCACCCTCAATCTTTCCTCGTATGACCTACTCTCCATTCCAGGCAACATCCTGGTAAATCTCCTTTGCACCTTTTCCAAAGCTTCCACATCCTTCCTAAAATGAGGTGACCAGAACTGCACACAGTACTCCAAATGTGGCCTGACCAAGGTTTTGTACAGCTGCATCATCACCTCACGGCTCTTAAATTCAATCCCTCTGCTAATGAACGCTAGCACACCATAGGCCTTCTTCACAGCTCTATCCACTTGAGTGGCAACTTTCAAAGAACAATGAACATAGACCCCAAGATCTCTCTGCTCCTCCACATTGCCAAGAACCCTACCATTAACCCTGTATTCCGCATTCAGATTTGTCCTTCCAAAATGGACAACCTCACACTTGTCAGGGTTAAACTCCATCTGCCACTTCTCAGCCCAGCTCTGCATTCTATCTATGTCTCTTTGAAGCCGACAACAGCCCTCCTCACTATCCACAACTCCACCAATCTTCGTATCATCTGCAAATTTACTGACCCACCCTTCAACTCCCTCATCCAAGTCGTTAATGAAAATCACAAACAGCAGAGGACCCAGAACTGATCCCTGCGGTACGCCACTGATAACTGGGCTCCAGGCTGAATATTTGCCATCCACCACAACTCTCTGTCTTCTATCGGTTAGCCAGTTTGTTATCCAACTGGCCAAATTTCCCACTATCCCATGCCTCCTTACTTTCTGCATAAGCCTACCATGGGGAACCTTATCAAATGCCTTACTAAAATCCATGTACACTACATCCACTGCTTTACCTTCATCCACATGCTTGGTCACCTCCTCAAAGAATTCAATAAGACTTGTAAGGCAAGACCTACCCCTCACAAATCCGTGCTGACTATCCCTAATCAAGCAATGCCTTTCCAGATGCTCAGAAATCCTATCCCTCAGTACCCTTTCCATTACTTTGCCTACCACTGAAGTAAGACTAACTGGCCTGTAATTCCCAGGGTTATCCCTATTTCCTTTTTTGAACAGGGGCACGACATTCGCCACTCTCCAATCCTCTGGTACCACCCCTGTTGACAGCGAGGACGAAAAGATCATTGCCAACGGCTCTGCAATTTCATTTCTTGCTTCCCATAGAATCCTTGGATATATCCCGTCAGGCCCGGGGGACTTGTCTATCCTCAAGTTTTTCAAAACGCGCAACACATCTTCCTTCCTGACAAGTATCTCCTCAAGCTTATCAGTCTGCTTCACGCTGTCCTCTCCAACAATATGGCCCCTCTCATTTGTAAATACTGAAGAAAAATACTTGTTCAAGACCTCTCCTATCTCTTCAGACTCAATACACAATCTCCCGCTACTGTCCTTAATCGGACCTACTCTCACTCTAGTCATTCTCATATTTCTCACGTATGTGTAAAAGGCCTTGGGGTTTTCCTTGATCCTACCCGCCAAAGATTTTTCATGCCCTCTCTTAGCTCTCCTAATCCCTTTCTTCAGTTCCCTCCTGGCTATCTTGTATCCCTCCAGCGCACTGTCTGAACCTTGTTTCTTCAGCCTTACATAAGTCTCCTTCTTCCTCTTAACAAGACATTCAACCTCTCTTGTCAACCATGGTTCCCTCACTCGACCATCTCTTCCCTGCCTGACAGGGACATACATATCAAAGACACGCAGTACCTGATCCTTGAACAAGTTCCACATTTCACTTGTGTCCTTCCCTGACAGCCTATGTTCCCAACTTCTGCACTTCAATTCTTGTCTGACAGCATTGTATTTACCCTTCCCCCAATTATAAACCTTGCCCTGTTGCTCGCACCTATCCCTCTCCATTACTAAAGTGAAAGTCACAGAATTGTGGTCACTACCTCCAAAATGCTCCCCCACTAACAAATCTATCACCTGCCCTGGTTCATTACCAAGTACTAAATCCAATATGGCCTCCCCTCTGGTCGGACAATCTACATACTGTGTTAGAAAAGCTTCCTGGACACACTGCACAAACACTACCCCATCCAAACTATTTGATCTAAAGAGTTTCCACTCAATGTTTGGGAAGTTGAAGTCGCCCATGACTACTACCCTGTGACTTCTGCATCTTTCCAGAATCTGTTTCCCAATCTGTTCCTCCACATCTCTGCTGCTATTGGGGGGCCTATAGAACACTCCCAACAAGGTGACTGCTCCTTTCCTATTTCTAACTTCAACCCATATTACCTCAGTAAGCAGATCCCCCTCGAACTGCCTTTCTGCAGCTGTTATACTATCTCTAATTAACAATGCCACCCCCCCCCACCTCTTTTACCACCCTCCCTAATCTTGTTGACACATCTATAACCAGGGACCTCCAACAACCATTTCTGGCCCTCTTCTATCCAAGTTTCCGTGATGGCCACCACATCGTAGTCCCAAGTACCGATCCATGCCTTAAGTTCACCCACCTTATTCCTGATGCTTCTTGCATTAAAGTATACACACTTCAACCCATCTCCTTGCCTGCAAGTACTCTCCTTTGTCATTGTTACCTTCCCCACTGCATCACTACGTGCTTTGGCGTCCTGACTATCGTCTACCTTAGTTGCTGGACTACAGATCCGGTTCCCATTCCCCTGCCAAATTAGTTTAAACCCTCCCGAAGAGTACTAGAAAACCTCCCCCCCAGGATATTGGTGCCCCTCTGGTTCAGATGCAACCCGTCCTGCTTGTACAGGTCCCACCTTCCCCAGAATGCGCTCCAATTATCCAAATACCTGAAGCCCTCCCTCCTACACCATTCCTGCAGCCACGTGTTCAACTGCACTCTCTCCCTATTCCTAGCCTCGCTATCACGTGGCACCGGCAACAAACCAGAGATGACAACTCTGTCTGTCCTGGCCCTTAACTTCCAGCCTAACTCCCTAAACTTGTTTATTACCTCCACACCCTTTTTCCTACCTATATCGTTGGTACCAATGTGCACCACGACTTCTGGCTGCTCACCCTCCCCCTTCAGGATCCTGAAGACACGATCAGAGACATCCCTGGCCCTGGCACCCGGGAGGCAACATACCTTTCGGGAGTCTCGCTCGCGACCACAGAATCTCCTATCTATTCCCCTAACCATTGAATCTCCTATTACTATTGCTTTTCTATGCTCCCCCCTTCCCTTCTGAGCCCCAGAGCCAGACTCAGTGCCAGAGACCTGGCCGCTGGGGCCTTCCCCCGGTAGGTCATCCCCCCCCAACAGCATCCAAAACGGTATACTTGTTTTGAAGGGGAATGGCCACGAGGGATCCCTGCACTGTCTGCCTGTTAGTTTTCTTTCCCCTGACTGTAACCCAGCTACTCTTGTCCAGTACCTTTGGTGTGGCTACCTCCCTGTAACTCTTCTCTATGACCCCCTAATCGGCACATTTTCTTTCCCCTGCTTGCGGCAACCTGCTGGGCACTAAACTAACCAATCTGCAGAGCTGTAGTCCACATGCAACCTTAGTGACGGTGGGGGAATTAGAACTGGGCATAAAAGCAATAAAATTAGCCAACATACCAAGGACTGTTGCAAAATGCGGAGACTGTTAAAACGATGCATTATTTATAGGCCAAATTAATCAGATTTCTTCTCCGAAGCCCCTCCAATTATATGCAATAAAATGGTTATCCATCATTTCAACATCGAGGAGACAAACTGGGGTCATTGCCAGAAAGAATGGAGAAAAATTGCATTTTAGAGCTGTTCCCGCATTACCTATGCAGATCCTTATCTTCCACCGCTTCCATTGTACCCGTTTTTTTCTCTCTCCCCTAGCTACAAAAGCTTTCTCCTGATGGAGGATACGAAAGAGATTGGTTAAAATTATTTTTTCTTCATGCTTGACTGGGCTACAGTTGTGGAGAAGGCCTTTCCTAAAACTGGCAGCAGATTAGGGATAATAGGGTTTTCACATCTAAGTGACCTTTAATGCGTTTGCTTTGACTCGCAGTGAAAACAATCACTTTGAGAATACACCGTGGAATGTCCAGGTTCTGGCCTAGTCTGAATCATACTCTCACCAAGCCCTCAGCTGGTTTCCATGGCATCCAGGCTGGGCTGATAGATTTCTACATGGTGCATAAAGTGTCATTTCCATTCCACATCATTCATTATCTGCCAAAGACCAACGATGAAACACAATCTTTGCACAGACAAATGGTAGTTTACTTAATTTGAACAAAAACGTATTTGATTTTTTAAAAATACACTCTGCAACACTCATTGTGATTGCATCGCTGCTTTGTTTCCTTTTGGGTTGGAAAATATTTAAAAGTGGATCCCACTGCAGGATGGTCACAGAAGAGGGTAAGGCTGATCCTGAAGGTGGGTTTGCCGACCTTTGACCAACTCGAAAACCAGAGAGGAGCAGCACATCAGGCAGTGGCTTGGCTGCAGTGCTTGCTGGTGAGAATTAGTTGGACAAACGAACTTTAATTTTTAAAATAGCATTGCTGCCTCACTGTGCCGAGAACCTGGATTCGTTCCCGGCCCCAGGTCACTGTCCATGTGGAGTTTGCACATATTCCCCGTGGGTCGCACCCTCACAATCCAAATATTTGCAGGCTAGGTGGATTGGCCACGCTAAATATTTGGAAAAGAAAATTGGTAATATATGTTAAAAAAACATTTTTAAATAATAATTTTAAAAATAGACTTTGAAGGAACATTTATCTTAACCCTGCTCGCCTGGCAGAATGCAGGCAGGTGGGCAGCTAAAATCAACCAGGGCACTCACTGGCCATTAATCCTGCAGGTATTAAAAAATATATATAAATTTAGATTACTCAATTTTTTTCCCACATGGTGCATGTCTCTTCCTACACTGAGGAACTCCGCTCCGCAGGAAACCAAGCTAAAGTTTGGCCTTGTGTTTGGGGGGGGGGGGGGGGGGGGGGCATTCCCCACGGGGCCTAAAATAACAAAGAGTGCCATTAGTTAGCCAGGCCATTACCAGCACTAAAGTTCGAGGAGTGACTCTGCTAAATCCGCCCAGACGGACTCTGATTTTATTTTGGTTCGATCGCACCCTATGTTTCCATGTTAACAAGAGACTGCGAGAATTAAAAGTGAAGGGTGGAGTGAGGAAAAGGAGTGGAGCAGCCAAATGGGAAGGAAGAGTGATACAGAACTGTAAGATCAAGAGAAGGGAACAAATAGGTAAGGGTAGTTCAAAAAAGTGACGTGGAAAAGGGAAGAAACAGGAGTGACAATGGTGCAATTTATTTTTTTGCAAACTTAATATCGCAGTGATCCCAGTATGAGGCTGAATTTTCTTTAGTGGAACCCAGCTTGATCTGCCAAGGTTTGTGATTGTTTCATTTAAACTCATTGTCAAGCATTCCATTTGACTTGTGTGAATACATGCGGGTGTAGCATGTGTGTTCTGACAACGGTTGTGCCTATTTGTGAGCAGGTTGTTGTTTTTTTCCCAAGTTCCACGCCTCCTCTCCAAAGGCTGTAGCCTTTGCCAAGGTACCAATTCAGAGAACCCATTGTTCTCCTTAGAATAGAAGAGAGGTGTTCAATGTTATGAGAGATTTTGATTGAGTAAATAAGAAGATAATGTTCCCGCAGGCAGGAGGGCCAGGACCATAGGGCTTGGATTTAAGGCAATTTGCTGAAGAACTAGAGGTGATTTTGTTTTTAACTCAATGAGTTTTTTTTTAATTTAGAGTAACCAACTCATTTTTTCCAATTAAGGAGCAATTTAAAGTGGCCAATCCACTTACCCTGCACATCTTTGGGTTGTGAGGGTGAAACCCATACAAACACGGGGAGAATGTGCAAACTCCACACGGACCCAGAGCCGGTATCGAACCTGGGACCTTGCCATCGTGAGGCAGCAGTGCTAACCACTGTGCCACCGTGCTGCCCTAACTCGGTGAGTTTTGATGAGTTGGAATGCACTGCCTGAGAGTGTGATGGAAGCAGATTCAATGGGGAAATCTGTATAGAAAATTGAATGCAAGCTTGATAAATAAATATTTGTAGGAATATGAGGAAAGAGAATGGAGGAGTGGGACTGATTAGATAGCATTCAATGAGCCAGCATTGACTAGCTGGGCTAAGTGGCTTCTGGTGCTGTAAAATGTTATGCTCAGGACTCTGGTACCCACCCAAGTGGCCCTTTTCACACGGCCCCAGCCGGAGAATGCTGAAACGCTCACCCATACGTGCACTGTCCAGCTATAACGATTGCGTCGTGATAATGATTCTGGAAACTGGCTGATTCTTCTTTTCCTCATTGCTCGTTCGAGAAGACAGAGTAACATCCCGACTGTGGATTTAACTGGAATAAGCTAAAGCTGCAGAGCGTGATGATCATTTTGAGATTTCCTGGTCAGCCTGGCTCAGTGCTACATGCAACAGGAATTTCCTGACTGAGTTATGTTCGGCTTTTTAAATTTTCTTGAGGTAGCATCGCACTCTCATCCTTCAAATGGCTGCTCCAAAAATACTTTTGCCATGTAGTCCCGATTAAAATGCTCTCACAAGGCTCTTGGTGATTCTTTATATTTAGCAACAGATTGTAATGCATAGGAATGGACGTTTTGGGCAGCACGGTGGAGCAGTGGTTAGCACTGCTGTCTCACGGAGCCGAGGTCCCAGGTTCTGGGTTACTGTCTGTGTGGAGTTTGCACATTCTTCCCGTGTTTGCGTGGGTTTCGCCCCCACAACCCAGAGATGTGCAGGCTAGGTGGATTGGCCACGCTAAATTGCCCCTTAATTGGAAAAAATGAATTGGGTACTCTAAATATATAGAAAAATAAATAAATAAAAAGGAATGGAACTTTTTTCTACTTCATCCTCCTTCAATATCAACTACCTGAATTTACAGAGTGCCTTTATTCTAATAGTGTCCCCAGGTTCTCCACAGGAGCGTTATAAAGCACATTTTACACTGAAGGAGATATGAGATCAATTGTCAAAACATTGGCCAAGAAGTATCAAGAGAAAGGAGAGTGAAGTGGAGAGCCGGAGAGGATTAAGGATTTAAGATTTTATAGCTTCTCGGCATCTAAAGCCATGGCCACCAATGGTGCAGCAATTAAAGAGGCCAGAATTAGAGAAGTGCTATATCTCTGAGATTTGAGGGGATTGAGGAGGTGACAGAGATCAAGAGGAGGGAGAAACCATGGTGCGATTTGAAAACAAGGATGAATATTTGAGAAATTGATGCCCTGATTTACAGACAACAATATGGAGCAACAAGCACAGTGTGATGGGTGAGAGTATAGACATGTGCAGTAGAGGTTTGGATGGCCTCAAGTTGATGGATGTGGGAGGTCAGCCCGGAGAGCATAGGAAAAGTCAAGTTTAGAGGTAACAAGGGAATGGATGAGGGGTTCAGCAGCAAGGTGGTGGGGGAGGGTTGCAGAGTTTGGCGATGTTACAGACTTTGGGAAAGAACAGCTCTAACCATGGACTAGAATTCTCTGGCCGTTGGGATTCTCTGGCAGCGCACCCTCACTCGTGGGCTTCACAGCAGCATGGGGTGGCTTCAATGGAAAATCCCATTGACAAGCAACGGGAAGAGAGAATCCCGTCGACAGTGAACAGAGCACCGTTGAGAAACATATGGCCTGGGGTCCGGAAAATCCAGCCCATAATATACATATGAGTTTGGAGGCTTATCTCAAGATGAAATATAACATTAAGGTTGTGGACAGCCTGCTTCAGTCTCAGACAGTTGTTCGGGAGAGGAATAGTTGGTGGCTAGGGAGCAGAGCTTGGAGAGGGATCCAAAGACAATGGGTGGGGTTCTGTGTCCCTCCGGACCCATTTTCCGGTGCAGCACGCCCCCGCCGTTCGCGGGATTCTCCGTCCTGGGAGCAGGCGGATGGGGTTTCCCATTGTGGGCACCCCCAAGCCATCGGGAAATTCACGGGCGCGCTGCCAAAACGGAGGATCCCGCCGACAGAGAATCCAGCCCAATGGCTTTGATCATCTCATGGTTTAATTGGAGGAAGTTTCCACTCATCCAGCTCCAGATATTGGATCAGCAGTCTGATGATTTAGCAACAGGGGAGGAGCTGAGAGGTGGTGGTAAGATAGAGCTACGTGTCGTCAACACACATTTGAAAACTGACGTGTTTTCAGAGAGGGGCAGTGTGTAGCTGGGAAAGAAGAGGGGGAAATATTCCCTCTAAGCTGCATGGGGGCACTGCTATTCAGCAATCTGGAACAGACTGTGCAGGGAACAAACAGGCCACACAAACAAGGTTGCCTTTGAGATGTGAGCAGATGTAAAGGGACATGAAAGGCCATATACAGTAAAGAGTAATTAATGGGAACAAAGCTGGGGGACATCAAGTGACAGGAGGGAGAAGAGTAGCACAAAATTCTCTGGTTACAGTTCAATAAGAATGCAGTCCCACTCAGCTGAATGACAGTGGAGAAGAAATAATAGGAAGAGAGTGTGGTCAGTGATGTCAAATGCTACTGATAGATCAAGAACGAGATTTGTTGTTAACCATTGAGGCTCCATCTGTCTGCACAGGATACTGTGAATGCTCCCATGACACTATTCTAAGTAAATGAGGGCAGTTATCCCAGTGTCATGCCCAGCATTCCTCCTTCAACCACACCATCAGAAAAAGTGAATCAACTGGTCCTGCATCCTGTTGCCACGTTGAATAAATTGGCTTGCAAGCTTATGTACACAGCGACAATAATGACACTTCAAAATTCCTCATCCATGAAGCAATTTCGCACACCCTGAGAACTTGAAAGCTAAAACTGAATTTTATAAAATGGAAGCAAGTGGTTAATTTTTAGGTGTGTTTAACCCATGATAATGCAGTTCTATAACCTCCACCAGCTTGACAGCCCCTTCCTCGACTCTACCTCCACCCCGCTCTAGTCCCTTGTACATCCTCCCTCGATGCCCCATCAGTGGCAGTCATGAATGTAGTCACCTGGGGCATACGGTGGCGCAGTGGTTAGCACTGCTGCTTCACGGCGCCGATGTCCCAGGTTCAATCCTGGCTCTGGGTCACTGTCTGTGTGGAGTTTGCACTTTCTCCCCGTGTTTGCGTGGGTTTCACCCCCACAACCCAAAGATGTGCAGGGTAGGTGAATTGACCATGCTAAATTGCCCCTTAATTGGAAAAAATGAATTTGGTACTCTAAATTTTTTTTTAATTTTAAATTTTAAAAATGAATTTAGTCACCTTCTGGGATTCCTTCCTTAAACTTCTCTTTCAATCTCTCTCCTTTAAGTCCCAAATCTTTGACCAAGCTAAATGTTGATGTTCTTCTCTTCTTCTTTAGCTCAGTGGCTATTAGATAACATAGAACATACAGTGCAGTAGGAGGCCATTCAGTCCATCGAGTCTGCACCGACCCACTTAAGCCCTCCCTTCTACCCTAACCCAATAACTCCTCCTAACCTTGGACACTAAGGGCAATTTAGCATGGCCAATCCACCTCACCTGCACATCTTTGGACTGTGGGAGGAAACCGGAGCACCTGGAGGAAGCCTACAGAGCCACGGGTAGAACGTACAGACTCTGCACAGGCAGCGACCTGGCAGGGAATCGAACCTGGGACTCTGGTGCTGTGAAGCCACAATGCTAACCATTATGCTACCGTGCTGCCCATGAGCACTATTGAGTGAATAGGGTCTTGCGAATCATGCAGAAAGCATTAGGTGGGATAGCACGGTAGCACAGTGGTTAGCACTGCTGCATCATGGCGCCGAGGACCTGGTTTCGATCCTGGCCCCGGGTCACTACTGTATTCGTGTGGAGTTTTCACATTCTCTCCAAGTCTGCATGGGTCTCACCCCCACAACTCAAAGATATGCAGGGTCGGTGTATTGGCTACGTTAAATTGCCCCTTAATTGGAAATTTCTTTAAAAAGAAAACGTTAGATACATGCAAGTTGGTATTGAGTGGCAATAGGCTTGAAGCAGACGAAAGATCACTTGGCACTGCTGTATTTATGGTCTTTAAAGTCATTCTCCTTCTACATTAGATTGCCATTTCAATTATCCACACTAGCTACCCTAACAAGCCTTATGGCCCTGGACCACATTTCCTTGTATGTTACAGCCAATCACTGTAATTTCTCATTATGCTATCCCTCTGAGTGTCACTCCCTACCTGGAGTATGGATTCAACTCTTTTCTATGTGAACATCACTGGAGCATCGGAGCATAATTGCCCAGAAATTTTTTTAAATATAAATTTAGAGTACCCCAATTAATTTTTCCAATTAAGGAACAATTTAGAATGGCCAATCCACCTACCCTGCACATCTTTGGGTTGTGGGGGCAAAACCCACGCAAACACAGAGGGAATGTGCAAACTCCACACGGACAGTGACCCAGAGCCGGGATCGAGCCTGGGACCTCGGCGCCGTGAGGCTGCAGTGCTACCCACTGCGCCACCGTGTTTTCCTGATTGCCCAGAATTTTAACTTCTTTGAGAGATACGTCAGTGCAATTTACCTTAACTCATCTTCTTCAGCAATTCTCCAAACCTGTTTTCTGCCTGTTTGCTGAGTTTCTCTTGCTGAGCCGTGGTATTTGTGTACAGGTTGATATTGCCCAGCTGCAATGAATCCAGTTTTCACTGTATTCTGCCACGAGGTAAGTGATTACTGCAACTGCTGATGCTCAAATGTCCTCCATGTCATGTGAGATTGGCTCCACAAGGATATTGTTATGACACCCTGGGCAAGTGCGTGGTCAATTCCAGCCTCACTTGTTCCGGAGCTACAGCACCGATGAAGTAACCAATAATTGTTATAAAATTACCCGAAGTCTTTGGCCCTTGGCTGCCCAATAATTACAGTCACCGGGTTTGTCAGTTTAAACACGATTACTGTTCATTTATAATTAGAACTACAATCAACTATACAGCAAATACAACTGGTTAACTATTAACTAATAACTCCTAACTCCCCTCCCCACTTTAACTTGCCCTGCACCCTCTACATACACACACACACACATGTGCGCAAGACAGAGAAACACAGAGATGTGGAAAGGGTTAAAATCATAAGTGAAAGGAAAAAGAGTCTTGTTTCTGATCATAGTTTTTTAGCACACCTTCATAGCAAGTTTGCAGGTTAAAGTCTTTGTTTGCAGCCTGGAATGGTCTTCTCTGTATATTCATTCATCCAGGTTCTCTGTAGTTTCGAAATACAGCACTCACAGGCTTTTTGGAGAAATACAGCACTCACAGCAGGCTTTCTGGAGAGAGAGTTAGTTGGTTCTCCCTTCGCCCTGCCAGAGTCAAAACTGAAATTCCTTAGGACTCTGAAAAGCATCCCACCGGGACAGGATCCAATCACCACCCGTTACCAGGCAGAGTATGTCCTTTTGGGCCAATTTGTTGGCCACCAGCCAATCAACCAAGCTGAGTCCCAGCCCCATCTCTTTCGCTGGTGCTGACAAGTCTGTGTTCTCATCTTCAAACCAGCACAGGCTGGCAAAGAGATCTCTCCTACAACTTCTGGATTCTTCTACTTGAATTAAAGATACAGGCTGCTTGCCTTAAAGAGACATGTGCATTAATCATCCATAAATCAAAATAGGAATGGCAAAATAAAGGATGACTACTGACAGCCGACAACTTCCTTCAGCGCCGACCGATCCTCGCCGTACACTCGTTTGTGTTGAATTCATTCTGCCACTGTCCTGCCTGCGTATAGATCATTCAACTCATCATTCAACTCGGGGCTGGTTTAGCTCACTGAGCTAAATCGCTGGCTTTTAAAGCAGACCAAGCAGGCCAGCAGCACGGTTCAATTCCCGTACCAGCCTCCCCAGACAGACGCCGGAATGTGGCGACTAGGGGCTTTTCATAGTAACTTCATTGAAGCCTACTTGTGACAATAAGCGATTTTCATTTCATTTTCAACTCATCATTCAACTTATTTTGCATTTCTCAAGCTGTCTCCCCATAATTTACTGTTCCGCCTAGTTTGGTATCAGATACAGGCTCAATTGCCTTTCACACCAGAAAAAAGGTGTGGAAGGGGCACATATTCATAGCCCTGCAGGGGGCTTGCAGTGACCCGTCGGGTAGCTCGCAGCTTTTGCTGCAGATATGGGCCCCCGTATGTCCGGATCGGAGGCCACGCATTTGCACGCCAGCGGCCTCCAACGACCGCGCTGTCCTCCATGGCGGACTCAGACCGTGGAACTGGACCTTCCAAATAGTGCCCCAATCGTCCTCGCGCCCTACCCGGACCGCCCGCCCAAAAATAGCCCGGTCACGTATAAGGCCCCTGCTGCCCTTCAATCAGCCCGCCCCCGACCATGGCTGCCCAGACTCAGTCTGCAGCCGCCAAACGAGTATTCCGAATGGCAGGACCACATTAGAAATACGCCGTCGGGACTTTGGCCGGTCAGGGGGGGGGGGAGAATGGGAGGGCGGGCCTCCAGCAATGGCCGCAGGTAGGGGTTACGCGGTACGACGTACTCTCTGAGTACCCAGCTTTTCGGGGCCCGGAGAATCAGGGAACCGGCACCTGTCCCGATTCCATGTACAAAATTGGATTCTCCGCCCCGCACCTGACATCTTTTTGGCGTTGGGGTGTGACGAAACAAGCTTCAGTTCTTTCATGTAAGTGAGAAGTAGCCGTGCTTCCAACACTGACGCTGGAAGAGTCTCACTCATTACCTGCTCTGCACTACCCTCCCCACTGCCCCCACATTACCATTCCACCACAGCTTCTCATGTGAAATCACTGATGTGACAGCACTCTCTTCAGTCAACCTTCCCACACTTGCCATGAATCTCCACCCGACACAGCTGACGATCTTTGACAAATGGTTTTTTTGGAAATTTAGGTGTGTCACTTAGGAGTCCCCATGGTTCACTTGGCATGCTAAGCCACTTCCTCAAAACAGTCAAAGTGATAGGTAAGGCAAGATCCTGCCCTTTTGAATCCTAGCCAAAAGTTGTCAACGCGGTTATCATAGGGCCAAACAACATCAACTTTATACCTGATAATTTCATTATTTGACAGAAGATGGAAAGAAACCTAGAGTTATTTTTATTAGCTTTACATGTGAGCATCACTGTGGCCTGTTTCTAATGTGTCGAAAGCTCCACAATGGATAACATCCTGCAATATGACTGCCATTTTCAACCTCTTCGCCAACCCAGCCCACTTCACACCCAATTCTGGTATGTCCAACCCATTGGTTTTGGGATGTTCCTACACTCACCTCTATTGAGCCTAACCCATGGGCCATTCTGTTCCCCACATTGCTCTCACTTCCTCTCAGAGATAAGCCTCCACAGCTGCATATCCTGGCAATGCTCCGCTTTTAGCATTTCACTGGCTGTTTGGCTGGTTAAGCAGCATTCTTGCAAGAGCTGTCGGATGAGCCACTCATTATTCCAAGAGCACATGCCCGAATATTGGGTTGTTTTTATTTCACCCCAAGACACCTGAGCTTTGTGAAAACACACATGAGTAATTATGTGTAACCTTCCTGTAAAATAAAACAGGGGGGAAGATCCCTCTCCTGTTCCTTACTCTGCAATTTCCCACCCTAAATGTCAATTTGTTTGGAAATGATTTCAAACTGTCCCAAACTTATTTGACAAAGAGCTCATCGAGGGAGTAGACTTCTATCCCATCATTCGAGGCAGAACATCAATCTCAGTCTCCCGAGAAGACTAAAGAGAGCGCACTAACCTACTATTGAATTTTACTTCATGTGGTCTGTAATAAATTATGAGCACTGTTTGCTTGAATGTAAAAGATTAAAAGGTGGGTTATTTGAAGTGTTCAAAATGATTAAAGGTTCTAATACGATAGATAAAAACTGTTTCCTCTGGTGTGCAATTGAGAACAAGGGATGGGGGTGGGGGTGGGGATGGGAGGGGGAAAGAGCCTTAAAAATTAGTGATAGAGCATTCAAGGGTGACTTCAGAAAAGACTTACTTACACAAAGGCTAGTGCAAATCTGTAATTTTTTGAGGAGGGGCCAATTGAGGGCGGCACGGTAGCACAGTGGTTAACATTGCTGCTTCCCTACGCTAGGGTCCCGGGTTCAATTCCTGGCTTGGGTCATTGTCTGTGCAGAGTCTGCATGTTCTCCCCGTGTCTGCGCGGGTTTCCTCTGGGTGCTCCAGTTTCCTCCCACAAATCCCGAAAGACAAGCTTGTTAGGTGAATTGGACACTTTGAATTCTCCCTCAATGTATCTGAACAGGAGCCCGAGTGTGGCGACTAGGGGATTTTCACAGTAACTTCATTGCAGTGTTAATGTCAGCCTACTTGTGACACTAATGAAGATAATAGATTATGATTGAAAACTTCAAAATTGAGACTGCGGATTTTATTAGGTAAGAGTGTTCGGGTAACACGCCAAGGTGGGTGAATGGATTTATGGTAAGAGTCGGCAATAATCTAACTGAGTGTTCCATCAGGTTCGGGGGCTGAATGGCCAACCCCTGTTTCTATGCTAATCAAACAGATTTCTCTTGACATGTTTATTACACTGATCATTTAGTTCTGTTAAGGAGGGTATCATATCACCTGTGATCGCTGAGAGAGAACGTACTTTGCCATCAGGACCCCTTTTTGAATAATAACTTTTCATCACTAAGGCTCTCAAAAGTCCCTCAACATCTGGACAAGTTTAGAAAACAAGTTAAAATCACTCTGATTAGTACGATCTCTTCTTTGTCTACAGATTTCTGGCTATGAAGTGAGGGTCAGTGTTAAGACAATCACTCGAATAATCTTGCTTGCCATCCTGATACACTGGAATGTATGTTAGTAAGTATGGTGACTGACCTAGGGTGTATAGTGACCGTGTAACTTCCTGCTGTAACTATTAAGTTCTGTAACTCTTGGTTATGTTGCAAATTGTGGTCCTAGATATCCTCTGCACAATTGGAGATGAATTATCAAGGTGGACTGGCGCTGGTAGGGAGGTGAAAATTAAGGCAGGGTTTATTTACCACAGGTGTTAACCCTGTTTTTCTGAGGAGTGGTGCTACGTGTTTATTGTATCTTCCCCTTTGTTCTGTTAACATCACAGAAGAAGGAGGCACTGAAGGGGTGATACATTCAGTGGCATTTCTGTATATTCAGTCTCTGGTGCCCCATACTTCTGTACCCAGAGGTACAGCTGGGCGGCACGGTAGCACAGTGGTTAGCACTGTTGCTTCACAGCGGCAGGGTCCCAGATTCGATTTCCGGCTTAGGTCACTATCTGTGCGGAGTCTGCACATTCTCCCCGTGTCTGTGTGGGTTTCCTCCGAGTGTTCCAGTTTCCTCCTACAAGTCCCGAAAAACGTGCTGTTTGGTCATTTGGACATTCTGAATTCTCCCTCCGTGTACCCGAACAGGTGCCGTAGTGTGGCGACTCGGGGCCTTTCACAGTAACTTCATTGCAGTGTTAATGTAAGCCTACTTGTAACAATAAAGAATATTGTTACATCCCCACTCCACCCCAGCCACTGTGCATGAACGTTTTACCAATCATGTTTGAAGAGGCTGGTTTCCATTGGTTACTCACAGGAAAGTGGCCATTTAAGAAAAGGGTTAATTGCTATCACCAAAGAGGCGCTTCAACAACAAAACAGCCAGCACTTCATCCCAGACATTAGTCAGTGTAACAATCTCCACACACCCCTGACCACTTGAGCAACGTCCCAATTGCATTGATGTTGTTTGGGTGCCTGTCTGTTTCATTCAATCCCTGACCCTGAGAATCTGAGTGTGGTCTTGGCAGAATAGATCAATAGTTGAGCAACCAATCAGCAATGTTAGGCGGGCCAAGCAGAATTGCACGTTTTCAGGGCCTGTATCTTGATTGATGTGAATCCAGCACCCTCACACTGGCACTCAGTAACCCCTCACCCCCAGCACCCTGTGTTACTGACTGTGTCATCATTGATGTTCATTCAGCTCCCTCACACTGCCACTCAGTAACCCTTCTCAACCAGCACCCTGTGTTACTGACTGTGTCTCTACTGATGTTAATCCAGCTCCCTCACACTGTCACTCAGTAACCCCTCTCCCCCAGCACCCTGTGTTACTGACTGTGTCTCGACTGATGTTAATCCAGCTCCCTCACACTGTCACTCAGTAACCCCTCACCCCCAGCACCCTGTGTTCCTGACTGTATCTCTATTGATGTTAATCCAGCTCCTTCACACTGTCACTCAGTAACCTCTCTCCCCCAGCACCCTGTGTTACTGATTGCATTTCTATTGATGTTAATCCAGCTCCCTCACACTGTCACTCAGTAACCCCTCTCCCCCAGCACCCTGTGTTACAGACTGTGTCTCTACTGATGTTAATCCAGCTCCCTCACACTGTCACTCAGTAACCCCTCTCCCCCAGCACCCTGTGTTACTGACTATGTCTCGACTGATGTTAATCCAGCTCCTTCACACTGTCACTCAGTAACCTCTCTCCCCCCGCACCCTGTGTTACTGACTGTGTCATCATTGATGTTCATTCAGCTCCCTCACACTGCCACTCAGTAACCCTTCTCCCCCAGCACCCTGTGTTCCTGACTGTATCTCTATTGATGTTAATCCAGCTCCTTCACACTGTCACTCAGTAACCTCTCTCCCCCAGCACCCTGTGTTACTGATTGCATTTCTATTGATGTTAATCCAGCTCCCTCACACTGTCACTCAGTAACCCCTCTCCCCCAGCACCCTGTGTTACTGACTGTGTCTCTACTGATGTTAATCCAGCTCCCTCACACTGTCACTCAGTAACCCCTCTCCCCCAGCACCCTGTGTTACTGACTATGTCTCGACTGATGTTAATCCAGCTCCTTTACACTGTCACTCAGTAACCTCTCTCCCCCCGCACCCTGTGTTACTGACTGTGTCTCTACTGATGTTAATCCAGCTCCCTCACACTGTCACTCAGTAACCCCTCTCCCCCAGCACCCTGTGTTACTGACTATGTCTCGACTGATGTTAATCCAGTTTCCTCACACTGTCAATCACTAACCCCTCTCCCCAGCACCTTGTGTTGTAGCTCTAATTATGTTCATCCAGCTCCCTCACACTGTCATTCAGTAACCCTTCTCCCCAGCACACTATGTTACTGACTGTATCTCTAATTATGTTCATCCAGCTCCCTCACACTGTCATTCAGTAACCCTTCTCCCCAGCACACTATGTTACTGACTGTATCTCTACTGATGTTAATCTTGCTCCCTCACTCTGTCACTCAGTAACTCCTCTCCCCAGCATCCTGTGTTACTGACTGTGTCTCTACTGATGTTAATCCAGCTCCCTCACACTGTCACTCAGTAACTCCTCTCCCCCAGCACCCTGTGTTACTGACTGTGTCTCGATTGATGTTAATCCAGCTCCTTCACACTGTCACTCAGTAACCCATCTCCCCCAGCACCCTGTGTCCCTGACTGTGTCTCGATTGATGTTAATCCAGCTCCCTCACACTGTCACTCAGTAACCTCTCTCCCCAGCACCCTGTGTTACTGATTGCATTTCTATTGATGTTAATCCACCTCCCTCACTCTGTCACTCAGTAACCCCTCTCCCCCAGCACCCTGTGTTACTGACTGTGTCTCTGCTGATGTTAATCCAGCTCCCTCACACTGTTACTCAGTAACCCCTCTCCCGCAGCACCCTGTGTTACTGATTGCATTTCTATTGATGTTAATCCACCTCCCTCACTCTGTCACTCAGTAACTCCTCTCCCCCAGCACCCTGTGTTCCTGACTGTGTCTCTGCTGATGTTAATCCAGCTCCTTCACACTGTCACTTAGTAACCTCTCTCCCCCAGCACCCTGTGTTACTGATTGCATTTCTACTGATGTTAATCCACCTCCCTCACACTGTCACTCAGTAACCCCTCTCCCCCAGCACCCTGTGTTCCTGATTGTGTCTCTACTGATGTTATTCCAGCTCCCTCACACTGTCACTCAGTAACCTCTCTCCCCCAGCACCCTGTGTTACTGACTGTGTCTCTACTGATGTTATTCCAGCTCCCTCACACTGTCACTCAGTAATCCATCTCCCCCAGCACCCTGTGTTACTGACTGTGTCTCTACTGATGTTATTCCAGCTCCCTCACACTGTCACTCAGTAACCCTTCTCCCACAGCATCATGTGTCACTGATTGCAGTGAATGCACCTCCCTCACACTTTCAGTCAGTAATGCCTCCCTGTCTGTATCTCTTAGGATATCAGGCACGTTTGCAAAATTGAAATATTTCAAATATCAACACCGAATTAGAGAGAAAAAGCAAATGAATCATAGATAATCAGTCACTTGAAAAAGTGACCATGTCTCGAGAGCAAGCGAGCTGAATTAACATACAGAGATGAAATGAGATGATCACAGACGTATCATGGTAAATGATTGTGTCTGTGCTAATGCTAATTTAATTTATTAAAGCTCCAGGGTATAAGTCCCCACCCATAAATCCACGAGTTAACACCTGTTTCAGCAATTAGATTGCAGAAATCAGCAGCAAAAATGAAAGCAAGTGGCAAAACTCAGCAGAGTCGAGCATCATTCATTGTGTATTTATTGCACTCGGTTTCAAGGTCTGAGCCACATTCCTGCCGGTGTCGGCTGGTGACTCCATGCGACTGAATGCAGCATCTCTGCCGCAGGACAGGTCCAACATTAAGGGAAGGAAAAACACATATCACAATGACCCAATTCACAATGTTGCAGTAAATCTACTGTCTATTTTCACCAACAAATACGGGGGATATGGTGGGGGAAGGTGGCAAAGGAAGCGAGGGGTTGAGTGACTCTGATACACATGCTGCTGCATTGCTTTATAGAAGTGTGTTGTCAAGTGCGTTAGTCATGAACTGCAAGTTGCTAATTTGGAACCTACATTTCTGTTTTGTAAATAAAGCCTGAGAAATAGATACTGTCATTGGGCATGTGGTCAGAGCAATCACACCTGCATGGTCTTTCTTTGTGAACTTGAATCCCTTTTTGTCCAACTGTTAGTGAAATGCTCAGAACATAAGTGGCCAGGACAGTATTTTTTCGATCGCTGTGGTTACTGAATGGTGTTTGTTACATAAATCTATGCCTGCGATTGACACACACCAATATTGTGTGTGAAGAGTTATCCACTCAAATCTGGCTAAAACAAGAGCGGCATGGTGGTGCAGTGGTTAGCACTGCTGCCTCACGGCACTGAGGACCCGGGTTCAATCCCGGGCCCCGGGTCACTGTCCGTGTGGAGTTTGCACATTCTCGCTGTACCTGTGTGGGTCTCACCCCCACAACCCAAACAGATGTGCAGCGAGGTGGATTGGTCGCACTAAATTGCCCCTTAATTGGATTTTTTAAAAAAACAATTGGCTAAAACGGTAGCTGGGATTTTCCATTCCGGGCCTCAGTCCCATGGTGGGGGCGGGAAAGGGGAATGTTTTCCGTGGCGGAAGCTGGTGGAAATTCGTGCCGAATTGTGCTGTGCTGGCCTAATTAATTATGCAGTCGGGGATTTTCAGATTTATTGTGCGTCAGGGTGGGCTGGATGAAACATGTTGCTCCGTTATATGTGGGCGCCATATTTTTAAAACGCGCTCGGATATCAAATTCTTTGTTGGGAACTCACAGTGGAGGGGGGAGGTGGCTGCTCAGGTCACTCAATGCACTCGAGGCCAGGAGACCTGTACCCTGAGAATGGAAGGAGGACATCGCGATATATGACCAATCCTACATGGGAGGAAGACACCAAGGTGGTCTGTGTCACGGTCTTCATCAGAGGACTACCCTGTACTTCTGGAAACACATGAATGGCCTCACCCTCAAGTTCAAGGTAAATGGGCCTTCAACTTCAGCTACCTTCAGCTCACTGAATGGTAGAGGGAACCTCGGCCTCAATGGCAAGGGAACAATGCATTCAAGAGGTGCTCAACATGATAAGGTTAGCCTTTTAGCCCCCAGTGATCCATCTAGTCTGCAGGAGAGGCTGTGTGGGTCCATGACCCACCCACACAGGGAGCTAAGGGAGGGTGGGGGAGTGGGGTTGAATTAGGCATTGCGGACACCAACAGGTATTGCGAATGACAAACCTCCGTGAGCCTTAAACGGGGAGGTAGAGAGAAAACAGGAAATTATAGATCAGTCAGCTCGTTGTTGGTAATGTGAAAAATGCTAGGGTTTATTGTACATATTTATTTTTCCAATTCAATTATGGGACAACTTAGCGATGTGATTCCTGCACATCTTTGGGTTGTGGGTGTAAGACCCACACACACATGGGGAGATTATACAGGGCCTTGGTGAAACTACACCGGGAATATTGTGTGCAGATTTGGCCTCCTTATCTGTGGGAGGATGGGCGGGATTCTCCGGTATCCGGTGGGCGAGCCGTACCGGGGCCAAAGAGTGGCGTGAACGGACTTCCGGTTGCAGTGATGCGGAGCTAAGCCGTTCGGTAGCTCCCGCTATTTTTGGTCTTTTGGGCTCTTTTAAGGGCCCGTAGCAGTGCTGGTTGGACTTTTCCCTATGTGGGAACAGATCCACTGTGCTTATCTGCCGGTGGATGGACTGGACCAGGAGCGGAGCGGTCAACAAAATCGGCTTTGGAGCAGAGAAAGGTGCGAGGCAGGAAAAACAAGATGGCGGCGGGCGGGGAACCGGCAGCGTGGCAGCAGTTGCCGCAGGAGCAGCAGGAGCTGCTTCAGAGAGCTGAAAGCTGAGCTGCTGGAACTGCTTAAGGCAGGGGTGGGCAAACTACGGCCCGCGGGCCGCCAAAGGTCTTTATGCGGCCCACCAAGATCAAGTCATAAAAATTTTTTTAAGGTTAATGGGTGGGGCCGTTGGGTTACTTACTGGTATAGGGTGGGTACGTTGACTTGAGTAGGGTGATCATTGCTCGGCACAACATCGAGGGCCGAAGGGCCTGTTCTGTGCTGTACTGTTTTATGTTTTATATGAGGCCCCCAGAATCATAACCGGGTGAAGTAATTATTTTACTTAATATACTATGCGGCCCTTTAAAAAAGTGAATTTCTGAATGTGGCCCTTGCACGGAAAAGTTTGCCCACCCCTGGCTTAAGGCCTCGCTGGACAAGCTCATGGCGACTCAGACAACTCAGGGTGCAGAGATCCGAAAGCTACGGCAAAAGGCCTCGGAGAGCGAGGACGAACTCCTGGGCCTGGCAGTGAAGGTGGAGTCGCACGAGGCGCTCCACAAGAAATGGCTAGCGAGGATGGAGGAGATGGAGAACCGCTCCCGTCAGAATAACCTGCGGATTCTGGGCCTCCCGGAGGGGCTGGAAGGTTCGGATTTGGGGGCCTACGTGGCTGTGATGCTGAATTTGTTAATGGGCGCGGGATCGTTCCAGGGGCCCTTGGAGCTGGAGGGTGCTGTTGAGGAAGCTCAGGCCGATCGAGCTGCCTAGGGTGGTGCTGGTCCGTTTTCACTGCTTCGCTGACCGTGAGTGTGTGCTGAGATGGGCGAAGAAGGAAAGGAGCAGCAAGTGGGAGAATGCAGAGATCAGGATTTATCAGGATTGGAGCGCGGAGGTGGCGCGGAGGTGGCGAAAAGAAGGGCTGGTTTCAATTGGACGAACGGAGTGCTTCACAGGAAGGGGGTGAAGTTTGGCCTGCTACAGCCGGCTCGCCTCTGGGTCACTTACAAGGATCGCCAGCTCTACTTCGATTACCCGGAGGAGGCCTGGGCCTTTGTCCAGGCAGAGAAGTTGGACTTGAACTGAGGACTGGGGGGCTGGGGAATGATGTACATAGTCCGGAGGCTTTGTCCTCCTTGGTATCCTTTCGTTTTTTTTATTGGTTGTGTTTGATGATGCCTTTTTGCTTTTCTGCTTTTTCGCTTTTTGGGGCTGTTATTTATTTATTTGGGTGCTTTCTCGTTTTTTCACTGGTGGAGGGCTGGGGAGCTGTTCGTGGTCCCGCTGGGTCATGTGCCCTTCTTTTTCCCGCGTGTTGGGTCAGGGGGGCGGGGTTTGGGATGGAAGCGCGGGTTTTCTTCCCGCTCTGGAGGAGCAGTGGGCGGGGCCGGCACTGGGAGGGGGGAATGGTGGTTGTGTTACATCGGGGGGGGGGGTGTCGTTGGGGTGGTGGGAGCAGCCGGGGTCAGCAGGAGTTGGCTGACTTAATGATGGAAGGGGTTACGCAGCTAGGGGGGGCCCTAGCTTGGGGGGTGGGGGGTGGTGGGGGGGTTGGGGGGGGCGGAAAAGGGGGGGTACCAGGTTGCTGCTGAAGGAGCCGAAGGGGAACTGCTGGTGATGGGGGAGGTTGGGAGGGGGTTCTGCCACTATGGGGAACGGACCTGGGGGGTTCTGCGGGCACGTGGTGAGCCGAGGGAGAGCTATGGCTGACCGGCGCAGAGGGAGGGGGAAGACCCCCCCAGATTCGGCTGGTCACATGAAACGTGAGGGGGCTCAATGGACCGGTGAAGCGGTCCCGGGTCTTGTCGCATTTGAAGGGGCTGGGAGCGGACGTGGTTATGTTTCAGGAGACGCACTTTAAGGTGGTGGATCAGGTGAGGCTGAGGAGAGGCTGGGTTGGACAGGTGTTTCACTCGGGGCTAGATGCGAAGAATCGAGGGGTGGCGATTTTAGTTGGCAAGAGCTTGTCGTTTGTGGCGTCCAGTGTGGTGGCGGACAGTGGAGGTAGATACATAATAGTGAGTGGTAGGCTTCAAGGGGAGCGGGTGGTTCTGGTTAATGTGTACGCCCCCAACTGAGACGATGCGGGCTTCATGCGGCGAATGTTGAGCCGGATACCGGACCTTGATCTTGGGAGGGGATTTTAATACGGTGTTGGATCCAGCTCTGGATCGTTCGAGGTCGAGGACGGGCAAGAGGTCGGCGGCGGCCTCAGTGCTGAGGGGGTTCATGCATCAGATGGGAGGGGTAGACCCTTGGAGGTTTTAGAGGCCGGGAGGTAGGGAGTTTTCCTTTTACTCCCATGTCCACAAGGCTTATTCCTGGATTAACTTTTTTGTCCTCAGCAGGGCGCTAATCCCGAGCGTGGTGGGGGCGGAGTATTCGGCGATAGTCATATGTGACCATGCTCTGCATTCGGTGGGCCTGGAGCTGGGGGAGGGGAAGGATCAGCGCCCGCTGTGGAGGTTAGATGTGGGGTTTCTGGCAGAGGAGGAAGTATGTGGGCGGGTCCGTAGGGGCATAGAGGGGTATTTGGATGCTAATGACAATGGGGAGGTGCAAGTTGGGGTGGTCTGGGAAGCGCTGAAGGCAGTGGTTAGAGGGGAGCTGATATCTATTCGTGCACACAGGGAGAGGGGGGAGAGGGTCGAGAGGGCGAGGTTGGTGGAAGAAATGGTAAGGGTGGACAGGAGGTATGCGGATGTCCCGAAAGAGGTGCTTTTGAGGAAGCGTCGCAGTCTCCAAGCGGAGTTCGATATACTGATCACCGGAAGGCGGAGGCGCGGTGGAGGAGGGCTCAGGGGGCGGTATATGAGTACGGGGAGAAGGCAAGTCGGATGCTGGCCCACCACCTCCAGAAGTGGGAGGCAGCGAGAGAGAAAGGGGGAGTCATAGATGCAGGAGGGAACCTGGTGCAGAGTGGTAGGGACATTAATGGGGTGTTCAGATCCTTTTACGAGGGGCTGTACCGGTCGGTGCCCCCTCGGGAGGTGGGCGGGATGGGCCGCGTTTTGGATAGGCTGGAGTTCCCAAGAGTAGAGTATGAGCGGGTGGAGGGTCTGGGGGCCCCAATCGAGTTGGAGGAGCTGATGGAGGCACTAGGGAGCATGCAGACAGGGAAAGCATCGGGACCTGACGGGTTCCCGGTGGAGTTTCATAAGAAGTTCTCAGATCTGCTGGGCCCGCTGCTGGTGAGGAAACTGAATCAGGTGAGGGAGGGGGGGGCTTTGCCCCCGACCATGTCTAGAGCAATAATCTCACTGATCCTGAAGTGGGATAAGGACCCCCTCCAGTGTGGGTTTTACAGGCTGATCTTGCTCCTCAACGTGGACGCAAAGTTGTTGGCTAAGATGCTGTCCAGGAGGGTGGAAGATGTGGTCCCGATGGTTATCCATGAGGACCAAACGGGGTTTGTGAAGGGGAGGCAGCTGAATGTCAATGTGCGGCGGCTTCTTAATGTCATGATGATGGCGTCGGCGGATAGGGAGGCGGAAATAGTAGCATCGATGGATGCGGAGAAAGCTTTTGATAGGGTGGAGTGGAGCTACCTGTGGGAAGTGTTGAGGAGATTTGGGTTTGGTGAGGGATTCATTAGCTGGGTGAGGCTGCTGTATAGTGCCCCGGTAGCGAGCGTTGTGACGAATGGAAGGAGGTTGGAGGACTTGCGGCTGTCCCGGGGGACGAGGCAGGGGTGCCCCTTGTCTCCCCTGCTCTTCACGTTAGCGATTGAGCCCTTGGCCATGGCACTGAGGGATTTGAAGAACTGGAGGGGGATTGTGCGGTGGGGGAGGGGGGGGGGGAGAGGAGCACCGATTGTCGCTGTACGCGGATGATTTACTGTTGTACATCGCGGATCCGGTGGGGGGGATGCCAGAGGTGTTGAAGATACTTGGGGAGTTTGGGGATTTTTCGGGCTATTAGCTCAACGTGGGGAAGAGTGAGCTGTTTGTCCAGCACCTGGGGGACCAGGAGAGGGAGATAGGAGAGCTCCCGTTGAAGCGGGTGGAGAGGAGCTTTAGATATCTTGGGGTCCAGATAGCTAGGAGCTGGGGGGCCCTGCATAGGCTAAACTTTTCGAGGCTGGTGGAACAGATGGAGGAGGAGTTTAGGAGGTGAAACGCGCTGCCACTCTCTTTGGCGGGTAGGGTCCAGTCAGTTAAGATGACGGTGCTCCCGAGGTTTTTGTTTCTCTTCCAGTGCCTCCCCATATTGATTCCGAAGGCTTTTTTAGGAGAATCTGGGGTCAAAGTCTATGGATACAGGGTTAATCATTTATCATAGAGTTTACAGTGCAGAAGTAGGCCATTTGGCCCATCAAGTCTGCACCGGTCCTCCACCCTATCCCAGCAACCCCACCCAACCTTTTTTTTTGAACACTATGGGGAATTTAACATGGCCAATCTACCTAACCTGCACATCTTTGGATTGAGGAAGGAAACCAGAGCACCCGGAGGAAACCCACGCAGATGCGGGGAGAACGTGCAGACTCCACATAGACAGTGGCCCAAGCCGGGAATCGAACCTGGGACCCTGGAGCTGTGAAGCAACTGTGCTAACCACTGTTCTACCGTGCTGCCCACTTAAGACTGAGAAGAGGAGAATTTCCTCACCCAGAGAGTGGTGAGCCTGTGGAATTCACTACCACAGAAAGCAGTTGATGCCAAAACTTTGCATGTTTTCAAGAAGGACCTCACGGTAGCATGGTAGTTAGCATCAATGCTTCACAGCTCCAGGGTCCCAGGTTCGATTCCCGGCTGGGTCACTGTCTGTGTGGAGTCTGCATGTCCTCCCCCTGTGTGCGTGGGTTTCCTCCGGGTGCTCCGGTTTCCTCCCACAGTCCAAAGATGTGCGGGTTAAGTGGATTGGCCATGCTAAATTGCCCGTAGTGTAAGGTTAATGGGGGGATTGTTGGGTTACGGGTATACGGGTTACGTGGGTTTGAGTAGGGTGATCATTGTTCGGCACAACATCGAGGGCCGAAGGGCCTGCTCTGTGCTGTACTGTTCTATGTTCTAAGGAGTTAGATCTCGCTCAAGGGGCTAAAGGACATAGGGGGGAATGTGGAAACGGGCTACTGAGTGATCATAATGAATGGCAGAACAGGCTTAATGGGCTGAATGGCCTCCTGCTGCTCTTATTTTCTATCTGTATGAACTCACTGCTCTGGGCGGCGCAGACACAGAACCCTTGTCGACAAGCCACTGTGCATCAATCAGATGGCACTCAATCCAGCGGGTTATGTGTGAGACTGAAAGAAGGAGAAAGATAACTGAAAGCAAATTGTTCTAAACCCTACCTTCTCTCTTTGTGCAGAACAAGTTACCTCAAAACAGAAGAGAGAAGGAAAGAAGATGGGAATGGGTTGGCCTGCCCAGCTGGCACAGGAGGAACCAGACCGAACCTGTTCAGATCGAGAGGCCGGCAGGCGGCCTCCATCCAGGAAGGATCCATGCATAATGTAGCTAAGTAGAAACCCAAGGGTGATGCGTTTCTCCATGCTGGAGGCTGCTGATGCAGTCACTCGCACTCTCCCCTCTCATTTACAGGTGCCAGCAGGAAGGGGAGAAGGCCTGAAATGAAAGCCCTGACCAGCAGCTCCTACAATCCAACAGGAAGAGGCAGGGGAAGCCAAGCTTGCCGGAGCGCGGGGGACTGCTGGGAAAGTGGCATCCACACTGCCTGTGTTGGATGACGAGCCTTTGGGATCAACCCGGCCCGAGATGTTGGGGATGCAGCGAGAGAACAAAGAACAAAGAACAAAGAAAAGTACAGCACAGCAACAGGCCCATCAGCCCTCCAAGCCTGCGCCGACCATTCTGCCTGGCTAAACTAAAATCTTCCACATTTCCGCATTCCATATCCCTCTTTTCCCATCCTATTCATGTATTTGTCAAGATGCCCCTTAAACGTCACGACTGTTCCTGCTTCGACCACCGCCTCCGGCAGCTTCCAGGCACCCACTACCCTCTGTGTAAAAAACTTGCCTCGTACATCTCCTCTAAACCTTGCCCCTCGCACCTTAAACCTATGCCCCCTAGTAATTGACCCCTCTACCGTGGGAAAAGTCTCTAACTATCCACTCTGTCTATGCCCCTCATAATTTTGTCGACCTTTATCAGGTCGCCCTTCAACCTTCTTCTTTCCAGTGAGAACAAACTGAGTTTATTCAACCTCATAGCTAATGCCCTCCATACCAGGCAACATCCTGGTAAATCTCTTCTGCACCCTCGCTAAAGCCTCCACATCATTCTGGTTATGTGGCGACCAGAATTGAACACTATACTCCAAGTGTGGCCTAACTAAGGTTCTAAACAGCAACATGACTTGTCAATTTTTATACTCAATGCCCTGGTCAATGAAGGCAAGCATGCCGTATGCCTTCTTGACTACCTTCTCCACCTGTGTTGCCCCTTTCAGTGACCTGTGGATCTGTACATCAAGAACACTCTGACTGTCAATACACTTGAGTGTTCTACCATTCACTGTATATTCCCTACCTGTATTAGACCTTCGAAAATGCATCACCTCACATTTGTCCGGATTAAACTCCATCTGTCATCTCGCCGCCCAGGTCTCCTAACGATCTAAATCCTGCTGTATCTTCTGACAGTCCTCATCGCTATCCGCAATTCCACCAACCTTTGTGTCATCCGCAAACTTACTAATCAGACCAGTTACATTTTCCTCCAACTCATTTATATATACTACAAACAGCAAAGGTCCCAACACTGATCCCTGAGGAACACCACTAGTCACAGCCCTCCAATCAGAAAAGCACCCTTCCATTGCTACTCTCTGCCTTCTATGACCTAGCCAGTTCTGTATCCATCTTGCCAGCTCACTTCTGATCGCGTGTGACTTCACCTTTTATACCAGTCTGCCATGAGAGACCTTGTCAAAGGCCTTACTGAAGTCCATAAAGACAACATCCACTGCCCGACCTGCATCAATCATCCTTGTGACCTCCTCGAAAAACTCCATCAAGTTAGTGAGACACGACCTCCTCTTCACAAAACCATGCTGCCTCTCGCTAAATGGGAGAGATCCTGTCTCGAAAAATTCTCCCCAGTAATTTCCCTATCACTGATGTAAGGCTCAGTGGCCTGTAGTTCCCTGGATTATCCTTGCTACCCTTCTTTTTTTTTTTATAAATTTAGAGTACCCAATTATTTTTTCCAATTAAGGGGCAATTTAGCGAGGCCAATCCACCTATCCTGCACATCTTTTTGGGTTGTGGGGGTGAAACCCACGCAAACACGGGGAGAATGTGCAAACTCCACACGGACAGTGACCCAGGGCCGGGATTCGAACCCGGGTCCTCAGCGCCGTAGGCAGCAATGCTAACCACTGCGCCACCGTGCTGCCCTCTTGCTACCCTTCTTAAACAAAGGAACAGCATTGGCTATTCTCCAGTCCTCCGGGACATCACCTGAAGACAGTGAGCATCCAAAGATTTATGTCAAGGCCTCAGCAATATCCTCCCTAGCCTCCTTCAGTATTCTGGGGTAGATCCCATCAGGCCCTGGGGACTTATCCACCTTAATATTTTTCAAGACGCTCACACCTCGTCTTTTTGGATCTCAATGTGACCCAGGCTATCTACACACTCTTCGCCAGACTCAACATCAACCAATTCCTTCTCTTTGGTGAATACTGATAAAAAATATTCATTACGTACCTCGCACATTTCCTCTGGCTCCACACATAGATTCCCTCCCCTGTCCTTCAGTGGGGCAACCCTTTCCTTGCCTACCCTCTTGCTTTTTATGTACGTGCAAAAAGCCTTGGGATTTTCCTTAACCCTATTTGCTAATGACTTTTCGTGACCCCTTTTAGCTCTCCTGACTCCTTGATTAAGTTCCTTCCTACTTTCCTAATATTCCACACAGGCTTTGTCTGTTCCCAGACTTCGAGCCCTGACAAATGCCTCCTCTTTCTTTTTGATGAGGCCTACAATATCCCTCGTTAGCCAAGGGTCGCGAAATTTGCCATATTTAGCCTTCTTCCTCACAGGAACATGCCGGTCCTGAATTCTTTTCAACTGACATTTGAAAGCCTCCCACGTGTCAGATGTTGATTTACCCTCAAATATCTGCCCCCAATCTATGTTCTTCAATTCCTGCCTAATATTGTTATAATTAGCCTTCCCCAATTTAGCGCATTCACCCGAAAATCACTCTTATCCTTGTCCACCAGCACTTTAAAACTTACTGAACTGTTGTCACTGTTCCCGAAATGCTCCCCTACTGAACCTTCTACCACCTAGCCGGGCTCATTCCTCAATAGCCTCACGGTAGCATGGTGGTTAGCATCAATGCTTCACAGCTCCAGGGTCCCAGGTTCGATTCCCGGCTGGGTCACTGTCTGTGTGGAGTCTGCACGTCCTCCCCGTGTGTGCGTGGGTTTCCTCCGGGTGCTCCGGTTTCCTCCCACAGTCCAAAGATGTGCGGGTTAGGTGGATTGGCCATGCTAAATTGCCCATAGTGTAAGGTTAATGGGGGGATTGTTGGGTTACGGGTATACGGGTTACGTGGGTTTAAGTAGGGTGATCATTGTTCGGCACAACATCGAGGGCCGAAGGGCCTGTTCTGTGCTGTACTGTTCTATGTTCTAATACCAGGTCCAGTACAGCCCCTTCCTTGGTTGGACTATCTACATAATGTTTTAAGAAGTCCTCCTGGATACTCCTTACAAACTCTGCCCCATCCAGGCCCCAGTCAATATTGGGGAAGTTGAAGCCTCCCATCACAACAACCCTGTTGTTTTTACTCTTTTCCAAAATCTGTCTACCTATCTGCTCCTTTATCTCCCACTGGCTGTTAGGAGGCCTGTAGAAAACCCCCAACATTGTGACTGCACACTTCTTATTCCTGATCTCTACCCATATAGCCTCGCTGCCCTCTGAGGTGTCCTCCCGCAGTACAGCTGTGATATTCTCCCTAACCAGTAGCGTAACTCCTCCGCCCCTTTTACCTCCCCTTCTACCCCGCCTGAAACATCTAAATCCTGGAATGTGTAGCTCGAAATCCTGTCCTTCCCTCAACCAGGTCTCTGTAATCCAAGCTCTAAGTTCATCTACCTTGCCTGTTATACTTCTTGCATTAAAACATATGCACTTCAGGCCACCAGTCCCGCAGTTTTCGGCAACATTTCCCTGTCTGCTCTTCCTCAGAGCCATAGTGGCCCTATTTCCTAGTTCTCCCTAAATTTTTTCACCTTCTGACCTATTGCGCCGGTGCCCACCCCCCTGCCATACTAGTTTAAACCCTCCCGTGTGACACTGGCAAACCTCGCGGCCAGGATATTTATGCCTCTCCAGTTTAGATGCAACCCATCCTCTTATACAGGTCACACCTGCCCCGGAAAAGCTCCCAGTGGTCCAGATAACTGAAACCCACACTCCTACACCAGCTGTTTAGTCACATGTTTCGCTGCTCTATCTTCCTATTTCTAGCCTCACTGGCACGTGGCACAGGGAGTAATCCTGAGATTACAACCCTTGAGGTCCTTTCTTTTAACTTTCTGCCTGGCTCCCTGAATTCATGCTGCAGGACCTCATGCCCCTTCCTGCCTATGTCATTAGTACCAATATGTACCAGACCTCTGCCTGTTTGCCCTCCCCTTCAGGATTGCCCACTCCCTGTTCTGAGACATCCTGGACCCTGGCACCAGGGAGGCAACGTACCATCCTGGAGTCTCTTTCACGTCCACAGAAGCGCCTATCTGTGCCCCTGACTGTAGAGTCCCCTATGACTATTGTTCTACTGCGCTTTGACCCTCCCTGCTGAACATCAGAGCCAGCCGTGGTTCCACTGCTCTGGCTGCTGCTGTTTCCCCCTGATAGGCTATCCCCCCCCCCCCTACAGTATCCAAAGGGATATACCTGTTCGAGAGGGGGACAACCACAAGGGATTCCTGCACTGACTGCCTGCCCTTTCTGGTGGTCACCCATTTCTCTGCCTGCACCTTGGGTGTGACCACATTTATATAACTGCTATCTATGACGCTTTCCGCCACCTGCATGCTCCTAAGTGCATCCAACTGCTGCTCCAACCGAACCATGCGGTCTGTGAGGAGCTGCAGTTGGGTGCACTTTCTGCAGATGTAGCCATCCGGGACGCTGGAAGCCTCCCAGACCTGCCACATCTCACAGTCCGAGCACTGCACCCCTATAATTGACATTGCGTTAATTAATTAGTAAATACATTTTTTTTAAATAGTAAAATAAGTTACTCTTGACTATATGTTTCCTAGCACTAGATTTCTACTATAAATGTAAGTGCTGAATACAGTACTCTACGGTCTCTGGCTTAGATACCCCTCTAAAATATGATTAAGTAATTCATTAATTATGTTTAATTAGTTGAACAAATGTTTAATTTTTAAATTTAGTACAGATTCCCTATCAGCCAATCAGGTCACAGCTTTCCTGTGAAGTTACTTTTCAGTTTTTTACCCCCAGTCGGATCACTCAGAATAGCAGAATATCTATCACTTACCTGTTCCCAAGCTGCTCCCCGGCTCTCTCTCTGTCACTCCTGAAAATGAAAGTCGCTGGAACTTGGGGGTAAGATTTTATATCACCTACCTTCCCAGGGTGCTCCCTGGTTTTCTCCCTGCTTCCAGGAATGCACTCTGGATCTCTCCCTGCTGATTACCAGTTACATAGCCAACCGAAGGAAACAGAAAATGGAAACAGCACCTCCTCTCACTCCGCGATGAATTACCACACAGCCCAAATTACCAAGTTCCAATTCCCACTCTGGCTGTGTCTCACTCACTCAGGCAGTGTCTCCTTGACCTGCGCAAAGCTTCGGAGAGGCAAGGAACATCAGGCAAAGGTGGCAACAGAGGCCTACAACAGAGTGGCGGGTGAGGCAGAAGAGTCCGTGTGCCTGTTCTCTGATGAAGTGGTTCTGACCTGTGTGCACATGGATGTCTCCATGGGGAGGATGTCAAATGCCATGAGGAGCCTTGTGCAAGTTCCCTTTCCCCTCAAGGAGTCAGGCAGGGGCACCCAAAAAGAGGAGCAGCAGCTGTTAGTCACCCCTGGGATCTCCACTCCGGACTCTCTGACAATATCCAGCCCAATGAAATTCTCCTTGCCTGTAAGTCTTGTCAGCTTTGTCCTCTGTGACCACAGAGATAGCAGCTGCCCCACAGCAGGACATCCAAAGTCAGCCAGAGCCCTCCAGGCCGAGAGGACTTCTGCCTTGATCACCCAAGGTAACAAAACACTGGCGAGCAGGCTATCTCAATCCCTGATGCAGATATTAGGGGAGCACCTGGAAGAAGTGGTTGGGAACGAAAGATTAAGAATATATGAATCCACATATGGTTTCATGGGCACACTATGATTCTTAATGTTCTCAGACAGCTTTAAATAGGCTGCCATTGCACTTTAATGAGGCATAGTGTGGTTTAATGGTGATCCATAGCCTTTAAGCCTGTTTAACATCCCACCACCTGCCCCCACTCCAACCCATCATCATGGGGCACCCCATGCTGGGTCTATTTCCCCCAGAATCATACATGTTCAAGGCAAGAATCTTTCCCGGGGCCCTTGAGAGCCAAGTGCAAGAAGCCTCCCAAGCACGCTGAGTTTTTGCCCTCCACGTATTGATCTGATGAAATGCCTTCATTGTAAACACTATGTGCTGTGGTTTCCCCCCTCAGTTGTCCAGTTGAGCTGACCTATCGCTCTGCTCACCCCCTCTGACCCGACTCCCATGCAGCATCTCGAGATCTCCACCACGTGGCTCTACGTAGTTACAAGTGGCCATGGTGCATGTGACTTTTCAGGTCAAGTCCTACACCTTCTAACCTTCCCATGTGACCCACACCCTCCCCACAATAACCAGTGACCTCCTGGTGTGACCTTAGAATTCCCCATAGTCACCCTAAACCCTCCCCTGCCACCCTCGTGAAAGTCCAGGTCTCCTGCCTTCCCGAGGAGCTCACCCCCATGACAATGGATATGCCCCTTGCCAACTGCCAGTAATCCCGCCATGGTGGGGCGAGGGAGGGGTACTAGCAAAACCCAACCAGTGTCATGGTCATACTTGTGGTTACTGAGGAATCAACACCATTATGGAAAGTAGAAAATAGTTTGATAGCCGATAGCATTCACTTCTCTTTAATGCCGCAGAAATGGAGTGAATTATTGGCCACAAGCACACAGTCAGTGCCTGATGTTAACGCATAGAGGGAAGAATAGGTGGGAGTGTAGAACTCAGGCTCTCACAGTGCAAGCGGATCATCTTCCCAGTTCAGTATCAGGTGCCTGTATACTTATCACCCTTTTCCACAGCAGGTTAAGAGCCACGTCTCGCAGTCTGTTAAACAGACGGCATTCCATTGTAACAGCCTGCCTTGTGAAGGAGAGAGGAGTTTAAGGAAAACAAGAAGGCAGATCAAAGTGACCACAACAGAGCACTTCCCTTTCAAATGGTGCACCGGTTCTATGCTATTTGTTAAAACCTTTAATGTGTCTTTTGTTGCAATAAAATGAGGGAAAAATACCAAAGAACAAAACGCTTCTGCATTCTCTGTCAAATTGTCTACAGGCCTTGAAATCCTCTTGGCGACATGAACAGACAAACATTTGAGATATCTGTGACACTCCTGCCCACTATTTCAATGCAGGTGTGAACCCGTTTCTTTAAACTCATACGAACATATGAATTCGGAGCAGGAGTAGGCCATTCAGCCCCGCGAGCTTGCTCCACTATTCAATAAAACCATGGCTGATCAGATTGTAACCTCAACCCCATATTTCTGCCTATCCCCGATACCACCCCCTTGTTAATCACACTCTATCTAGCTCTGAATTAAAAACATTCAAAGTCTCTGCTTTCACTGCATTTGAGGAAGGGTCCCAAAGACTCATGACCCTCTGAGAGAAAACAAATTCTCTGCACCGTTGTCTTAAATGGTGTGAACCTTTCATTTTAAAACAGTGACTCCTAGTCCTAGATTCTCCCACTAGAGGAAACCTCCTCCATTCATCCACCCTGTAAAAACCCCTCAGGGTCTTAAAGGTTTCAACCACGTCTCCTCTTACTCTCTGAAACTCCAGTGAATACAAGCTGTCCAACCTTTCATTATAAACAACCCACCCACTCCACGTGTTAGACTGATGAGCCTTCCCTGAACTCTTTTCAACAAATTTACACCTTTACTAAATAAGGAAGCCAGTGCTGTACACAGTACTCCAGGTGTGGTCTCACCAATGTCCTGTACAACTAAAGCATAACCGCCCCACGTTTGTGTTCAATTCCCCTCACAAAACTCAATAACAAATAACAAAGAAAAGTACAGCACAGGAACTGGCCCTTCGGCCGGCCATGCTGCCCACCTAAACTAAAATATTCTACACTTCCGGGGTGCGTATCCCTCTATTCCCATCCTATTCATGTATTTGTCAAAATGTCCCTTAAACGTCACTATCGTCCCTGCTTCCACCTCCTCCTCCAGCAGCGAGTTCCAGAGACCCACTACCCTCTGTGTAAAAAACTTACCTCGTACATCTCCTCAAAACCTTGCCCCTCACACCTTAAATCTATGCCGCCTAATAATTGACCGCTCTACACTGGGAGAAAGTCTCTGACTATCCACTCTGTCTATGCCCCTCATAATTTTGTAGACCTCTATCAGGTCACCCCTCAATCTCCTTCATTCCAGTGAGAACAAACCACGTTTATTCAACTTCTCCTCATAGCTAATGTTCGCCATACCAGGCAACATCCTGGTAAATCTCTTCTGCACCCTCTCTAAAGCCTCCACATCCTTCTGGTCGTGTGGCGACCAGAATTGAACAGTATACTCCAAGTGTAGCCTAATTAAGGTTCTATACAGCTGCAACATGACTTGCCAATTCTTATACTCAATTCCCCGGCCAATGAAGGCAAGCATGCCGTATGCCTTCTTGACTACCTTCTCCACCTGTATTGCCCCTTTCGTTAACCTGTGGGCCTGTACATCAAGATCTCCCTGACTGTCAATACTCAAGGTTTCTACCATTCACTGTATATTCCCTACGTATTTGACCTTCCAAAATGCATTACCTCACATTTGTCCGAATTAAACTCCATCTGCCATCTCGCCGCCCATTGTATTAATTTTTCTGATGACTTGCTGTAACTCGTCAATTGTGATTCATGGACAGTGGAATTTTGCACATTATTTGCCATTATTATTGCTGACAGTAACCAATCAATCTGCCTCTGCTACTATTGCCCACGCGTCCAAATCTATCCCCAGCCTCCCTTCTGCACCCCCCAAGTACTCTTTGGTTCCAAGTCCATGGCACACATGAATCAGGGCAGTACAGTAGCATAGTGGTTAGCACAATTGCTTCACAGCTCCTGGGTCCAAGGTTCGATTCCCGGCTGGGTCACTGTCTGTGCGGAGTCTGCATGTTCTCCCAGTATCTGCGTGGGTTTCCTCCAGGTGCTCTGGTTTCCTCCCACAGTCCAAAGATGTGCAGGTTAGGTAGACTGGCCATGATAAATTGCCCTTAGTGTCAAAAAAGGTTAAGTGGGGGTTACTGGGTTACGAGGATAGGGTAGATACATGGGCTTGAGGAGGGTGCTCTTTGTAAGGGCTGATGCAGACTCGATGGGCCGAATGGCCTCCTTCTGCACTGCAAATTCTATGATTCAATGAAATAGAATAGAAAAATTATGTTATTATTGGATCTATTTGAACTGGCAAAATTAAAGTTGCCATAGTCTCAGATGACCAATAGGCTTTGTCCTCAATGACCTTTGACAGATGACTTTTGAGGGGGAGAGCTGACTGATGGTGATTTAACCTGAGGATCACCACACCTCAGGCGAGGGGAAAGGTGAGGCTGTCATGAGTTACCTCAGCTGATACGGGAATTGAACCCGTGTTGCTGGCTTCTCTTGGCATCACAAACCAACTGTCTAGCCAACTGAGCTAAACCGGCCACCAAGCTAGTGTGTGCACTGCACTGTCAGGAAGTGCATTCCAGGTCACAGTTCACTACATGCAAACACTTCTGCCTTTCTCCTGTCAATAACCTTAAATCTGTGCCCTCTCATTGTCAGTAGAAACAGTGGACCCCATTAACTGCAGCAGCACTTGGATAGGTCGACAGAATGAGCAAACAAATGACAGAAGGAATTTAATACAGAGCAATGTTACTTGGAGTACTTTGGCATAAGCATTTGAGAAAGGCAGCAAAGAATAAATGGCGCAGTTCTGAAAAATGTGCCTGGGCAGAGGCACCTGGGATTTATGTGCCTTGATCCTTGAAGGCGAGAGGACACAGTGAGAGAGCAGTTAGCAAAGTATACGGACCATGAGCTCCGTCAATAGGGTTATTGAGGACAAAATGACTGACGTTATGCTGACTCTACGTAAAATTGATTAAATCCCACTGAATCCAATTCTGGTCGCTACACTTTAGGAAGGATGTGAGGGTCTTTGAGGAGATGCAAAGGAGATTTATCAGAATGGTTCCAGGGGTGGGAGGATTTCAGCAACCAGGTAAGGTTGGAGATGCTGAGGGGGTTGTTCTCCTTGGAGCGAAAGAGATTGACGGGAGAATCGATAAAAGGTGTACAAAATTATGACAGGTTTTGGTGAGGTAGTCAAAAAACAAACCGTTTGGGACAAGGACTGGGAGACACAGATGTAAAGTCATGAGAGGTGAGGGAATGTGAAGCAGCACCTGTTATTAACATGACAATGACCTGGAACTAGCTGCCACCAGGGTGGCGGAAGTGGAGATGGTCAACGTTTGCAAAAAGAAATTGGATTGGCATTTGAGCCAAATTATTTTTTTTTTCCCTTTATAAATTTAGAGTACCCAATTATTTTTTTCCAATGAAGGGGCAATTTAACGTGGCCAATCCACCTAGCCTGCACACCTTTGGGTTGTGGGGGCGAAACCCACGCAGACACGGGGAGAATGTGCAAACTCCACACGGACAGTGACCCAGAGCCGGGATCAAACCTGGGACCTCGGCGCCGTGAGGCAGCAGGGCTAACCCACTGCACCACCGTGCTGCCCGCATTTGAGCCAAATTAACTTACAGGGAGGGATATTCCATGCCTCCCACTGCATGTTTCACGGCTGTGGGATTATCCGGTCCCATTGCTGTCAACGGGCTTTCCTGTTTTATCCACGGTGTGCCACCGGGAAACCCATGCCGAGGGTTTTGTCATCTGCGGGAAAGGAAGATTCAGGTGGCAGGAACAGCCGGAAATTTCCAACCATGGTGCTATGGGGATAAAACGGGGGAATGGGACTGATTGGGTTGTTCTGCAGAGGTCGGTACAGACTCAATGGGATGATTTTCGCTGTGGGGGAAGCTTTCTTTAAAGTGTGTTGGTTTGTGACCGACTTTTCTACCAGGTGGCCGACAGTACACACTTCATCCCCCTGAAAAATTCAGTCCCATACCTCTTCATCGCTACACAAAGACCCCCTGCTTCCACCTTCATAATATCACCCTTTGGTTGTTAAAACCAAACATTATGCCATTGTCATCGCTGAGTCAATTATTTAAATGCTTTTCTAGCTCACCTTCCAGCTTCCACCCACTATTGGCTTCAGCTCATAGAAAGCCCTGTATTAGTCTCCTAACCTGTACCAGGTCTAGTTTGTCCATCGCACGCATTGTTGCTGATATACACTGCCTCCTGCCACCCCCTCCTCTGCCTCCCACCATCAGTTCTCCCAATTTAAAATTTGCATTCTTATATTGAAAAGGATCCACGGTTTCACCCATCCCTATCTATGTGGTCTATATTTTAAAAGGTTGGGTTAAGTTTATATTTGTTGCAAAAAAACTAGGTAAGGTACACAGACTGTGTGTCTGCTAAATATGTAATTAAGGAGTCGTAAAACGGTGAAGTAATTAATGATTTTAACCACTTGTTTACAGAGAAAGGGCTAATGGAATCATGTTTTGATTGCTGGAGATTCACTGTAGATAATTTTTCAGGCAGCAGTGTTTAGTCCTAGCTAAGCAAATCACGGAACTTAGTGGGATACAGTCGATGTCTGGGAGGAGCCAAGTTTATCTGTAATTTTGCTGTCTGATATAGGATTTTAAGTAAAACATCAGTCTTTGCCAAATGCCAATCTTCTTAGGTTGAGAAGAAGGGTACTGGACCTGCTCTCTCCAAACGTCTCTACATTGCTAAGCAAGTCAACCTGTTTTGTTAATTTTATGTATAAGTGGCATTTGAACTGTATTGGGGTGCTTAATTGTAGTTAGTAGCAAGTATAGATAGTAAGTTTAAGTTTTTCCTTACATTTAAGAACTGTTTGACTGTTAATTGAGAAACAATTTCTTTGATATTAATGTGGTTAATTCTGTGCTGAAAGTAAAGTTTGTTTTAACCTAAAAGATATGTGTTGGTCAGAGTCATCACTCCTGGGGTGACGTATCCTTTCCTGACAGTTTTACAAATTTAAAAATAACTGTTTTGGGTTCTTGTTGGTAACCTAACAAATGTTGGCTTATGATCTGGTATTCAAACAAATGTTGGGGTCTATTTTGGCATCCATACAGATGTTGGGGTCTGGTCCAGTATCCTAACAAATGTTGGGGTCTGATCCGGTATCCTAATAGCACCTACAGGAAATATGTGGATCTTATGCCTTTCAATATGCACATTGGTCTAGTTGATGACAACAGTCCCCCAAATGTATATGCAAACAAAGACCTGAGTTAGGGGTGGGGGACAGGGAAGGTTTTTTTGATGAAGGAGAGTGGCAGGCATGGGGTGGGGTCTGAACCTTGGCTCCCATGTCAGTCCAAACTGACCTGGAACTGTATCCTGGGCTTCTTGGAGATTGGTTGATAACCTTTAAATTTGTTTTTCAGGTTTCCTTTTGTTGCTTGTGATCCAGAAGGGGCACAAGGTCTTTCCTCGGCCTCCTAACAAGAACAGCCAGAAGGCCCTGGGATACCCTGAGGCCCAGGCCTGTTACCCAGCCCCTCGTCAATTGAAACCCTGAACTCCACAACACTCCACCCCGCTTGTTGGCCCTCCTGCCCTCAGCTAGATTGTCATTCAGGCCAGCTGTCAATCAAACAATTGCAACATGTTATTTAAATGATGCCGCTGTTAAGATTGTCATCCTAATGCTTCCTCATCCCCAATCCTTGCTAGGACTTGCACACCTCACCGTCTCCCCATTGTGATCATGGCCATGGGAAATGACAATGTGCTCAAGACTTTGAAGGGGAACGGGAGATTGGAGATGGGCCAATGGTTTGCATGATGTTAGGAAATCAGACCAGACCGCAATCTTTGTGAAGACATTGGGCGAGAACTCCAAACAATTTTCAATCTGTAAAACTGTGAGGAAGAATCCTGCACCCCAGGAGTATTAACTCTGGCCAACGGGTATCTTTAATGTTAAGACGGACTAATTTAAACGCAAAATTAACCACATTAACACCAAAGAAATAGTTTTACAATTAACAGTCAAATAGTTCTTAAAAAAAGGGAAAAAACTTTACCTTATGTCTTCACTGTAAATATTCTGACAAAGCAAAAGTTCAAATGCTACTTATAAATAAAGTTAACAAAACAGTTCCTTGCTTATCAATGCAAACCTTTGGAGAGAGAGACCCTTTTCAGGAATAACCAATATGCAGTCAGAGTCATTACTCCTGAAGTATCCTTTTCTCATAGTCAGTGTTGTAATGTAGGAAACATGACAACTAAATTGGGAATAGCGAGCTCCCACAAAACAGGAATTTGATAACGACCAGATAATCTGTTTTTGCAAGATTGATCGAGGGATAAATATTGACCAGGGAGAACTCCCCTCCTCTTCTTCAAAATCATGCCATGAGTTTTATTTCTGTCGACCTGGGACTATGGTTTCATGACATCGCCTCCAAAAAGACAGCGGGTGGGATTTTCCAGCCCTTCCTGATGGCAGGATCTTCCAGTCCCGCCATTGGTGAGCTACCTCTGCCTCCAGAAAACATGCCATTTGGGGGGGGGGGGGGGGGGGGGAGTGCTAAAAATCCCAACCCTCACCTCAGGTGCAGCAGTCCCTCGGTTTACCCACTGTCTGTCTAGAATTTTATTTCCAAGTTTCTGAAGCAGCAATCATGCCCTCCACCTTTTGTTTCGGAAGGTGTGCTACCCATCGAGCTCTCTTTGGTATATGTATGGTAACTCGGCAGTGACCTTCACTCGCCAGCTGTCCAGCGTCAGATTGAGGCACATTGCGATATACATCATTGAAAGCACTGACCTATCTCTCAGCAGCAATATGGTGAGTCATTTTCTGTCTGGCCATGGGGTCTCAGCAAGACCTTAGTGAGAAACACTGGTCCTAAGCTAATTACTTTGTTGAGCTGCCCTTCAACAAGAAGGGAGGCAATTAACCATTTTTTTTAATGCTCTAGCTGCTAATATCTTGATCTTCTGTCTCACATTTTGTCTAGCACACTCAGACTTCAGCTTCAGGCACTGATCATATCCTCATGTGTGAAAGATTCTTCCGGCAGCCTCCCAGAGGGAGTCCCGGATCTATGTGCGCAATTACAACATGTCCCTCAGTTATCTCGGGCAATCTTGAGACATTTTCTCGCCGTAAAATAGAACCCTGAGTGGGGAATTGCTGAACAGAACTGTGTTTTGTAAGAACTTTCATCATTGCTTTTGTGGTCTGTTCTGACAGTAACTGCTGGCCCACAGATTTTAATGTGGTTTTCCTAATAGTGTGTTTCAGTCCCTTGGTCGGTGAAAAAAATAAGGCCGACAGGTCCTGGCATGCACCAGGAAGAGGTAATATTGCTCGAAAGATACTTTTGAAATTCTGCTCTCTAAGACGTATCTTTGTCCACCCACCACCTTCACGCGCCCTCCTCCGCCATCCTTCTCCCCCGACCTCTACCAACCCTTCCCTTTGTTTGCTCCATTTCCTTCCCCCTCGTCTGCAGAAAGTATTGGCTTTTTCTGGGAGAGAATCCCCCTCCCGTGACTGCCAGCGAGAGTCCCGGTACTGTCATAACCTGCCGCACGGGGCTTACGGGATGGGAATAATTGTCTTCCCCATGCCCCTTGCGCAGTACGAGGTCCCTTGTTAAGGGTGTGAGCAAACTCAATATGTTGCATGTAAAGTCGGCTAGTTCGGCATTGATTGTTAAGACCCGGCTGGGGACTACTGGGAGCTGCGTATTAGCCTTGTAAATAAACCTAAGTTCCTTTGATGCAACTCGGTGTGGACTCTCCGTGACCTCATAAAAGGTACACCATCCAAAGTGCGGCTGTTCATGTCTTGGTCCAGTGAGTGCAGCTCTGCAAGACATTTAACCATGATGTGAATCATTAAGCCTCAATGGTGTCTTCATTTACTGAGGTAAGCTTTCTAACTATTAGCAGCAGGAACCTCCAACTCGTTTATTCATCCTGCACAAGTCACCCACTGTTGTCATTTCAAAGACCATGAACAACCAGAAAGCAGAGATTGATTGAAGCAGGCGTAAATTCGGGGACCTCAAATCTGACCCTTCACAAATGGCTGACGGGTCTGGATTGCACCAGAAGAAATATGGAGATATGAGCCTGGAGTTCGTTGGAGTGAATTTAAGGAGGCCAGGAATGATTTAATTTTTCCACTGTCCCCTTCCTCCCTTGCCACTTCTGCTGGTCAATGGACCAGCACATGAACAGAGCTGCCCTGGAATCCCAGCTTCATGAAGTTTGTGATTAAGAGCCTATCTGAGCACCAATATATTCCAGAAGAGTGCTCCCAGCAGTATGTGATGCTTAGTGTGGACGAGTCCAGTGGTTGCAAAGTTGCACATCAGTGAAGCTCCAATGACTGAGACCCTTTTGCAAAGTGAAACAGTCTTTAATGAATGCTCAGTCTTCGCTTTCATTGCTGCCAGGAGATTATTCCGATGGAGATCGCTGGGTATATTGAGGGAGTGTGCCCAGCAGAAGAACTATAGAGAGCGGGCATTGCTGAGCCTCTTCTTATAACCCCAAACAAACGGCTGTAAGTGAGCTGAATCAAGCACCCAGCACACTGACAGATGTGGCCAAGCAGTTGCCAGGCAGCTTCATGACCCAACACAAGGGGCCAGAGGGTTCTTTCAATCCCATGTGCCCCCTTGTTAAGATCCACCAGCCTCTTTCGGAAACTGTCATAGAATCATAGAATCCTTATAGTGCAGAAGGAGGCCATTTGGCCCATCGGGTCTGCGCCAACTCTTCGAAAGAGCAACCTACCTCGGCCCAATTCCTGTTCCAGCCCTGTATCCCCACCCAATCTTTGGACATTAAGGGGCAATTTACCATGGCCAATCCACCTGACCTGCACATCTTTGAACTGTGGGAGGAAACCGGAGCGTCCAGAGGACCAACACAGACACAGGGAGAAAGTGCAAACTCCACACAGTCACCTGAGGTTGGAATTGAACCCGGGTCCCTGGCGCTGTGAGGCAGCGCTACTAACCATTCTACCACCGTGCCGCCCCCTGTCACTGTGGCTGAGCTGAGAAGGAGTTAGACTTCACATAAATCCAGAAGATGGAGCAGTATATGTTTCAGATTAAAAGGAACAGGGTCCACTGTGGCTAAACGTAATAGTTAGGAGCAGGAGTGGGCCATTCGGCCCCTCGAGGCTGTTCTGTCATGCGATAAGATCCTGGCCTACCTGATGTGTCCTCAACTCTACATTCCTGTCCATCCCTTGTGACTCTTGACTCCCTTGTCAATCAAAGTTCTCCCTGACTGGGCCTTGAGAAGGATGCCCGAGAGATGGAACTTTAATCCATCAGCTCACAATGATTCAAACACAGTTCTTACAGTAAAATCGTTTAACTCATTCAGGAACTGAAAATACTGGGCAATCTCAGCAGGTCTCTCAGCATCTGTGGAGAGGGAAGGGAACTAATGTTTTGAGTCAGGATGACTCTTTGTCAAAGCGAGAGCGAACTGGAAATAGGATCAGATTTATACTGTTGTCGGGGCCGGGTGGTGGTGGACAATGGCGTGGAGTAGTGAGGCTAGATAGAGGGCGAGTGACAGGTGAAGATTGACAAAGATGTTGGGGACAGAAAGACAAAGGGAATGTAAATGGAGGTGATCAATGCTAAGAAGGTGCTGATAGTGGCACATTAAGAGATCAGAATGTGTTAATGGCAGAACAAAGTGTCAAAGGACAACTGGGAACAGGGAACAGATGGCTAAAGTGGGGTGGGGGGAGGGTGAACAATGGTGAGGGAAAAACAGATCGATGGAAGGAACTAATTAACTCAATGAACTCATTACACCGGTCAAACTTAAATTCTTTTTCAATCAATGAGAGTTATAGATCCAGAAGAATGGAAAAGCAAGGATTGCACATCCGTTAAGTCACTTACGTGAGCCAAGGTTTTCTCACACTCAATGTGTAACCCACATGCACGTTTCTAACTATAACTGTCATTGCTTATTCATTTTCTTTTAAACGTAATGAAGATTTGACAACAGCTGTGGGGGTCTTACATTGAAAACTACTGATCAGCTGTGGGATTATTCTGCGGATGCTCCCTCCAGATCCCCCACCAAAACGAGGAAGTAGTTTAACATGCTGACTGAAATGTGGAAGGCGATTGTGAGACCTGCTCTATCCCTTGGACATGAGCTAGGATTGAGGAGCCAGTTGGTTAGAGCAATGGGATTTGAGTGAATCATTCATTTGAGTGGCACTGTGGTTAGCACTGCTGCCTCACAGCTCCAGGGACCCGGGTTCAATTCCTGCCTCGGGTGACTGTGTGGAGTCTGCACGTTCTCCCCATGTCTGCGGGGGTTTTCTCCGGGTGCTCCAGTTTCCTCCCACAGTCCAAAGATGCGCAGGTTAGGTAGATTGGCTGTGCTGAATTGTCCCTTTGTGTCCAGAGGGTGGGTTTACGGGGAGGTACGATGCTCTTTTCAAGGGCTGGTGCAGACTGGATGGGCCAAATGGCCTCCTTCTGCACTGTAAATTCCATGATTCTATGATAGGTTCTTGAAAGACTGCTGTTACGACCAGGATGGGAGAGGTAAACACCCACACACACATGGAGGAAGTGTACCAAAGGATGGGATTTTACCGTCGCGTGAGACTGCAAATTGCCGCCCAAGGTAAATGGTCCGTCAAATTTCTGGTCTTGTGCGTGGCAAATCATGTTGCAGCTGGACCTCGTCACGTCCGACTTGGTGTCAAGACAAGGCATTTGAATCTCGCGAAAGGACACTTGTAAGATTTGCGATGCTCAAATGCCTTGCGAGATTTAACGGAGTCTCGCAAGACATCGCGATCTGAATCTTGCCCTCACTGGATGTGGTACAGATTTACATATTTAAATAAGCTTTCGCAGGATTCTCCCAGCGCCCGTGACCTCACCAGGGCGCCATTTAGCACTGGTTTCCACAAACATAGACCAGTTGTAATGGCACCTGGGGAGTCTCCCAGGCCATTAGAGACCCCCGGGTAGTCAGTGACATGGCAGATTGGTACCTTGGCTGTGCCAACCTGGGACTCGGGCACCTTGCCACTGCCAGGATGGCAGTGCCAGGGTGCCTGGATACCAGGTTGCCATTGCCAGGGATCTGGCCAGGGTGGGCCTTACCAGGTAGAGGGGGATTGAGGGAATGTTCAGTGGGGCCTCCCCGTGGATGGAGGAGTGGGAGGGATTGAAAATGGGAGGCGGTTGAAAAGTGGTGGTGGCTGAAAGGGACGGGGGAGATCGGGACAGCCAGACAAGATGGCGCCCAGATCTGCGAGTGCGGAATCGGTGATCCCCTCAGGATTACATCGGACTGTCAGCCTAGATTTTGTGCTCGGGTTTTTGGGATTAGAACAACTTTCCAGCTCACAGGTAAGAAAAAGTAAATCAAGGAGTCAATGGCTCACAACAAGCTTGGGTTTAAAAACTTGTAGGTTCCTACCAGGTGGAAATTCGGAGAGAGATATGAATTTGTGCTAGTGTAAAACAGGCAATACGTAGCAAGTCGGCAGCCATTTTATATCCTTCCCCCTCTCAGGCCAATGGAAAATAAAAACGGAAAGAGATGTAAAATGGAAGGCTAGCTCAGCATCACCTATTTTATCACACAAAGTCAGAATCTGCACTGTCCATGTTCGACAGTTTTAAGTTCTAGGAAAGGGGTGTGAAAGTAGGACATGGTGCCATGGACTTAGATTTGTCTCATAATTGCCACATTTATGGGCTTTTCACAGTAACTTCATTGCAGTGTTAATGTAAGCCTACGTGTGACAATAAAGTAAGAAGTCTTACAACACCAGGTTAAAGTCCAACAGGTTTGTTTCAAACACGAGCTTTCGGAGCGCTGCTCCTTCCTCAGATTCACCTGAGGAAGGAGCAGTGCTCTGAAAGCTAGTGTTGGACTTTATTTAACCTGGCATTGTAAGACTTCTTACTGTGCTCACCCCAGTCCAACGCCGGCATCTCCACATTGTGACAATAAAGATTGTGATTATTATTATTTAATCAGGATGGATGAGGGTTTCAGAAGCTGATGAGCTGAGGTAGGGCAGAGTAGGAGGAGTTCCTGGTTAGGAACAGCACCAAGCGTTAAAAGGACAGGCACGGATAGAGAAGGTGGCATACAGTGAAAGAGACCATGAAGGTGTCACATTAAGGAAGCAGTTGGTCAGGATGGATAGGTATATATTGTGAGCTCAGAGGGTTTTCGCTTGATTTATGTTTTGGGGAAATGAGGAGAAAGAACTTTTGAGCATTTATAAGAACTTAAAGGATGGCAGAAAGCTTGGGCAATCAAAATGGTTCTGCATCGAACAAGTGGGCCAATGTTCAATGTAGAACCCATTATTGGTGTAAGACAATTGATCTTCTCTTGTGCTCCATGTCTACATTCCTGGGGACACTATTAGAATACAAGCACTCTGTAAATTCAGGTAGTTGATATTGAAGGAGGATGAAGAAGTAGAAAAAACTTCCATTCTTTTTTATTTATTTATTTTTCTATATATTTAGAGTACCCAATTCATTTTTTCCAATTAAGGGGCAATTTTAGCGTGTTCAATCCACCTACCCCACACATCTTTGGGTTGTGGGGGCGAAACCCACGCAAACACGGGGAGAATGTGCAAACTCAACAGGGACAGTGACCCAGAGCCGGGATCAAACCTGAGTCCTCGGCGCCGTGAGAATGCAGTGCTACCACTGCCCCACCGTGCTGCCCTACTGTGCTTGATTGCTTAAGCCTGGGTGTGGACTCAGAGAAAAGTTAACAAATTGTTCAGCTGGAAGCCCCAGCTGAATTGATGTCTAAAAAGGTTGGAAGCAACCGACATCCTGCCAAATCTCCGCCTGTTCTGTGGCCCATGAAAATCTCTCAGGTCCTCCCCCAACTGAATATCATTCCTGTCACAAATTCTGTTCCCTGACCATCATTTCCATCCAGCTCCCTCGGAGTTGTCTGAGGTTGAAGCTGAGTAGGACTGTTGGCAGCCTTGATATTGTGCGTAACTCCGAGATGGATCTCTGACCATTTTTCTATTTTGGCACCAAGGTATCCTATCTACACCTCCGTAACATCCTCCTACTCTGCCCTACCTCAGCTCATCAGCTTCTGAAACCCTCATCCATGCAGTTGTTACATTTAGACTTGAGTATTCCAATTCCTTGCCGACTGTTCTCCCTACAGAGACTTATGCGTATCCCCAAACTCTGCTCTCTGCATTTTAACTCATATCAAGTCTTTCTCAACCATCACCAACATGCTTCCGATCTATCCTGGCTCCTAATCTGAAAACACCTCAATTTAAAAATTCTCACCCTCATTTTCCATGGTCCATCGCTATCTCTGTAATCACCTCCAACCCAGAAGCCTTTCTGATGTCTGTGCTCCTCCTTTGCATCTTGCACATCCCCTATTTTAAATGCTCTTCCATCGCTGTCAGCTGTCTTGGGCTCCCTAAATCTCTCCACCTCTATACATCTCTCTCTTCTTGTATGATCCTCCTTGAAACCAACTCTTTGACCAAGCTGACATCTTCATCAGTGACAAAGTGTCAGGTTTTGTTCGATAATGCCAGTGTTGTACTCATTGGGATGGTGTGAATCACACAAGCATAAACTACGCAAGTCAAACATGTTGAGGGCAAGAGTCACAGACATGACTTTAAACTGCGCCAATGCCCACCCCTGGTCCCACCACTTCTTATGCCATTTCCGACAAGAGAAAGGGATGTAAAACCAACACTTACGCAATTCTTACACAATTCAGGGAACAGTGAGGTTCTTCAACAGTCCTGAGCGCATGTCACAATGGGAGGAACACGGGGAAATCTCCCTGGTCAATGTCCAATAAGCTTTGCTGGAATCCCAGGAGGAGATGCTGGCACAGTGGTAAAGTCTAGTAATCTAGAAGCGCAGGCCAATTCTCAAGGAGCATCAATTTAATTCCCACCACAGCAGCTGATGGAATTTGAATTCAATTCATTAATATCTCGAATTGAAAGCTGGTCTGAGTCATGGCGACCATGGAACTCTCATTGATTGTCATAAAAATGTCCTTTTGAATGTCCTTGCGAATGTCCTTTTAGGAAGGAAATCTGCCATCCATACATGGCCTGGCCTACATGTGCCTCCAGATCCACAGCAATGTGGGACATTTGTCCATAAAGGATTGGATTCAGGTTGTGATGCGCTCCCCTCTTGCTTGCTGCTGCTTGAGCAGGTGAATTTCTCCTTCAATTTGCCATTCCCTCGCAGGAAAGGCAAGAGTTTTACATTCCCTGCAGCTCCCAGGTTCCTATGCTTCTTCTGTCAAAAATGAATCCCTCATTATCCAGACTCTCCCATGGAGAATGGCCTAAGTGAGTGATATGCTCGAGGGCAGCCAGTGTTTGTGAGTTTGGTGGGCAGAACAAGCGAGTACTACACCGAGACACTTTGAGGAAACAGAATGCCGACTAAAGGGGGCAAATGTTCTTCTGGTGCCTTCCAACTTGCAGTTGTCCCAAAATCTGAGAGTGTTTTCATTTTCCCTCAGGCTTTCATGCACGCACTCTTCACTGTGCTTGGAGGATCAAAGATTACACAATGGAATAACAATTGCTGAACTGGTGAATAAGGCACACAATGGCGGTATAGGAAAATAGACATGTGAGAGCATGACTCAAGGCTACAACACAGCTGCGGAATCATGCCTATTGATCAATGAAGACCAGGTGACAAAGTTCCAAGGCTGTAACCCAATTAAAGCATTCACAAACATCACAGACTGCCAGAGTGAAGCACAGAAAGCTTGCGAGGTACAGCATCCATTTCAGGGCAGGCAATCAGCAGGTGATGGGGCGCGATGACGCAGTGCCACACTGCAGTGTCCATATAATTTAAGATCCCAAATAATCCTCGCAACCTCTGTACACTGGAGGCTTGGACAGTGAGCCAGAGGCTGTGATTTCCACTCTGTGTTTTTGTATTTTGTTTCACCAGATGTGGATTTGTTGGCTAGACCAGTGTATATTGCCCAGGGGATGGTTTTGGGTTTGGATGATGCAGCTTTGGTGTGTTCCTCAGTGTATCTTATACACACAGCTGCTACTGTGTGTCCGTGGTAGAGGGAGTGAAGGTTTGTGAATGGGGAACCAATCAAGTGGGCCGTTTTGTTCCAGATGGTGCCGAGCTTCTTGAGTATTGTTGGAGCTGCACTCATCCAGGCAAGTGGGGCGTGTTCCATCACACTCCTGAATTGTGCCTGGTAGATGCTGGACAGACCTTTTGGAGTCAGGGGTGAGTTATTTACTACTAGATTCATAGCTTCTGACCTGCTGTTGAAGTTACAGTATTTATATGGCTAGTCCAGTTCCATTTCTGGTCAATGATGACCCACAGGATGTTGATAGTGGGAGATTCAGCAATGGTAATGCCACTGAATGTCAGGGGCAATGGTTAGATTCTTCCTTGTTCGAGATAGTCATTGTGTGCCACTTGTGTGGTACAAATGTTACTTTGCACTTGCCAGCCCAAGCCTGGATATTGTCCAGGTCTTGTTACATTAGGCCTTGGATAAATTCTGTATCTGATGAGTCAGGAATGGTGCTGAACATTGTGCAATTATCAACAAACATCCCTACTTTTGACCTGATTATGAAAGAGAGGTCGAAGGGCAGCACGGTGGCCTAGTGGTTAGCACAACCGCCTCACGGCGCTGAGGTCCCAGGTTCGATCCCGGCTCTGGGTCACTGCCCGTGTGGAGTTTGCACATTCTCCCCGTGTCTGCGTGGGTTTCGCCCCCACAACCCAAAGATGTGCAGAGTAGGTGGATTGGCCACGCTAAATTGCCCCTTAATTGGAAAAAATAATTGGGTAATCTAAATTTAAAAAAAAAAAAATTAAAGAGAGGTCGTAGCTGAAATAGCTGAAGGTGGTTGGGCCGAGGACACTACCCTTTCGGAACTCTTGCAGTGATGTCATGGGAATGAGATGATTGGCCTCCAACAACCACAACCATCTTCTTTTGTGCTAGGTATGACTCCAACCAGTGGAGTGTTTTCCCCCTGATTCTCATTGACTCTAGTTTAGCTAGCGCTCCTTGATGTCATGCTCGGTAAAACGCTGCCTTGCTGTCAAGGGCAGTCACTCTCACTTCACATCTGGCATTAAGCTCTTTTGTCCATGTTTGTACCAAGGTTATAATGAGTTCAGGTGCTGAGTGGTCCTGTAGGAACCCAAATTGAGTGCCAATGAGCGGGTTTTTGCTAAGTAATTTCTGCTTGATAGCACTGTTGACGACTCCTTCCATCACTTTACAGATGTTTGAGAGTAGACTGATAGGGTGGTAATTGACCGGATTGAATGTTTCCTCTTTCTGTGTACAGAATACACTGCACAATTTTCCACATTGCTGAATAAATGCCAGTATTGTAGTCAGTAGTTGGACAGCTTGGCTAGGGGCATGTCAGGTTCTGGAGCACAAGTCTTCAGCACTATTGCCAGTGCATGTGGCCTTTGTAGTATCCAGTACCTTCAGCAGTTCCTTGATATCACGTGGAGTGAATTGCATTGACTGAAGACTGACATTGGTGATGCTGGGGAAATCCGGAGGAGGCCGAGATGGATCATTCACTCAGCACTTCTTGCTGAAGATTGTTGTAAATGCTTCAGCCTTGTATTTTGCACAGATATGATGGGCTTCTCCATCATTGTGGATGCGGATATTTGAGGAGCCTCCTCCTCCAGTGAGTTGTTTAATTGTCCATCGCCATTCATGGCTGGATGTGGCAGGACTGCAGAGCTTAGATCTGATGAGTTAATTGTGGAATTGCTTAGCTCTGTCTATTATTTGATTCTTATGCTGTCTGGCACACAAGTAGCCCTGTGTTGCAGCTTCACTTGGTTGACACCCCATTTTTAGGTATATCTGGTGTTGCTCCTGGTATGCCCTCCTGCATTCTTCACTGAACAGGTTGAAAAATGAAATGAAAATCGCTTATTGTCACGAGTAGGCTTCAATGAAGTTACTGTGAAAAGCCCCTAGTCGCCACATTCCGGCACCTGTTTGGGGAGGCTGTTACGGGAATCGAACTGTGCTGCTGGCCTGCTTGGTCTGCTTTCAAAGCCAGCAAATTAGCCCTGTGCTAAACAGGTTAAGGGGGTCGTTAAGAAAGCATACGGGACACTTGCCTTTATCAGTCATGGCATAGATTATAAGAGCAGGGAGGCAATTTTGGAGCTGTTCAGAACTCTGGTTAGGCCACAGCTGGAGTACTGTGTGCAGTTCTGGTCACCGCATTATAGGAAGGAGGTGATTGCACTAGAGAGAGTGCAAAGAAGATTCACCAGGCTTTTGCCTAGGATGGAGAGGCTGGATAATTTCAGGTTCTTTTTAGAGCAGAGAAGGCTGAGGGGGACATAGTTGAGGTGTATAAGAATATGAGGGATATGGACAGAGTGGAAAGGAAGCAGCTGTTCCCCTTAGTTGAGGGGTAATAACTGGGACGGGGGGAGGAGGTCAATAATTTTAAGGTGATGGGCAGGAGGTTTAGAGGGGATTTGAGGAAAATCTTTTAAATCCAGAGGACGGTGGGAATCTGGAATCCATTGTGGGGAGGGGAGTAGCGTTAAAAATGACTTGGTTGATTGCTTGAAATATTAGGCGGAATTTACCGGCTCTTCAGGCCAGTGGGATATCCTGATTCCAGCGACTGTACACCCCGCCTCTGGTTTCCCAGCGACGAGGGGTGACGTCAACAGGAAATCCCATTGATAACGGCTGGACCAGTAAATTACGCTGGTGGACCGCCTCCACTGCTGAAAAGCACGCGGCGGGTTGCGCAGAAAATCCCGCCCGTCATAACAATCAAGACTATGGGCCAAGTGCTGGAAAGTGGGATCAGTACAGATTTAGTGTTGTTTTGTTAATACAGATTCGGTGGGCTGAAGGGCCTCTTCTGTATTGTATGACTCTATGAACCAAAGTTGAACATCCGGCTAGGACTTCATCGGCAGAAGGACTGCGGTGATTATTCCTGCCGGTACTGTCGTGGACAGATTCACCTGCGGCAGGCAGGTTGGAGAGCGTGAGGTCAAGTACATTTTTCCCTCTTGTGGCAGCTTGACCACTTGCTGCAGACCCAGTCTAGCAGCTATGCTCCTTTAAGACTGGACAGTAGTGGTACTACTGAGCCACTCTTGGCGATGGAAGTCCCCCACCCAGAGTACATTCTGTTCAACATGGAGGAGTACTGACTCATCATCTGAGTGTGTGGGTGGGGGTAGAGGGGGTGCGAAGTGTGGCATCCAAATTCATAGGGCGGGATTCTCCGTTCTGCCAGCCCTGTTTTTCGGCACGCAGCCGGCCAATGGGATTTCCCATTGTGGCCATCCCACGCTGTTGGGAAACCCGCAGGCATGGGTGCGCTGCCGGCAAAGCGGAGGATCGTACCGCCGGAGAAACCCGCAGCCAGCTTTTGCAGTGTTGGAACAAGTTGTGAAATGTTTCCCCTTCCTCCTGTGCACGACGGTGAAAGTGGAATCTTTCAGTTATTAATGGCGGATGGAGAGAGAAATATTCTTGCAAGGCAGCCATTAACGTAACATATGAATTGTCTCCAGGTTTAGCTGGGTGTACTAAATTCTGTAGCAACATGAATGTTTTCCTCCAAACTGAGCTGAGAATGGCTGCAGTATTCAGGTCTGCTGGTGTCTGACTGGCTTTCGGAACGGCTGGACCTTTCCTCATAAGAGTTCCGTGTCTCCTCCTCCTCACCAAATGTGTCCATGGTACCTTTTCTTCCCGCCATTTTTGGAGTGCAGCTCCCTGATCTGTGCTCCTCAGCCATTAGCCTGACTTCCCTGCTGCTTATTTTCTCTCTGTTTAAAGCAGACAAACTCACAGCGCGCAAGCAGTCGATCTGTTTGTGTGCCCCGCTATCGACTCCCGGGCAGTACGTTGCAGTCGGCAGCCCCGTGGGCCTACGTTCCCGCAACCCATTTCAGTGCCTCGTGCGCCATCTCCGCAGCTCTACCACTACAGCGATAAGTGTACTGAAAACTTCGATCCTCCATCTGAAGTAAACCCCCAATACTGCACAGTTGTCCGATTGCTTTTTAAAACAAATCCTTTTACTTTCACTGGCGGCTATCGCGATCGGCTGGATGATTTTGTGACGGGCTGCAACAGACCGCTCGGTGTCCAAATATTTACGCGAGAAATGTTTTACTTAACACAATGATGATTTCACCTTGGAAGTTGACGATATTTCTCCTGACCTCACTCCCGATGGTGCATGGCCCGGAATCTCCGTCAATGATTCTTTCTTCTGGCTCACAAAATCGTCGTCTGAAGTTTATCTCCCTTTCTTTTACGGCCCAGATCCCGTCGCCAGTTTCTCTTGTTTTGTGTTCTTTGTTGTAGCCACAAAGAAAAGAATCAGAGATGGCACAGGTCGAGTTAGTATAACATATTTACAAGGTGCTGCTCAAACAGGGAACTTCACAGAAGCCCATGAAACACTCCGATGGTGTCATTGTGTAACACGTGACATTGCACCAGCCAATGGTGTTACTCTGATACGTATCAAACGGTGTGAAGGGGAGAACACTGAAGTATGGCATTGAGAAAGGGGATCAGTCACGATCTTACAGAAAGGCGGAGCAGGCTCGAAGGGCCAAATGGCCTACTCCTGCTCCACTTTTTATGTTTCTATGGATGCGATTCACCGGTTTTGGAGGTATTTCACTACAGCTGCTTTGGCAACATTGTGGTCCATATTCCACAACACTTTGGGCCAAAAATGACATTACTGGCTCCCTCTCCACCTGACTCGTGCCTCAGCATCTCGCCACTAACGAAGAAGAGCCACTTTTAAGTGTTTCCTCCTAACTCACTCCCTTTCAACACACAAGCATGGCGGTGCGCAGACCTGCTCTTCGCTTTGGAGTTGCTGACTTCACAAGGCTTTTCAACGCTGTGTATGAGAGGCGGGGCACTCTGTTTCCCCGAGGGGTCGGAGGGCCAGCAGCAGGGTCAGCAATGCCACCTGGGAGACAGTGGCTATGGCTGTCAGTACGGGCAGCATGACCAGGAGGTCTGCTATCCAATGATTAATGACCTCCAACGAGCTGCAAAGGTAAGTTACCACCTCTCTCCTAGCATGAGTTCCGGCTGCCACCTCTTAAATTCCCAAACACCCTCCTCCTCCCCACCAATGGACTGGCTGACACCTTGCACCCTCCTATCTTTGTGCTTGTTCCTCAGAACCCCCTGGCACACACCAGCATAAACCCTCCATATCCAGGTGCTGTGTCCATGCATGCCATCTGCTATAGACCCCTTCCCGACCCATCAAGCATGGGCTCACAATATCCTCTCTTTGTCCCCGCAGGAGAAGCAAGCCCGTAATAAACTGGAAAGGGCCAAGAATCCCAGAGATTCGGGTCCTCACCTCCTATGAGGAACGGGCCCTGGAGATCGCGGGGTTGTCCGAGGAGAAAGCAGTCACCGACAGCGAGGTTGTCCTGCGCCAGTGAGGTGAGGATCCACTGCCCCTTCACCCAGATGTCCCATCTATAGTGAGTTGTTTACGTCAGACAAAATCATCCGTTCCCCCCTCACTGACCACATGTCCATTACCTCGCAGGATCACCATCTGATGAGGCCGGGCCATCTGAAGTTGTGCCTGCCCCCCCCCCCCACCCCCACACCCCTCCCCCTCACCCCCCCCCCCGCGCCCTCCCCACCCCCCGCCCCCCATCTTCCCCAACCACCCAATATAACATCTCAGAGGAGAGCTCCGAGGAGACCACCATCAAGGCACCATGCCCGTCACCCACACATTCTGCAGGCACAGAGACACTCATCTCATTGGGCGGCATTAGTGGGCAGGCTTTGGGGGCACAATCTGGTGAGCCCAGCACAGTTGTTGATGCACATCAGGTGGAGGCAGGAATATCCAAGGGTTCGGAGGTCTGCTGGATTCCAGCCAGATGCTGAGCCTTAACTAAGGATCTCCCGGAACTGATGCAGTTAATAGGCCAGCGGCGTGAGATTCAGGACGGGGTGCTATTCCAGCAAGTGCAAGGATGTTTGGAGTTGTCTCAAAGGCTGCAGGTGCAGGAGATGATGCAGACACTGAGGGCAACACTGCTAGGATGGTGACCACAGTGAAAACGACATCCGTGTCTTGAGTGCTGGTGTCAAGGCATGGCTCAATCTGTGCCGACCAGAGTTGAGGGACTTGTTATCATGTCCCAGTCACTGAGGAATGTGTCCCAGATACAGATGGACATTGCTGAGCCACTATAGAGCAGTCACTGAGGACCATCACTGAGGGCATCAGCACCATGGGACAGACAATGGGGAGCTTCCAGGACTGGCAGTGCCAGATGACTCAGAGGCCTCTGGAGTTCACTCCAGCTTTCCCTCTGTCCCCTGGAGTCCCCCAGAGCCCTACCCGCACCATCAAGAAGAACAAAGTGCTGGAGGCCAATCCAGTCCTGCCACCAAGTAGACTATGGTGGCCTCTGTTTCTTCTAAATCCCCCCCCTCCCCCCCTTATTGACACCGGCGCCTCTCAAGGGCAGCAGTCAGAACAGGGTGTCACGGAGATGCCAGTGACACTGGTAAGTTGGCAAGGGCCCTCTGGATCCAGGCCCACCAGAGTACATATGGCAAAGACACATAACGTCACAGGGCGTGGAAAACAACAGGCTGCCTACACCTCTGATGTGCACCCTAGGGTTACACCTAGACTTAGCACTACACCATGGAAGATCAAGGAGTGGGAGGAGCACTGAATGGGTACTGTGCCCCCGGAGAAGGGGGGGGGGGGGGGGGGGGGGGGGGGGGACGGTTACTATCTGTCGCCAGGGGGAATGGTAATGGTGACTATTAAAACATGTCACATCACATATATGTACAGTTAATGTTCCCCTCACCCACTGTTGATCTCCATGCCCCCCACCCACCCACCCACCCTCCGGCCACAGACGTCCAATAATATCAGATTTCCCAATGCAGGCCGTGTTCAGAGGATGGCTGTGAGTGCACTGTCAGCAGAACGCCAGGAGTCAGAATTTAGCAGAAACTGAAGAGCAACAGAGCTTTCCTCGGAGCGAGTTATCATCACGATCCTGCCCTGTATATTGACCCACTGACAGTGTCGACACAGATTATAGAACAGTACAGCACAGAACAGACCCTTCGGCCCTCGATGTTGTGCCGAGAGGATTCACCTGAGGAAGGAGCAGTGCTTCGAAAGTTAGCGATTTGAAACAAACCTGTTGGTCTTCATAATATTATACACCTGAATCTGGTCCTGCCCTCAGCCTTCTTTGATTCAAAGGAAAGAACCACAGCCCATCCAGTCTCTATTAATAACTGAAACGTTCCATCCCAGGCAACATCCTGGTGCATCTCTGGGCATGATCCTGGACAGGAGGCCCATCACACTGTTACATAGACCTTTGGAGAGGGGAATAGGGTGGCCGGGGAGGGGCGGTGTGATGGGGAGGGGGGGGGGGCAATGGGCTGGGGGAAGGAGGGATTGCGGGGCGAAGGAGGGATTGCGGGGGAGGGGAATGTGGGAGGGAGGAAAATGGGGGCGGGGCAATGGGCTGGGGGAAGGAGGGATTGTGGGGGAGGGGAATGGATGGAAGGATGAAAATGGGCAGTGGGGTATGGGGGGAAGGTGGGGGATGGGGAGGCAGGAAAATGGTGGAGTGTGGGAGATTGGGAGGGGAATTGACTGGGGGGGGGGAAGGTCGTGATTAGGGAGGGAGCAGAATTGGGGGAGGGTGGGGAATGGGCTGGGGGCAGGGTGATAGTCAGGGAGGGGAGTGGGGAGGGAGGAAAATGGGGATGGAGAGGGCGGGAGGATTGGGGGGGAGGGAAATGAGAGAGGGAGTGAAATTGGGGGGGGGGGGTGTGGGTATTGAGCTGACAGACACAGCCTCGTCCTGGGAGAATCTGGAGACAATGCAGGCCTCACGGGTTCTCCTGGCATGTTTGCCCCTTGTCGTCATCTGTCCTCCTTTCTCAGGCTCCTTCTTGGGTTCGTCCCCCTCCTCGACTGCCTCATCCTCCTCAGATGCCATGCAAATTAGGGTAATGATATTATCGCCATTTTTGGGTGTGATCCGGATGGAACTCGCAAGCCGGGTGAATCACAGAATGGTTCGCGGCCGGCACGAATCGCGGTTTTGTCCTCTCCCACTATCCACCCGTCGCTCCCCCATCTGCGCCAGGTGCAACACGGCCGCTGAATCACGCCGTTTCTATGCACCATCTTTTCCATAATTATGTTGGTGATTTCATTTGTATCCCCACTGAAGCACTTACTGGTGTAGAGCAGGAGTAGAAAACTGGGGTGCATGAAAATTAGAGTGCAGCCTTAATAAGCCAGTTCTAGCTGAAGATATATCTTCCATTCCCCTTCACCTGATTCTGCCCTCCGTTGCTGAAACGTTAATCTCCGGAATTCTCTTCCCAAAATTGCCTTTCCAACTCTCAATCCACCTTCAAAAACACTTCTTAAGAATCTAAGCTTTTGCTCATCTGACTTCATAGTACCTCCTTTGGATCGTTGCCAGTTTGCATCCACGTCTACTCCTGTGAAACTCCTCAGGATGTTTTAATGCATTAATCTTGCTAAATAAATGCAAGGTATTGTTGTCCGCTGCCTTGACGGCTTGTCTCATGAGTGTCGCTTTGCTGCTTTGAAAACATGTCAATCGGGGGAGAGGGAGTCAAACAAGACCACAGCGCGAAGACATGAGAGGAGCAAGAAGCTAAGTAGAGTTGGTCCTGGAAACCCGCCTTAATGGTGAGGGATGCAGGAAAAGTAGCACAGAGCCACAGAATTGCTCTGGTGCAGAAAGAGGCCATTTGGCCCATTCTACCTACTGGCAAATAAAAGCGAGCCGACTGCTCAGGGAGTGTTGGAAGAAGTCTCAAACAATGGGCGGGATTCTCTCAGCCCGCGCCGGTTCAGAGAATCCTCGTTCCCGACGGTATTTGGCGCGATGCCGGTCCAACACTGTTTCGCGATTCTCCCAACAAGCCAAAATGGTGCGGTCGTCATCGGTGTTGCGCGGCCTGGAGAATCGCCGGAGGGGGCCCATTTAGCGATTCTCCGGGGCCCCGGCCATTCTGCAGCCCGGATGGGCAGAAGTCCCGACGGCATGACCCCAGGCATGACCCCAGGCATGACCCCAGGCATGACCCCAGGCATGACCCCAGGTCACGCTGCGCCATTCTAACCTGCTTTTAAAAATCCAGAAGCAGGAGGTGAGTGGGTCGGCGTGGGGGGATCTCATGTCGTCCACGTACACATGAACCCCATTCAATGCCCTCCATTATCTGCTCCATGATGCGATGGAAGATCTCCGATGCCGAGACAATGCCAAACGGCATGCGGTTAAAGCAGTATCTGCCAAACGGTGTGTTGAAGGTGCAGAGCCTTCTACTGAACTCATCCAGCTGGATTTTCCAAAATCCGGGATGCATCTAACGTGGTGAAAAAACGTGCGTGTGCCATCTCACTGGTGAGTTCCTCCCGCTTTGGGATGGGGTAGTGTTCACACATTATATTCTATTGAGATCCTTGGGATCAATGCAGACGCGCAGGTCTCCAGAAGGCTTTCTAACACATATCATCGAGCTGACCCAGTCAGTCGGTTCGGTTACCTTGGAAATGATGCCCTGTTGCTGAAGATCCTTGACCTGTACCTTCAGACGCTCCCTCAGTGAAGACGGGATGTTGCTCGTTGTGTTCTCTCTTTAATTGGCTCTGTTTATGGCTGTTAATATGGTCGCCTTCCTTAATTCTAATTACGTTTGCTTAAGAGTCGCCAGGTATCTTTCGATACCGCCACAAAGTTCAAAACCGAATACTGATCAAAGACTCGATACACCAGTTAGTAAGTTCAAAACCAATGCTCATTTATTTACACACACAGTCAAATATACTCATGCACAAAACTCTACCAACTAAACTATCACTACTACTAAAGCCTATACTTAGCTTCATGCGCCCACTCAGTCAGAGGAACAATGGCCGTTGTCCGGTTCTGAGGCTGCTGGGGTTGAGCTGGTACGGAAGAGTAGCTAGGGGCATCTGTCTCGTAGCGTGCATTGACTTTGGACTTACTTGTTCTGGTGCTGTTGCTAGGTAGGTCTTTCCTCACTGAGAGCCAAGGCCAAGAGAGCGATTCTCTCTTGGGGGATCCTTCTTATACCTGAAGTGGGGTTCGTGCGCTTTTGGGCGGGCCTTGAACTTGGTCCCAATGAATTGGACCGCATCTTGATCATCGGTATTGATTTCCTCCAATAAAGGGGTGGCTGCCCTGATTGCTGGGCCTGTGTTGTTCTAGTCTCCTCTGGCTCCGGGGTGTCTGCCTTAGTATTGTTTACCTAAATGTTACTCTTTTGTCCCTGGAGATGGCTCATTAGTATGGTAATGGCTTTGCAGTACCAGTCTTGTCTCGGAGCTACAGCTCCAATCAACAGACAAACCTTGCACCTGCTTGCTTTCACAGCATTGTCCAATTTCCCTGCATTCTTTGCAAAGTGTCCATTTTGTAATCGGGACGTGGCCATCCCAAGTGGCTACAGGGACCCGACTTGGTGCGTGGACCACTGGCTTGGCATCAGGCCAGAGCAGAATCTTGTATCGATATGGCAGCTTGCCCATCCCGTCGAACACATCCGGATACTGAGGGAGGATGTCGTCAATGCCGGCCTGCAGAGCCACATTGGAGGATGTCGTTGTGTAAACCGCTGCACGAGGTTCAGCTGCTTGCAGGCATGCGTGCCAAGTAGGGATGCCTTGTCTGGCTTGACAATTTCAAAACATAACCGTGCATGGGTGCTCCAGTTAGAGACGAGTAGATGGCAGGATCCCAGTGCCGTGATGGCATTTCTGTAGGAGCCTGCAGGCTGCTGGAAGGACCTTGGGGGGCTTCTTGATGCGTTTGAAATCTGCCTGTGAGAGAAGGTTGGCAGAAGCACTTGTGTCCATCTTAAACTGGATGGAGCAGTGGTTGACCTGCATCACCGCACTCCATTCGTCAACAGAATCCTCAGCGAGAATAGATTGAATTTGTGATGAGTTGGATGTGGTATATTCACATTTGGTGATGATGCCCACACAGTAGGCGGAGTCCAGGCAGTCTTCCTTTGGATCCATTGTGCTGCCAGGATCAGAATCCTGTAATAGTTGTTGCACAGTCTGAACGCGCCATCGTCGGAATTGGGAGCGCTGGCACCTGACAAGTGGTGCAGACCTGCACAAGGCTGCCTAGTGTCCAGGCTTCCCGCAGTTTAAACATTGCCTGCCTTTTGCAGGGCAGTGTTTCTTTAAGTGGGCGTTGCTGCAGTTTGAGCACGTCATGACATTGGCGTCCTGACGCTGCGCGCGTCGTCGCACATGGGCAGTGCGGATGTCGGCCGCTTCGTTATTCTGTTCTCATCGTGCGTGCATGGGGCCCAGGGAAAAGCGCGCGAAATGGCCGCTTTCATCAATGCTGAGGCGCTGCATCCGGAAGATGGCCTGCACACACTCTGCCTCGTGGGAGGCAAGTTTCTCATTTTCAGCTGATTTGTACTGGGCATAGCGATTTTTGGCGTGCTCAAGCACTGTGCATGTTTCAATCGCGACTGACAGGGTCATATACTTGATTTTTAAGAACTGCTCTTGGAGGATCAGAGTGAACTCCAAACACGATTTGGTCTCTGATCATGGAGTCAGCAATATCACCAAAGTTGCCGGACAGCGCTAGCAGGCGGAGGTTAGATAAGAAGGAGTTGAAAGATTCATCTTTACCTTGAAGACGTTGTTTGAATATGTCGCGCTCGAAGATTTCATTGGTGTCCACTTCACAATGACTGTCAAACTTGTCCAGGATGGTCTGAAACTTTGTCTTCTCCTGGCCTTCGGTGAAGTGAAAATAGTTGAAGAGCTCGACGGCTTGATCGCCCGCGGTTGAGAAGAGAAGCACAACCTTCCTTGCATCAGACACACCCACGAGGTCTGAGGCTTTGATGTACAGCAGAAACATTTGCCTGAATGTCCGCCAGTTGGCACTGAGATTGCGGGAGGTCCTGAGCTGGTGAGGAGCCTGAATCTTCTCCATGGTGCCGGGATACATTTGCTGGTCGTCACAGAACGGACTGAGGTAAGATTAGGCAGTCTCCTGGTAGCACCATGTGTTATGTACTCTGGGATAACACAGGTTGCAATTGGATGCAGCTTTAACCAAAAGATACACCAGACCTTGAAGTTAGTTCAATCTGACTTGTTGAACCAGTAGCACAGTTAGCACAGTTCTCTATGAGTTCGACTCTCTGCTAACCTAAGTGTGGTTACTCTGTCTGACTGAACCAGACAAGCTCTTAGCCACGTGCTGGAGGTGTGATACTGTAAATACACCCTGACTCACTCTGTAGATATTCATGAGTGGAAAGAGGCAGAGTGTGAGCACCTCGTGCCTTTTATAGTGAGATACCACCTCTGAGTGTCCTGCCTGCTCATTGGTCATGTTGTGTTCTCTGTGTTCATTAGCTGCCTGTCTGTGCCTGTCTGTAAATCATTATCTGCATGTCTGCATATCATGACACTGCTCTTCGACTTGTCTCCCCATCGGCAATTGTTTCCTGGGGCGGCCCAGTTTGGATGGGCCGGGGGGCTCCTCGGGCGTCCTGGATGGCATGGTACCACCCTGTCTGCCCGCTGCCAACCAGGTGCACCAGGAACGGAGCGAGGGGAGTCCGAGGTGCTGCGGTTTTCTGGGACCTCCCTGCAGGAGTCACCGGCACAGGCCCCAGCCCCTCCTCCGCCCTTGGCGTGCCCGGTGGCCCCTGGGCCTCTCTATGGGACAGGGGTGTGAGCGGATACAAGCCCCGAGGCACCACCGATAACTGGCGCTGCCAGTCTTGGAGACCCGCTGTGGTATCGACCAGAGTCTGAACGTTAGCAGCGATGGTGCTCAGGGAGTGGGCCATCCCCGTCTGGAACTGCGCCACCTCCCTCTGGGCTTGTGTGATGCCACCCAGCACCTGGGCAATGCCGCCGATGCTCTCAGCGATGCCCTGCTGAGACTGGGCCATCACCTGGGCAATGCTGCCGATGACCTCAGCGATGGTCTGCTGAGACTGAGCCATCACCTGGACAATGCCGCCAATGCTGTCAGCGATGACCTGATGTGACTGGGCCATCACCTGGGCATGGGCCATCACCTGGGCAATGCTGCCGATGATCTCAGCGATGGCCTGCTGAGACTGGGCCATCACCTGGGCAATTCTGCCAATGCTGTCAGCAATAGCCTGATGTGACTGGGCCATCACCTGGGCAATTCTGCTGATGCTGTCAGCGATGGCCTGCTGAGACTGGGCCATCACCTGGGCAATACCGCCGATGCTCTCAGCGATGACTTGCTGAGACTGGGCCATCACCTGGACAATGCCGCCGATGCTCTCAGTGATGGCCTGCTGAGATGGGCCATCGCCTGGGCAATGCTGCCAATGATCTCAGCGATGGCCTGCTGAGACTGGGCCATCACCTGGGCAACGCTGCCAATGATCTCAGCGATGGCCTGCTGAGACACGGCCAGACTGCGGAACGTGGCTGCAATTCCAGCTGGCTCTGGCACCTGGCTGCCTGTGAGAGAGCAGCTCTGTCCCAGGCATCCCGCCCCTTTTCTTTCAGAGGTTCTGTGTCTTTGGAACTTTGGAGTGATGGAGTCAGTGTCATTGAATATCTTTAAGGCAGAGTAAGACTGATTCTTGACTGGCTAACAAGGGAGTCAATGGTTATCGGGCGTGTGAGTGGAATGTAGAGTTGAGCCAAAATCAGGTCAGTCATGGGCAGTATTCTCCACTTCATGATGCCGGAAGCGCGAATCGCGATCGGGCGGAGAATTGCGCGTAATATAAAAATTGTAGTTACGCCCGGCGTCGATTGCGGTGCCATGCTCTGGTCCCTCGCTGGTGGCGGTATTGAAGATTGTGCCCCGTGTCGGTGAGTCGACGCAGATGTATCACTTGAATGGATTTAAATCTTATCAGCGGGATGGACACAATATGCTCCACCCTTCCATGATAATCTCCCCCTATCAGGCGTAATTCACACAGGTGAGAATTGGTGCAAGTGTTTACAAACGGGGCCTGGGCTCCATGGCTGCTGAGGCAGAGGTATGAAAACTTTAAAAAATTCTCCCAAATTGTCGCCCTTACTGGGGGGTTGATACCTGGGCCAGAGGGAGTAGCGGGGAATGAATTGGCGACAGGTCCCTGGATTCGAGGTGTCCCGCTCGGGATTGGGGTAACGTTGCTCAGACCGCCATTGCTGCAGTATGTGTTTTAAACACACCCCTTTGGTGCTACTAACAGTCCCCTGACTGATCACTCTGCTGACTGCTCACTGTGTCCTGTAAATGTTCAGAAAGCCTCTGGTCATTTGGGAGCCCACCCAGGCCGTCCCTCTGCTCACCCTGAGACTTCTACTGACCCATCAACGGGATGGGCGTGGCCAGGTTCAATCACTGGCATTCCAGGGGCTGGCATTCCTCAGTGCGCTCATCAGACGCGGAGCCCCACTGCAGGGGAATAGCAAAGCTCACCCCAAAGAAAGGACACATGTACCGTGGCCTTTGACACCTTCCCTGGCACATTGTCCCTCACAGGGCGCAGGCCTCAACAGTGACGCTATCAGTTGGCCCACTCCGCAGGACCACCAGCTGTCTCCAAGCCCTGCCTGTCCACCGCACTCATGCTCCAAACCATCCTGTCTCCGGACTGGTTGTCACAACCTGTGTGTCACACCCAGGGCCGCTACACTCCCAGTACATTCATACTTCCCTGCCTCGCCCCCATCTGCAGGACCTGCCCACACACAAGCCTCTATGCATGGAGATGACTGCTGGCACATGGTGACCCTGTCCACGGCACAACCAGGTGACACCCTGCTGGTGGGATAACACATGGCCCACTCTGTGATGAAATCCACAGTAGACTCCACTGTGGGGTACAGGACAGGGGCCATAGAGCCTATCACTGACATGGGTTGCGGCAGCTACTGGTACCCCTGACGGGTGGTGAGGATAAAGGCTCCCCACATCACAGGCCTGCTGCCACTCACTGATGGGAACAGTGGTGCAGTGTGGAAGGCCACATGTCAGGGCGACTGGCCGAAGGATGGTAGTGGGGTTGGTGGGGGGTGACCGTATTGAGAGTGGCGATGAAGTACAATTCAGGACCACCATGTAACCTGGTGGCATTGGATAAGCAAGAGTATTGTTATCTTGCTAACGTGTTTTCTCATTCTCCCCCCCCCCCCTGTAGAGAGTGAATTTCGGAGTACAGACAGGAATGCTTGCTATCTACCTGGCTGCAGCTCCCACTGATGCACGGATGCTGGAGGAGCAGGGCCTGCTCGGGCAGGCCCCGGCTAAAGAGGAGCCTGCCCCAGTAGAGCAGTGGCCTGCCGTTGAGGTTCAAATTCTGGCTGTCCAACAGGCCGAGGAGGAGGTGATCAGGGTCTATGTATACCATCAGCACCTGTCCATTGAGGAGCTGCTGGACCATCTGTGCTGCCAAAGACTTTCTCTAGCCAGTAAGATCATGCGCCAGATGGTGGCACAACTGGCAACGCAGTGGTTTGGAAAAGGACACCTGCTCCTGGTGGCCGTCAAAGTGATGATTGTCCTGAACCTTTACTCCTCTGGACTCGAACGGGCACCTGTGTGGTATTTCGCAAACACCCGCACACACCTCCATTGGCGTTGTGAAAGGCAGTGGGCTACAGTACCTTTAGCTTGAACAAGGTACACCAGGTTGCCCAGACAGCAGGATTCGCCACCATCACTGGCATACCCTAGGTCCCTAGGTCCAGGGTTGATCGAAAGCACACATGTCCCCCTACGGGCACTGGCTAATCGGGGGGGGGGGGGGGGGGGGGGGAGGGGGGGGGGGGGTACGCTTCATCAATATCCACTCCCTGAATGTGCAGTTAGTGCATGGCCACCAGCTGCACATCATGCACGTCTGCACCTGATACCAAGGCAGTGTGCACGATGATTACATCCAGGCGCACTTTGAGGTTGTCGGGACCTGAGACTCTCCCTCGGTTTGGGGGATTGGTTATTGGCGACAAGGGTTACATGCTGAGATCATGGCTAATGGATGCCGCCCATGCAGAGACACCAGGCCGACATAGAGATCCATTATGATGACGCCCATGCAGCAACTAGTCAACCATCATGCAGTACATCGGCTTACTGAAGATGCACCTCCGATACCTGGAGCCCTGGGGTAGTGCTCTCCAATATAGCTCCAAGGGGGTCTTGAGCATCGTGCTGGCCTGCTGCATCCTACACAACATTGCGCAGCAGAGGGGCGTCATGCTGGAGGAGGAACACCAGGCCTCATTTGAAAAGGAGGATAAGGAGGGTGTCCAGGAAGAACCAGGCATGGAACCCGGGTTGGCAGGGCAGGTCGCCCATGAGTGCCCCAGGGCCCCCACACATGGGACAACCTCATTAATGCCAAATTTGTCAACTAAGAGGCCTGGTTACCAGCAGCTGTCCCACCTCTTCATTCAGCGGGTCTTGTCCACGGGATGGAGGATGATGATGACTCGCTGAGGAGCTCTGTTCCTCATCATTTGACAAGCTCTGACTCATGCCTTCAGGATCACGGTCCGCTGCCAGCATGTGTGCTGGCCAATCCACCTCACGAACCCATGTATCCTTTGGGAGTGTGGGTGGGGGAGGGGGGTGGGGTTTGGGTGGTCATGGAGATGGTGAGTGGTAATGGGTCACTCACTGGGTAAACTGTCGCACAAGGCGCCCTCACACTTCTAGCCCCGTTCCCGACCATCTCGCTGTGTCTGACACCAGGTTGGAGGTCAAGTGTCATGGGGGGCATTCCCCACCCCATCCTCCAGCACCCACACCCCACCCACAAAGCAAGCCCCCCACCTCCCCCAAAACCCTGCCACCCCCAGCTACCCACACCTGTTACATCCAGCCCCAGCCCATCCCTAACATCCTTCAGACCGAGGATAGAGGTTGTTCAGAATATTGGTGCAAAAGTGTTCACGTGACCATATAGATTGATGTGCCCTGACCCCTGTCTATCACCTATCTGCTACACCCGTGCCAACTTAAGTGGTGTTTTACTTTCTAATTTTCCATGCTCTAATGCTCCTTCTATGTGTGACCCCAAACAGTGCATCAGACATAGTGGCAGCTGACTACCTCTCACCCTCTGACCTGAGATGCCTTTGGCGGCCATCCTCTGTAGGGCCTGGACTTGGACCGAACTTCGGGTGTCAAAGGTGATGACCCTGTTCTGCCCACTGCCCATCAGATGTGACCTTGGGAAGGAGTGTGATGTGGAGGGGATTTGGAAGTGCTGAGGTGTTCCATCACCTCCCCTGCGGTAGACAAGGACTTGGACTTGGGTCCCTTCACTTCCTCCTCCCTCGGGGTGCTCAATGTCCCCCGGGCTACTCCATGGGAAGGAGGTGAGGCTGGAGTGAACTCCAGAGGCTCCACTATCACCCAGTGCTGCCAGTCTTGGAGACTCGCTCTCGTCTGAGCCTTGGTCTTGATTCCCTCGGTAAGGAGCACTGAGACTGGGATACGCCCCTCAGCAAGTGAGACATGTCCCTCACTGCCTCAGTTATGTCCCTTTTGAAATGTCCCTCTGAGACTGCCATGTCCCTCTGAGACTGCCATGTCCCTCTGAGACTGCCATGTCCCTCTGAGACTGCCATGTCCCTCTGAGACTGCCATGTCCCTCTGAGACTGCCATGTCCCTCTGAGACTGCCATGTCCCTCTGAGACTGCCTTGTCCCTCTGAGACTGCCATGTCCCTCTGCGCCTGTGACCTGTTGCTCTGTGACCAAAGTCAGTCAGCAACCGGGCAGAGCTCTCGATGCTCCTAGCCATGGCACATTGTGAATGGGCCAAGCTCTGGAGTGGCACAACAATGTTCATGTGGGTCCAGCACATGGCTCCCTGTGACTGGGCTCCCCTGTCCTGAGCCTCAGCCATCGACCGCACATATTGTCCCAAGCCTTAGATCTCTAGACTCCTTACAGCAAGCCTTCCACTCCGAACGCCACCCATTCAGTGTTGGCCTGGATACCTTGCATTGACGCCACCATCTCCTGAAAGGTGGTTGGACTCCTCGAGCTGCGCCTGCAGGCACAGGAAATTAACTGAAATCCGTCCTGTAAATCCTGGGTGGGATTCTCCTTTAACCGGCGGGGCGGGCCGTACTGGCGTGAACCTCTCCGGCATCGGGCTACCTGGAAGGTATGGAATCCTCCGCACCTTCAGGGGTGAGGCTGGCGCCGGCGGGTTTGGCGCCATGCGAACCGGCGTCGAAGGGCCTCTGCTGGCCAACGCGAGTTGGCGCATGCGTGGGAGCGCCAGCGTGTGCTGGCATCATCCCAGCGCATACGCTGGGGGATTCTTCTGTGCGCCGGCCATGGCCGACCGTTACAGCGGCCGGCGCGGAGGGAAAGAGTGCCCCCGCAGTACAGGCCCACCCGCGGATCGTTGGGCCTCGATCGCAGGCTAGGCCACCGTGGGGACATCCCCTGGGGCTAGATCCTCCATGCCCCCACCCCCCGAGGACTCCGCAGGCCGCCTGCAGAGTCAGGTTCGCCGGTACGATCCTGGTGTAATATACACCGGCGGGACCTGCCAAAACCTGGTGGGTTTTGGTTGGCCTCTCGGGGAACAGAGGTGGTGACTCACCCGAGCTGGGCTAAGGAGGTTGTTCATCTTTTTCCTGCATTGGGTCCCAGTCCTCCTGGTCAGGCTGGCAGCACTGACCGCTTTGCCACCCCCTCCCAGTCCCAGTTAAAACAGTGGACCTGACTCTCCTGCTCAGCCTGTGGAAGAAGGTGTCCCTCCTCTCCTCCACCGTGTCCGGCATGCGATCGGGCTCCAACTTTGTAAACCTTGCAGGTTTCCTCTGAGCCATCTTCTTGGCTCAAATGAAAGTGTGTGGGGAGTGCAATGCTTATAGGCAGCTCCAGCCTGTCAGGCTCTTCAGCACTAATTCCATTCCCAGTGAATCAGACGGCAGCGGGAATAGGGGGAGGGATTCTCTCAGCCCACGCCGGGTCAGAGAATCGCCGGGCCAACGCCGATTCTCCGGTCATCGGCGCCGGTCGGGGGTCGCTCAAAGTGCGCCCCCCCCCCCGGGCGATTCTCCCCCCGGGATGGGCCGAGTGGCAACCCAAAAAAGCCCGAGTCCTGCCGGTGGCGTTCACATCTGGTCTTACCCGGCGGGACATCGGCATTCATCCTGTCTGGTGCTGCCTGTTGGGGGGGTGGGCGGGTGGCGGGGGGGCCTCCGCCGTGGCCTGGCCTGAGATCAGGGCCCACTGATCGATCGCAGCACGCATTCGCAGACCCACGGCGCCCATTTGAGGCCGGTATCGGACTCAGTCCAGCGCCGCCACAGTCAGGGGAGGGCTGATCCGGGGGCAGTGGGGGCTTTATTTGGAGCTGAGGTTCTGTGGGGGGGGGGGGGGGGCAGTCTGGGGCGCGCAAGCCGACCGAAGGGGGTCTAATCTTGCGGTCTGGGTCCACGGGCTGCGTCTGCCATGAAGCACGGCGCAGCCGCTGTAGGCTGCCGCCGTGCACGTGCACGGCCACGGACTCGGCCATGCTCCGGGCCGTATCAGCAGCTAGATCTGGGAATTCTACGCTGCCTCCCTGCTAGCCACCGCCTGGAGCAGGGAATCGGTGGCTTTTTTGCGCCAGTTTTCCTCACATAAAACACCACATTTTCACGCCGGTGAGGGGACTTAGTCTCCCAAATGGAGAATCCAACCTGAGGACTATTAATATTGTGGCTACTTCCTGATTGAAAGAATAGCCTTATCTTAGCGTTTGTCATTGCTGCTCAGTGAGTCCTGTACCTGTTTGTAATTGTCTCATCAATTTTAATACAATCAGAGGAAAGCTCATTGCGATGATGCCCGTGATTTGTCTGGACTGAAAAGGGTTAAAACTCTCTCTGCAACGACAAAAATAGTCTTAGTGCTGTACAAATGAGGAGTTGCATCAGGCTCTTTGGGGCTACTGATCAGTGTCAAGGTCTTATCTTTCTCTAATAAATTCTCATTTACAGGCAGACTGAACCCATCAACAAGCATTTCACACAGAACAGCTGATACACACAGTGCCTCCAGCTTGAACTCTCTGCCTCAGAACAGACAGTACTCCCATTGCACCAACAAGGAAATATTTAGGTAGTGCGCTATCCTTTAATTACCTTCCTTTTATATAGAATCCATTAGGAACGTGTTACCTGAGCTATCTCCTAGCTGGCCTATTCTCCACCCTGTCACAAAGCACCACTTTGCACACTGTTTGCTTTGGTCACTTATCACCACCACTGAACCAACCTTTATTCAGGAGGCAGTATTGCAAATTCCCCGGGATCAATAAAATGAATGACGTGTGTGAAGTAACAGTTAACACTCAGAAACTAGTGGTTAAGCGCAGGCTTTGTGGCTCCCTCATGTAACGCTGTCGCACAATCTTTGTCACAGAACCAAAATACTGCAGTTGCCCCGAATATTAAATAAAATCGCACAATGTTGGTGTCAACGAGTCAGGGAGCATCTGAGGAGAGAGGAGGCACTTTAGCGTGATAGCTATCCATCAGAATGGGAAGAAATTGGAAACTTAATAGTTTGAAAGCAAAGATGGAGTCAAGAAAAAAAGCAGGGCATCGTAAAAAGAACAATAGGGAAGGCCTGTAAGAGGATGAAAGGCGAGAGTTGCCAAGGGATTATGGTGCAAAGCAAAATGAGATGATAATGTGACAAGAAATAAAAGATGGGTCAAGAGGCAGCGCAAAGGGCAAGCAGCAGAATCATGACTAGTTTCTGTCATCCAAGGAAATGGGAGCAGTGGCTACAATCTGAAATCATTGGAGTTGATATTGAGGCCCAAAGATTAAGAGGTTAATTGACAGAAGAGGTACTATTACATCAGCTTGTGTTGAACTTTATCGGAACAGTGTGTAAGGACAGAGTAGGAGTGGGTCGAAGAATTAAAATGGCAGACAATCAGGAGCTCAGCCCTCCCCCCCCCCTTTCCATCACATCATCCCACCACTGGTTGCACCTCAGCTACCTCAGTCCAACATTTTGGAATTCCTCACTGTAGTAATCCAGGAGACACAAAGAAGAAAGGTAAACAGGTTTATTTCAACTCAAACGTTAAAGCTGCCGCCCCACCATACAACATAAATGTCCCAGCTCGGGAGTATCGGGAACTCCCGGTCCGGCTCTGGGAGCAGCATGTAAAGAGTTCACTAACAAGTCCCAGCTGGGTGGGCCTCTGCCCACTACCAGCCCCACGGGGAGATCGATTAGTGATTCCCCCCTGTGAACCTCGTGAGGATTACCGCACTCACCCTCTGGGCTTTCTCCCTTTTCCGCTGACCCTTTCAGACCCTCCTTAAAACCCTCTCCATCGACCCAAGGTCACCAACCCTCATATCTTCTTCTTTGAAGTGGTGTCCATTTACTGCATATGTCTCTTTAAGGTGCCTCGGGTTACTTCCCTAGGTGAGGGAAGTATGGATCTTCTTGCTGCCGGCAGATCTGGACATTTAGATTCTTTAATGTGATTCACTTCATGGTTCCTGAGCTCTGGAATAAAAAAAACCTTGATTTCAGGGAGGACATTAATTTGACAGGAACAATCAGCAAGTCTGTAAAATCACACCTGTTTTGATGTAGCAGTGCTTAGCAAAGCTGCTTCACAACACCACGGACCCGGGTTTGATTCCCGGCTTGGGTCACTGTCTGTGCGGATTCTGCACGTTCTCCCCGTGTCTGCGCGGCTTTCCTCCGGGTGCTCCGGTTTCCTCCCACAAGTCCCAAAAGATGTGCTTGTTCGGTGAATTGGACATTCTGAATTCTCCCTCTGTGAACCCGAACAGGCGCCAGAATGTGGCGACTTGGGGCTTTTCACAGTAACTTCACTGCAGTGTTAATGTAATCCTACTTGTGATACTAATAAAGATTATTATTATTATAGCCCACCTCAGTTTGTGTTCTGGCCCATAAAGGTGAGGTTATAAGAGAAGTGACGGGGGTTTCTGTACATGGAAGTCACATATTGCTGATGGCTGCTATGAAAACATGAGTTAAATCCAAACTAATGCTTCAGCTCGAAACATTAACCCAATTGCTCTCTCCACGGATGTTGCCAGACCTGCTGAGTTGTTCCAGTATTTTTATTTCAGTACTGAAGGAACGTCGTATTGTCATAGGTGCCATCTTTTGCTTGGGTCATTAAACTAATGCTGCCCCTGCCCACTCTGGTGGGTGCCAAGGATTCCATGGCATTATTTGATGAACAGCAGGGGAGTTCTCCCTGTTGTCCTCGTCAATATTTAATAATAATAATCTTTATTCGTGTCACAAGTAGACTTACATTAACACTGCAATGAAGTTACTGTGAAAATCCCCAAGTCGCCACATTCTGGCGCCTGTTCGGGTACAGAGGGAGAATTCAAAATGTCCAATTCACCTAACAAGCATGTCTTTCGGGACTTGTGGGAGGAAACCGGAGCACCCGGAGGAATCCCACCCAGACACGGGGAGAACGTGCAGACTCCGCACAGACAGCGACCCAAGCCGGGAATCGAACCTGGGTCCCGGGCGCTGAGAAGCAACTGTGCTAACCACTGCGCTACTCTGCCGCCCATCGTGCTTCGTTGAAAGCTCGAGTTTCACAGTGAAGTGTAGAGGATAGGAAAGGCAACATCTGAACAGAAGTCTTTCTTTTTACATGGAATGCCCATCAGTGGCGAGGGGCTTGGGGGCGAAGGAACTGTGTAAAAAACAATATTCAAGTCTGATCACATCAGCCAGCCCAATCGAGTGAAGTGTTTGTTCACTGTCCGGGAGTCCATCTCTCCCTCTTATCACCTCTTACTGCTCACGGCCCTCTCTACTTCACACCATACTATTTATCCTGTATCAAGATGCCCTCTTTAGGCTGAATCGAGAAACTGCACAAACCTCCAAAGTAATTATTTTGCTTGCAATTCTGTGAAACATGAGCTCACATATGTAATTAGTATTGAACCTTGAGCAGAATCAACTAAAAAAGAGAGCACCTGTTGTTAAATGGTGTGGAGATGCCTATCTGGGCTTTATAGTGACTTGGCAACTGAATTCTACTGGCAGTAACAGGGATTTGGTTTGCCTTTATTCAGAAGGTCAATTCATCATATTCTTGTTCACTTTCGCAAAAATAAATCAGAAAAAAAATCTCCCCTTTCATGGAACACAAAACAAATGTGCAGGTGATTTGACATTATGATAATTTTCTTGGTGGGGAGGGAGGTGAAGGGGATTGCTATTTTCTCCCCAAAATATACTTTGTTCATAATTTTTAAAAAGTACATTGCACAACAGTAGAAATTTGGCATATTTGTAATTCAGATGAGTTTCCTTCAACACAGTATGTGCTTCACTATACTTACAATCACAGATTATATTGACAATCTATATTAACATAGATTCCCTACAGGCTGAGGCCATTCAGCCCATTGAGTCTGCACCGATGCTCCAAAAGAGGTGTGCACTCCCTCGCTCACCCCACCCTATCCCCATAATCCTACCTAACCTGCGCATCTTTGGACACTAAGGGGCAATTTTAGCATGGCCATTCCACTTAACCGGCACATTTTTGGACTGTGGGAAGAAACCTGAGCACCCGGAGGAAACCCAAGAAGACACGTGGAGGAAGTGCAAACTCCACACAATCACCCAAGGTCAGAATTGAACCCAGGTCCCTGACACTGCAAGGCAGCAGCACTAGCCACGGTGCCACGGTGCCACCCACCAATGTGCCATCATGCTGCATGCCACTGTGCCACTGTGCCACCGTCAAACATTCTCAAATGCATACACAGGATCCAGTCCCATAGTGAGCCATGGTGGGTGACCCTCAAACTGTAACCTTTCCCCTGTGTGCCTTTGCAGCCCAATGTTTCAGTCCATTCTTCAGCACAAATACCTGGACTTTGGAATGTGCCAGTGTACGAAGCACAGTTCTCGGCCGCTTAATATCTTCGGGCAGTTTTAGGAGAGTGGTGAGATTGAATTTTATGTTGGGCGAAGGCAGAGTAACCACATGCAGTGAGACTCAGAAGGTTTCCTCGATACCTTCTCAGCATGTATGTCTCCAGATTGATGCACGATCAATTGCACAAAAGACTCAGATTGGGTACAACTGTGGCTTTATTACAGTCAGATGCGTGGCCTCCTACTGCAGCTGGTGAAATGGCTGATCAGAGCCATTTATACGGCTATACATGCATATTTATACATTTATACATGCATATTTATACGGCTCCTTGTGGGCGGAGCCAGCTGGCAGGGGCTACCGGCGAACCTATAGTGCAGGTCCTACTTTACATCCCCTAATACAGGTGCACACAGTGGTTCACCACATTCACCCCCTGTTAAAAATGGGTCCGGCGGGGGTGGTGTGGAACTATATACAATGTTGCAAATTATTTACAGTGGGGAAGGAAAAAAATGTCCATATTGACGGTCCAGTGCCCGTCAGAGGTTCAGTCGATCCGGTGCTTTGACGGTTCACTGGGAGCGACGTAACGGTGGCGGTGATGTTGGTGCTGGCGGTGCTGGTGTCACCGACGTCGGTGCTGGCGGTGTTGGTGCTGGCCAGTAGTTGGATGACCCCGGGAGCATGCCAAAATCTTCATTATCCTCTTGCATGGGCAGGGGAAGGAGGGATTGACCTGGTGGGGTTAATGTTGGTAGCGCCGGGGGAGGGGAGGGTGGCGCATGGGTGGGGAAGTGTGGGGAAGTGTGTTGGAGTGGAACCTGATGGTGCCATGTCCCTGAGGGAGACAGTGTCATGGCGGCCGTTGGGGAACCCCACGTAGGCATACTGGGGGTTGGCGTGGAGCAAGTGTACCCTGTCCACTAAGGGGTCCGCCTTGTGGAGTCTGACGTGCCTACGGAGCAGGACCGGTCCTGGAGCTGCATCGTCCTGCTGGAGGCGATACCCCTGCTGAGCAGGAACTGACGCAGCTCATCGCTCATGAATGAGGATCCCCTGTCACTGTGGATGTAGGCGGGGAAACCGAACAGAGTGAAGATTGTGTTTAGGGCTTTGATGGTGGCAGACGTCATATCAGGGCATGGGATGGCGAAGGGGAATCTGGAGAACTTATCGACCACACTGAGGATGTAGGTGTTGCGGTCGGTGGAGGGGAGGGGCCCTTTGAAATCCATGCTGAGGCGTTCAAAGGGGCGGGACGCTTTCACCAGGCGCGCGCGGTCCGGCCGGTAGAAGGGCAGCTTGCACTCTGCACAGACCTGGCAGTCTCTGGTGACTGTCCGTACTTCCTCGACGGAGTAGGGTAGATTGCGAGCTTTGACGAGGTGGTACAGTTCTGTGACCCCCGGGTGGCAAAGGCTCTCGTGCAGGGCCCGGAGTTGGTCTACTTGTGCGCTGGCACATGTACCTCGGGAGAGGGCATCTGGGGGCTCGTTGAGTTTGCCGGGGCGATACAAAATCTCGTAATTATAGGTGGAGAGCTCGATTCTCCACCGCAAGACCTTATCATTTTTGATCTTGCCCCACTGCGTGTTGTTGAACATGAAGGCTACCAACCATTGGTCAGTGAGGAGAGTGAATCTCCTGCCGGCCAGGTAATGCCTCCAATGCCGCACAGCTTCAACGATAGCTTGGGCCTCTTTTTCGATGGATGAGTGCCGAATTTCAGGGGCATGAAGGGTGCGGGAAAAGAATGCCATGGGGTCTGCCTGCCTGATATGGAGTGGCGGCAAGGATGACATTGGAAGCTTTGCTTTCTACTTGGAAGGGCAGTGTCTCAACTACTGCATGCATCCCGGCCTGGGCTATGTCTGCTCTGATACGGGCAAAGGCGTGTTGTGCCTCGGCCGCAAGGGGAAATTGAGTGGACTGTATGAGTGGGCGGGCCTTGTGCGCATAGTTTGGGGTCCACTGGGCGTAGTAGGAGAAGAACCCCAGGCAGCGTTTGAGGGCCTTGGGGCAGTGGGGGAGGGGGAGCTCCATGAGGGGGCGCATGCGGTCAGGATCGGGCCCCAGAAGTCCATTTTGGGCTACATAGCCAAGGATGGCCAGGCGGGTTGTTCTGAACACACACTTCACCTTATTGTAGGTGAGGTTGAGGAGAGTGGCAGTGCGGAAAAATTTAGCGAGGTTGGCATCGTGGTCCTGCTGGTCATAGCCGCAGATGGTGACATTATCTAAGTACGGGAACGTGGCTCACAACCCGTACCATCGACCATTCGGTCCATCTCCCTTTGGAACACCGAGACCCCGTTAGTGACGCAGAAGGGAACCCTAAGAAAGTGATAAAGCCGACCGTTCGCCTCGAAGGCAGTGTAGGGACGGTCCGATTTATGGATGGGGAACTGGTGGTAGGCGGATTTCAGGTCAATTGTTGAGAAGACCCGGTACTGCGCAATCTGATTGACCATATCAGATATGCGTGGGAGGGGGTACGCGTCGAGCTGCGTGTATCGATTGATGGTCTGGCTGTAGTCCATGACCATTCTGTGTTTCTCCCCCATTTTTACTATCGCCACTTGGGCTCTCCAGGGGCTGTTGCTGGCCTCGATGATACCCTCCCGAAGCAACCGCTGGACTTCGGACCTGATGAAGGTCTTGTCCTGGGCGCTGTACCGTCTGCTCCTGGTGGCGACGGGCTTGCAATCCGAGGTTAGATTGGCAAAGAGGGAGGAGGGGTCAACCTTGAGGATCGCGAGGCCGCAAACGGTGAGTGGAGGTAGGGGCCCGCCGAATTTGAGGGTGAGGCTCTGAAGATTGCACTGGAAATCCAGGCCCAGCAATAGTGCAGCGCAGAGGTTGGGGAGGACATAGAGACGGAAACCACTGAATTCTACGCCCTGGACAGTAAGAGTGACCGTGCAGAACCCTCAGGTCGTGATGGAATGGGATCCGGAGGCCAGGGAGATCCTTTGATTGGCGGGATGGACCGCGAGGGAGCAGTGCCTTACCGTATCCGGGTGTATGAAGCTTTCGGTGCTCCCGGAGTTCAGCAGGCAAGAGGTCACGTGGCCATTGATTTTCATCGTTATCGAAGCGGTAGCCAGGTTGTGAGGATGAGACTTGTCCAGTGTCATCGAGGCGAGCTGCGGATGGTCGTCCGAGGTATTGGATGGAGAGCGTCGGCGACCCAGATCGTGATATGTAGTTGCCATTACAGCCCCGTGGGGAAGACAAGATGGAGGTGTCCGGAGGTCCTGTGGGGAACAAAATGGCGGCGCCCATTGCGGGGGCGGGACAAGATGGTGGCGCCCATGGGCCGCACGTGGACTGAGGGGGGGAAGATGGTGGCACCCACTGGCTGCACGTGGCCCTGGGAGGAGAAGATGGCGGCGCCCATTGTGCGATTGGCAGGGGAGAGGGCGATTGCGGACGCAATAGCGGCGACTGCACGGGCCTGGCACACAGCTGCAAAGTGGCCCTTTTTACCGCAGGACTTGCAAGTGGCGGCGCGGGCGGGCAAAGTTGGCGGGGGTGCTTCTGCTGACCACAAAAGTAGCAGCGGGGACCCCCGGCATGCACGGATTGGCATGCGGCGCAGGCGTATTGACTAGGCAGGGCCCAAGTGGGGGGGGGGGTCGTTTGCGGGGTCCAGGAGGGGTAGGACGGGTGGGGTGCGCGGAGAGCGGGGTAGCTCTGGACATTACGAGATGCAACTGACATGGAGAGCGCTAAAGTTTTTGTCTCCATTAGGTCGAGCACGGCCCCTTCCAGCAGTCATTGTCGGATGGGGTCCGACGCAATCCCCGTTACAAACGCATGGCACATGAGGAAATTAGAATGTTCGGTGGCCTTAACGGCCTGACAGTCACAGTCCCGGACGAGTGGGATTATGGCCAGCCAGAAGTCTTTGATGGACTTACCAGGGAGTTGAGCGCGAGTGGCAAGTACATGCCTGGCGAAGATCGTGTTTGCTTTCTGCGCATAGTTTTCTTTTAGGAGTGCCATCGCTGCCGTGCAACTCGGGGCATCTTGGATCAATGGGAACAGGTTGTAGCTCAACCTGGAGTATAAAACCTGAATCTTCTGAGCTTCCGTCGGCGTGGGGTTCGCAGCATTGATGTAAGCCTCAAAACAAGCCAGCGAGTGGTTAAAGTCCTTTCTGGCGTCGGGCGAGTGCAGATCCAGCTGCAGGCGATCTGGTTTGATTCTGATATCCATTTCATTGAAAATCTGACTGTAATAAATTGATGCACGATCAATTGCACAAAAGACTCAGATTGGGTACAACTGTGGCTTTATTGCACTCAGATGCGTGGCCTCCTACTGCAGCTGGCGAAATGGCAGATCAGAGGAGGACACGCATATTTATACGGCTCCTTGTGAGCGGAGCTAGCTGGCAGGGGCTACCAGCGAACCTGTAGTACAGGTCCTACCGTACATCCCCTAATACAAATGCACACAGTGGTTCACCACACAGATGGGGGTGGATCTTGGGGTGGGTGTGGATGTTGGTCAATTTCTTTGGCAGTGAGGGCAGCATGGTGGCGCTGTGGGTTAGCCCTGTTGCCTCACGGCGTCGAGGTCCCAGGTTCGATCCCGGCTCTGGGTCACATCCGTGTGCATTTGCACATTCTCCCCATGTTTACGTGGGTTTTGCCCCCAGAACCCAAAGATGTGCAGTCTAGGTGGATTGGCCATTCAGCCCATTGAGTCTGCACCGGCCCTCAGAAAGAGCACCCTACCTTTTTTAAAAATAAATTTAGATTACCCAATTATTTTTTCCAATTAAGGGGCAATTTAGCATGGCCAATCAACCTACTCTGCACATTTTTGGGTTGTGGGGGCGAAACCCACGCAGACATAGAACATAGAACAGTACAGCACAGAACAGGCCCTCCGGCCCTCAATGTTGTGCCGAGCAATGATCACCCTACTCAAACCCACGTATCCACCCGATATCCGTAACCAAACAACCCCCCCTTAACCTTACTTTTTAGGACACTACGGGCAATTTAGCATGGCCAATCCACCTAACCCGCACATCTTTGGACTGTGGGAGGAAACCGGAGCACCCGGAGGAAACCCACGCACACACGGGGAGGACGTGCAGACTCCACACAGACAGTGACCCAGCCGGGAATCGAACCTGGGACCCTGGAGCTGTGAAGCATTTATGCTAACCACCATGCTACCATGCTGCCCCTCGGGGAGAATGAAGAGCACCCTACCTAAGCACACACCTCCACCCTATCCCTATAACCCAGTAACCCCACCTGGGAGTGAAGTTCAATTTTTTATAATCTATTCTTTGAATGGGGGAATTGATGAAAAGGAGGCTATTTAGATTCCGAGTTACCCTGAGATTGTGGTCATGGGCCTTCTACTTGAGTAGGTTGGCACAACTGAATGGACAGGGTAGATGCAAGAAGTATATTCCCAATGGTGGGGGTGTCCAGAACCAGGGGTCAAAGTCTGAGGATGCAGGGTAGACCATTTAGGACAGGGATGAGGAGAAATTTCTTCACCCAGAGAGTGGTGAGCCTGTGGAATTTGTTACCACAGGAAGTAGTTAGGTCCAAAACATTGTGAGTGGGATTCTCCGTCTGCCATCCGCGTTTTCCCGCGCAGCGCGCCCTCGCCGGCAGCGGGATCCTCCATTCTGGCAGCCGGCCAATGGGACTTCCCATTGTGACTGATGCTTGCGAGGGTGACTGGAGTCAAATATAGACTAGACTGGGTGAATATGCTGGTTTCTTTTTCGAAATGATACTTTTTTTTTATAAATTTAGATTACCCAATTATTTTTTCCAATTAAGGGGCAATTTAGCGTGGCCAATCCACCTACTCTGCACATTTTTGGGTTGTGGGGGCGAAACCCACGCAGACACGGGGAGAACGTGCAAACTCCACACGGACAGTGACCCAGAGCCGGGATCGAACCTGGGACCTCAGCGCCGTGAGGCGGTTGTGCTAACCACTAGGCCACCGTGCTGCCCTCGAAATGACACTTGATAGCTAGTTGCGTTTTAATGCAATCTTTCAGCCCCGTGTCACTTTTACTGACTCCAGCTTTTTATTATTTCCAGAATTCATGATCTGAACTGAAACTCCCAAAGTCGCTATGGTGAGGTTTTATCAGACCTCAGCACGCCCAAAAATGTCAATCCAAAAGACGTTTAATTCGGAAACGAAAGTAAAGGCCGCAACGCGGCTTTCAACTCCAAGGTCCCAATCGATCGTTCCAGCCGGTCCCAGGCTGGGTCAGCTTTTAGGAGGTGATTTCTACGAGGCCCAGCTGATGGGCCTCTGCCCACTAGCGGGGGAGCACGTATTCTACAAGCCCCTCGGGGAGATCCATTGGGTGTCCCCATGGCTCTCGTGAGGGTCATTACAGGTTTTAACTGAGGTTCACTGCTTTATTGACCGACTAACATAACCTCTGCACCAACACACTCACCCAACCACTGCCAATCTTCACTCAGTTCCCGTTCCCAGTCAAGCAAGATGGCCAAGAATACAGTAAAACAAAGGAAGGAAAAAAAAGCAAAAAGGTAAGGTGAAGAAGTATCCTTAATACGTCACCACCTTCTCGTGTCCAGTCAGTTGTATCACTGTCAGATGTCTAGAAATAGGGCCAGAAGCTAATCTCTGACATGAAGACTGAAAAGCACGACTCATGACCATACACATGAGGGAGATAGATTTTTATAAGATGTTTCCAATTAAGCGGCAATTTAGCGTGACCAATCCACCTCTCCTGCACATCTTCGGGTTGTGGGGGTGAGACCCACGCAGACACGGAGAATGTGCAAACTCCACACGGACAGTGACACCTGCACCAGAAATGTCTGCAGTACTTCATGGCACTGTTGGCGATTGCTCCTGGAGGGGGACAGCATAATCTTTGGATTCTTCCCACAAAGGCTGCAGATGATCAGGCACACCATAGGGTTCCCCTGTGGAATCTTGCCAATACACTGTGCTGATGCGTTCCAGAACGCAGGGGCAGCATGGTAGCATGGTGGTTAGCATAAATGCTTCACAGCTCCAGGGTCCCAGGTTCGATTCCCAGCTGGGTCACTGTCTGTGCGGAGTCTGCACGTCCTCCCCGTGTGTGCGTGGGTTTCCTCCGGGTGCTCCAGTTTCCTCCCACAGTCCAAAGATGTGGGATTGGCCATGCTAAATTGCCCGTAGTGTCCTTAAAAGTAAGGTTAAGGGGGGGGTTGTTGGATTATGGGTATAGAGTGAATACGTGGGTTTGAGTAGGGTGATCATTGCTCGGCACAACATCGAGGGCTGAAGGGCCTGTTCTGTGCTGTACTGTCCTATAAAAAAAAACTCCAGCAGCACTCTTGTATTTATTCAAAGGGTTCCAAGCCTTCTTCCGAACAAGTTGTGCCTAATGCCATCTAATCTGAGATCGGTGGGGTTTGTTTTTACAGATAGGGAGTGCGTCCTCCAGGTCAGGTAAATGGAAGTTTCCCAGGGTAGACACCTCAGCAGTTTGGCTTATAGGCTATTCAACAGAAGAAAAATAGGAACAATCTGCTTGCCCTGTTCTTCCATCATAAAGATTGTTTGTTACTTCGTTAGTTAGTCTGCTGTTGCTCATGGCAGGTACGGCAGTCCATTTCCTCTACTGGTGTCTGACCGTGGCAGGGTATTTGACTCTGATTGGCCTATTGTTCTGTCTCACATTCAGCAGATGCTGATTCTCCTCAGCAGGTGTTTTTATTTGCCCATCTATGACCGACTTGCCCTGTCGCTGGGTTATTTCCATAATGAAAGGGATCATAAAGTGGATAAATGGTTAGCCTAACTCATAACTCCGTAACAAGATAATTGGTGTTTCATTTATTTTTACAGGTTGTGACTGTTACTGACAAGCCTACATATCAGCGGGTGAAAGTAGAACTAGGGGGCATAGCTTCAAAATAAGGGGAAGTATATGTAGGACAGAGCTTAGGAGGAACTTCTTCACCCAAAGGGTTGTGAATCTATGGAATTCCTTGCCCAGTGAAGCAGTTGAGACTCATTCATTAAATGTTTTTAAGATAAAGATAGATAGGTTTTTGAATAATAAAGGGATTAAGGGTTATGGTGTTCAGGTTGGAAAGTAGAGCTGACTCCACAAAAGATCAGCCATGATCTCATTGAATGGCGGAGCAGGCTCGAGGTGCCAGGTGGCCTACTCCTGCTCCTAGTTCTTAAGTTCTTATGTTCTTATTTTCTGCCCATCCCCAATTATCTTTGAGAAGGAGAGGGTGTAGGTGCACCCTGATGTGTTGGGTAGGCTGGGTCTATGTGGATTGCGTTTGATGCAGTGTAGAGACAGACAGGCTTCCAGCACTTGATGAGATGCAACACGATTTTATTTAACATCTAACTATTTTACATGTTCAACTGTGGGTTGACACTATGCTGACTTGACTGGAGACCTGAGGCTAGCCTGACCAGACTAACTGACTACCACATGGTGTTTGTACTGGCTGCTGCTCACGAGCTCTGACTGTCTCAGAGGCTGGATCCCGAGAGAGAGGGAAAACTGGTCCCCTCTGGCTTAATAGTGGCCGTGTCCTGTCTGGTAATTGGCTGCTGTGTTCTGGGTGCTTACTGGTCATCCTGTGTGTCAATCACTGCCTGTCTGCACTCCATTATATACATGGATGTATATTATGACATCTCCCCCCCTTTTTAAAAAAAAGTGTTCAGATAATAAATAGTAAGGTGTATGTGCGTGAAGATGTGTATATGTATGTGACTATATACAGAATATGCTAAAATTGACTGATATACATAGAAAGGTGTTGCTAGTGCAGATATAGGGCAGATTAAATGGTAAAAAAATGATATTTATAGATGTCAAAACGATGAGGTAACAAAGTTGTGCAAACATTCAGTCCATAAGTTTAGTCTCTCTGGTGGGTGACGAATTCTGGTTGACGGCCTCAAGGGTGGAGCAGGGGCCGCCTGCACTTGGATGGGCGGGACTGCCGCCAATGCGGTGGTCGCAGGGCAGCACGGTGGCCTAGTGGTTAGCACAACCGCCTCACGGCGCTGAGGTCCCAGGTTCGATCCCGGCTCTGGGTCACTGTCCGTGTGGAGTTTGCACATTCTCCCCGTGTCTGCGTGGGTTTCGCCCCCACAACCCAAAAATGTGCAGAGTAGGTGGATTGGCCACGCTAAATTGCCCCTTAATTGGAAAAAATAATTGGGTAATCTAAATTTATAAAAAAAAAAAAATGCGGTGGTCGCAGAGGTCGGCAGGATTGCTGGTAGATCGGTGGCCTCATGGCAGGGCGCGTCCGGAGGAAGCAGTATGTGAGGTGGGACATCACGGTTGGGTGGCCGACGTGGAAGTCTACGCAGTGCCCGCCTGTTGCATCATAGGAAAGAGCCATCAGCCACGCGAACGAGCAACGATCTCGGGGCCACTTGCTTGACTACCACAGCTGTGGCGGACCAGCCGCCGTCAGGCAGCTGTACACGGATTCGATCAGGTGGGACCAGCTCGGGGAGATCCGTGGCATGAGCATCGTATGCTGATTTCTGTTTGGCCCGAGACTGCTGCATCCTCTGTATGACCGGAAAGTTGTCAAGGTCTGGAATGTGGATGGCTGGGACCGTGGTTCACAGAGTGTGGTTCATGAGCATCTGCGCTGGAGACAACCCAGTGGACAGCGGGATCGCTCTGTATGCCAACAGTGCCAGGTTAAAGTCGGTGCCTGAGTCTGCAGCCTTACATAGTAGTGTTTTGACGATGTAGACCCCTGTTTCGGCCTTCCAGTTTGATTGCGGGTAGTGGGGTCTGGGTGTGACATGATGAAAGTTGTAGAGCCGGGCAAAATCAGACCACTCCTGGCTGTAAAAACAGGGGCAGTTGTCACCCATCTCTGTGAGTGGTATCCCATGCCTGGCAAATGTTTCTAACTATTTTACATGTTCAACTGTGGGTTGACACTATGCTGACTTGACTGGAGACCTGAGGCTAGCCTGACCAGACTAACTGACTACCACATGGTGTTTGTACTGGCTATGCTCACGAGCTCTGACTGTCTCAGAGGCTGGGTCCCGAGAGATAGGGAAAACTGGTGCCCTCTGGCTTTATAGTGGTCATGCCCTGTCTGGTGATTGGCTGCTGTGTTCTGTGTGCTTACTGGTCATCCTGTGTGCAAACCACTGCCTGTCTGCACTCCATCATATACATGGATGTATATTATGACACACCCATTGTGCTAATAGGAAGCGAAGCCCAGTGACAGTGAAAGGGATGGTGAAATAATTCAGCTGGTGTCTGGATTGGAGGGGTGCACGTGAATAATGATGTGTCTATGTGTCTGTTGCCCTTGTCTTTCTAGATGTTAGAGGTCAAGGGTTTGGAAGGTGGTGTTGAAGGAGCTTTGGCGAGTTGCTGCAGTACACCTCAAACATAATACACACTGCTACCTCTGTGTGTCGGTGGTGGAGGAAGTGAAAGTGTACATTGATGGATGGGGTGCCAATCAAGCGGGCTGCTTTGTCCTGGATGGTGTTGAGCCCCTTGAGTGTTGTTGGACCTGCACTCATCCAGGCATTGTGTATTCCATCACACTCCTGACTTGTGCTTTTGTAGATGTGGACAGGCTTTAGGGAATCAGCAGGTAAATTACTTACTGCAGAATTGTCAGGCTCTAATTTAACCTTGGAGCATTTTGTGGCTGGTCTAGTTTCTGGTCAATGGTAAACCCCAGGATGTTGATAAGTGGGAGATTCCGTGATGGCAATGCCATTAAATGTCAAGGGGAGATGCTAATGTTGTAGCTGTACTGGAACAACGTGGCCAGAAGCACAGCTAGTTCTGCAGAACAAGTCTTCAGCATTATTGCTGGAATATTTACAGAGCCCCATAGACTTTGCAGTATCCAGTGTCTTCAGCCATGTCTTGCTATCATGTGGAGCGCATTTAATTACTAAAGACTGACATCTGTGATGCTGGGGACATCCAGAGAAGGCTGAGATAGATATTCTATTCGGCACTTCTGGCTGAAGACGGTTGCAGATGCTTCAGCCTTGTCTTCTGCACTGATGTGTTAGACTTCCCAATCATTGAGGATTGGGATATATTTGGATAGTTCTCCTCCAGTGAATTATCTAATTATCTACCAGTATTCACAACTGCATGCAGCAGGACTGTAGAGCTTTCATTTATCGATTGGTTGCTGGATTACTTAGCTCTGCCTATCATGGGCTGCTTCCACTAAATGGTATGCAAGTAGTCCTGTTTTGTAGCTTCAGTACAGTTTTGGGTTTGCGCGCCGCTGCTCCTGGCGTGCTCTCTTGCAACACTTCAGATGTACCGGAGTTGATCACCTGTCTTGTCTTTTTATTCATTCAAGAGATGTGGGCTTAGTATTCATTGGCCATCCCTAATTTCCCTTGCGAAGGTGGTGGCGAGCTGGCTTCTCGAAGTGCTGCAGTCCATGTGGTGTAGGTACACCCACAGTGCTCTCAGGGAGGGAGTTCCACAATTCTGACCCAGCGATAGTGAAAGAACAGCAACATATTTCCAAGTCAGGATGATGTGGCTTGGAGGGGAACTTCTAGGTAGCGGAGTTCCCATGTATCTGCTGCTCTTTCCCTTCTAGATGGCAGTGGATATGGGTTTCGAAGGTGCTGTTCAAGGAACCTTGGTGAGTTCCTGCAGTGTAGATGGTACACACTGCTTCTACTATGTGTCAGTGGTGGAGGGAGTGAATATTTGTGAATGGGATGCAAAACTAATTTGTCCTGGATGGTGTTGAGCTTCTTAAGTGTTGTTGGAGCTGCACTCACACAGGCAAGCGAGAAGTATTTCATCACACCCCTGACTTGTGCCTTGTAGGTGATGGACATGCTTTTGGGTGTCGGGTGGATGTTCTTTTGTCCCCATTTACAATTTCAAGAAACAACCATTGTTTCCTATTCTCTGAAAGGAACATGGTATGTGTCATTAAAAGACCACAGTGGAAATCTCCCTGGCTAATGGCAGTGTGTCCAATCCACTTCTTCTGCTGATCACTGAGAGGGGCTCCAAACTCCAGCCTTGAATTCTGTGCGGAGAATGTCCTACCTGAGCAGTACCAGAAACTCTCAAATCAGAGTTACAGGGTGAGATTCTCCGGAAAGATTATTAAGTGTGAACAAAAGACCATTGCAGCACGGGAACAGGCCCTTCGGCCGTCCAAGCCTGGACCAGTCACGATACCAACCGTTGCCATATCCCTCTGTACCCATCCTATCCATGTGTTTGTCAAGGTGCCTTTTGAACGCCGTTAATGTATCTGCTTCCACAACCTCCCCTGGCAGCGTGTTGCAGGCACTCACCACCTTCTGCGTAAAAAAAACCTGCCTTGCACATCTCCTCTAAACTTTGCCCCCTGGTGACTGACCCCTCCACCCTGGGAAAGAGTGCCTGCGGTAACGAGTTTCCCGGCGCTCGGCCCAGTGAGAACGGCAACGCTATTCAACTTAACAAGACCCCATAGGCTACTTGCCATAAATGAAGGCTCGCCAGCTGATTCGCCTGGACCGCGCTCACCAGCCCAGCGCTAACAAGGTCGAGCAGCACTTAAGCAGCATTTGCCCAGCCAACCCCAGCCAGCTCGCAACAATAGCGCCGAGGAGACCGGCCTCAAGATCCGGGGATGCAGTTCTGGGGAGGCTCCTAGACGTGGTGGAGGCCAGGAGCAATGTCATGTCCGCCCCGAGAGTCCGGAGGGTGAGCCACAGGGCAACCAGTGCTGCCTGGGACGAGGTGGCGGCTGCTGTGTGCGTCGGGAGTGTGTGACCAGGAGGACTGACCTCCAGTGCAGGAAAAAGTCAACAACCTACACCATGCAATGCCTCACTGACTGACCCATTCCTCTCACTGACCACTTGCCCATTCTCCCGCAGGTCCTGCAGCCGACAGTGCGGCCTATCTGGGGTGACCCCCTCTCCAGCCTCCAATAAGACCACCTTGGAGGAGAGCTTCGAGGATGCCACCATAATAGTTGTGTCACAACTGTCACCCACGCCCTCTACCAGCGCAGATACAGGCACCTCGTTGGGAAACGTTAGTGGTCAGGCTTCTGGGGCACAATCTGGTGAGTACCACACAGCTGATGATGCACATCAGGTGGAGGCAGGAACCCCCAGGCGAGGCAGCAGTCGGAGGTCCCATCAGGAGAGTGGGGAATTGTCGGTGGTCTTGTGCACTCCCGGTATGAAGCCTCTGTCACTTCCTTCCGCAGTGTACTGCAGGGCACCACCGGAGCGTTCGAGGCAACGGAACCGTATAGAACATAGAACATACAGTGCAGGAGACCATTCGGCCCATTGAGTCTGCATCGACCCACATAAGCCCTCATTTCCATCCTATCCCCGTAACCCAATAACCCCTCCCATCCTTTTCGGACACTGATGGCAATTTAGCATGACTATTCCACCTAACCTGCAGGTTTTTGGACTGTGGGAGGAAACCGGAGCACCCGGAGGAAACCCACGCAGACACGGGGAGAATCTACAGACTCCGCACAGATAGTGACCCAGTGGGGAATCGAACCCGGGACCCTGGCACTGTGAAGCCACAGTGCTATCCACTTGTGCTACCGTGCTGCCCTCTGACATCTTGAGGAGTCTGATGCACCGCTCAATGACAGCTGGGTGGCCACACGGGCCTCATGTACCGGTCTCCGGCCTCCGTACTGGCACCATCAGTCAGGTCCTCAGCGGGTACCCCTTATCCCCCAAGAGTGAGCTGCCCATCCCAGGGTGGTCCTCGAAAAAGCCGGGGTGACTGACTGCCCCAGGATACAGCTATCGCACACACTCCCGGGAAGCATGCACACGCCCTGCATGTTCTCCATCTGGTGGTCACACACGAGCTGTATGTTCAGGGAGTGGAACCCCTTTCTGTTAACATATGGCACCCCCGAGATGGTCCAGTGAGCGCTGGCCCACATGCATGATATCTATTACCTCCTGGACCTGGGGCATCCCGCCAATGGCAGAGAAATCTGCTGCCTGAGCATCTTGCTGGGCTTCGTGTTTGTCAAAGTCGATGTAGTTTTTCGCCTGGGCATACAGGGCGCCCATGCCCTGTTGGATGCACCTGTGGGGTATCGCCTACGAGTCGCCACTCGAGTCCTGGAATTATCCCAATGCGTAAAAGTTCAGGTCTGCGATGACTTGACGGTCACCTGGAGCCAGTGTGCTTCTCCTCCATGTGGGGTGAAGTCGCGAGGACATGGCACAGGTGCCGTACCGTCTCCTTGTTGAGGCGGAGCCTCCTACGGCACCCACTGTAAGTCGTCTATTCAAACGACCATCAATGACTGTACACCCTGGGCCTTCGTGGGACTCCCCTCTGGCCTGATGGGCGGCCGGGTCCCCAGGGTGTGGGGGGCAGGGCCCGGCACACGGGCCGCTGCCTTGAGCATCTGCAGGTGCTGCTGCTGCCGTCTCCGGCGTCTGGCCGCAGTGCTACCAGCACGACCACCAGGGCAAATTTTGGGTCCAAAATCCCTGCCAAAGCTTTCAATATCTGTCAGGCATTGGGAGAGGGTGTTAGACTGACAAACGGTTGTGCTCCCATCCAAAGACCATCCATTCCCCCTTTGATGCTCCCCCACCTGACACGTCCTTCCCTTACACATCCGGCCACAGTGGTGGCCCTCACTAGACGCCAAACCCTGGGCAGGATTCTCTCAACCCGGGGCCTGGCCAGAGAATCGGCGGGACCGGCGCGAATAGTGCCATGCCGGCTTGTCGCCGGTCCGCCGATTCTCCGTAGAATCGGCATCATTGGCGCCAGCGGGGTCGGCGCGGTGCCTGTCTGGGGCCGCTCTACGGGGGCCTCCCCAGGCAATTCTTGGCCCGGGATGGGCCGAGCGGCCACGCTGAAAAAGCCGAGTCCCGCCGCCGCAGTCCGCACCTGCTCTTACCCAGCGGGACCTTGGCGTGGATGCATCAGGGGGTGGCCTGGTGGGGTGGGACGGTGGAGGGGGGGGGGGTCCAACCCCGGGGTGGTTGGGGAGGGGCGTCCGCCGTGGCCTAGCCCGCGATCGGGGCCTACCGATCGGCGGCTGGCCTCTCGGGCAAAGGGCCTCTTTTGTTCCGCACCGGCCCCTGTAGCCCTACGCCATGTTGCGTCGGGGCCGGCACGGAGAAGGGAGCCACCACGCATGCACAGCAATCCTGCCAGTCCCGCTGCACATGCGTGCATTGGCGCTGGTGCCACTACGCATGCGCGGACTCCGCGGCGCCCATCTGACACTATGATCGGCAGCTGGAGCAGCGTGGGTCACTCCAGTGCCGTGCTGGCCCTCTGTCGGCATCAGAATCTGCTCCTGAGGCCATGTTGACAGTATAGAGGAATACAACGGCATTTACAACAGCGTCAACACTTAGCCTCAGGACCAGAGAAAACCACTCATAATGTCAACCTGGACTTGGTGCTAGTCCCCTCCCTGTGGCACTCACCCACCTTCCGGCTGTGGACATGTCACCGGAGCTGTGTCCCATTCCCTGTGTTCGAGCGAGAACGGAGAGTTGCACTCACAGGAAACAAGACAGGCCCCGCTTATTGGAAGGGGAGAAATCCAAGCATGGACATTCACCCAAACTTATTGAAGGAGGGAATTCCAGGCTTCAAAGATGCAATGAGGCCAGAAGTTTCCCTTTGAGCGGCCCCCACAACTCACAATGTTCCTGGATGACTGTCCTGCTGGTCCAACGTATCAGGCGTTGCACATTACAAGTGCAACATCATTAATAAACTCAATGAGTGGCATGCTAACACAATAGCTAGCACTGTTGCTTCACAGCGCCTAGCTCCCAGGTTCGATTCCCGGCTGTCTGTGTGGAGTCTGTACATTCTCCCTCATGAGTTTCCTCCGGATGCTCTGGTTCCCTCCCACAAGTCCCGAAAAACGTGTTGTTAGGTAATTTGGACATTCTGAATTCTCCCTCTGTGTACCCGAACAGGCGCCGGAAAGTGGCGACTAGGAGCTTTTTACAGTAACTTCATTGCAGCGTTAATGTAAGCCGACTTGTGTCAATAAAGATTATTATTAAAAATTAAAGACGAGCTCACAGCATTATCGAGCCTCGGACTCCGGAACCTGTCATTTTGGGCCAGGGAACTGCAGGATTTTAATGCCTGAGGTATCTTAAGGGAAGAAACATCTTCACTAAATGCTTTGAGCCAGCACTGCAGTGAAGAAAACCTCATAGCTTGTCTCAGCATCTGACCGAATTACCTGGAACATCCAAAAATGTTCTGGCAAAGTTCTGTCCGTCCACTTGGCGTTGAGGAAAGCTATCTTGTTGAAGCTGGAATGGAGATTGCCATTTGACAGACTCGCCTTGATGGAATGAAGAGTCATGCACAGCCAGCCTTCAGTGATTCAAATATTTAATGACTTCATCAGATCAGACAAGATGAGATGAGTTAGTCACGTCTTCCAGGAATAAACTCCTCGAAACATTCTTGTCAATTGTAACCACCTGACTATATTGAGGTGCTTCAAGACTTGGGTGGAATTTAATGCACTGGAGACTTAGTATAGGCGGGAAAGGTAGCGTTATTCCAGTCAGCTGGGGTTTTATGAGTGTTCATGAGATTCAAATGCAATTCCTGACATGGCTGCCCGACCCCACCTTGATAATCAGGAACGGCAATTTTAAAATCATTTTTGCACTGACAGAAATCTGATTTTTGGGCACTCTTCAAATTTTACCACAAGGCACATGCCCGCCATTGGACAGGACTGGAAAATTGACGCCTAAGAAGCATCACAAGACCTGAATGCATTCCTTCACACAGATCTTTGCATGACTCTATCCTACTAAGTGCCTGTGATGCAGGTGGCTGCATACTTTCCTGGGGTGGTCCTCATTAAGGTCTGTCTCGTGGTATGGCCCTTGACTTCAGCTCCCAGCAACCACACCAGATTCCCCCTGGTGGGGTTGGCAGCTGAGGGAGATAGAAAGAGGAACGCTGGGGACAAAACTTCCAGCTTTGGGTGCCATCACAGCATTTGGCTTATCTGCTATCTTCCAAATCGCCTGCAACATTTGTCAGTGTTTGTATAATCAGCTGCTTATTGTTATGACACCCTGGGTTAGTACATCGTCAATTCCAACCCCTTGAACCGGCGTCACAACACAATTGAATTAATCATAATCCTCAGAAAAATACCCAAAGCTTTTGGCCCTTGGCTGCCCAATAATTACAGTCACCAGGTTTGTACATTTAAACACAACTACTTTCTATTTAAAACAATTTATAGAATGAAACGTGTAGCAAATACAACAGTTGAACTATTACCTAATCCCACACTTTGACTTTCTCCAACCCTCTACAGACACACACATACACAAGACAAACAAACGCAGAGGGGGAGAGAGCGGTATTAATAATAAAAAAAAGGGCTGGGATTCTCCCCTACCCGGTGGGGCGGGGGGGTCCCGGCGTACCGGAGTGGCGAGAACCACTCCGGGGTTGGGCCTCCCCATGGGGCTAGGCCCGCGCCGGAGTGCCTCCCGCTCCGTCGACCGATGCGAATGGCCTTTGGCACACCGCCAATCAACGCTAACGGCTGGCGGAAAGGCCTTCGCCGGTCGGCGTGAGTCCACGCATGCACCGGGCGATTCCCCGACCCTGGGGGGCGGTCGGAGAATTCTGCCCAAGGTTTTAGATGGCTGTTTCTCACACACGTACATTCAACTCCGGCTTTCAGTTCAAGATTTTTCTTCCAGTCTGTAATCGTTTTCACTGTAGATTCATTCAGATGTCTGCAATTTCAGAAATACAGCAGCTTTTCTGACAAAAACACAAGGCAGAGAGAGAGAAAGCCGATCCTTTCTCCTGAGTATCCAGGTCTCAACTCAGCTTTCCTTAGGTCCCTGGAAATCATCCCACTCAGACGGGGTCCAATCACTACCAACTAATGGGCAGAATACGGCTTTTTGGCCAATTAATTGGCTGCCAGCCAACCAATCAAACTGAATCCCACCCCATCTCTTGGCTGCTACAAGGTCAGAGTTCTATTGCTCAAAAGCTAGCACCATATACTATGTTGCAACTTCTTGAATTCCTCCTTCTCTGCTGCTTGACTTAAAGATACATGTCCATTAAGCATCCATGGATCAAAATGATAACGGCAAATATAAAGAAAGGGGAAATTAGGGAATCAACAGGAAGAACCTGGAACATCCCAGATCACACACGACCATTAATAAAAATAGGATGCGAACAGAACATCAAATGTGCAGACAGGCTCTCCAGGTAGTCTCCCCAAATGTATGGTGAATGATAAATTAATTGGAGTATGTCAATCTGTGATACAATTCTGGGTGGGTTCACAACACAAGAGTCTATCATGGTATGTGAGAGAGCTCTGAGCAAATATGCATCAGGAGTTCTCAGGTTAACATTCGAACCTGTCCTCACCAATTAAGCTGATAGAGAGGACTTGGGTTCCAAATTGGTGTTGGTTCTTTCCTCTGTTGTTGGCAAGGTATGGTCAACCACGGGCAGCACGGTGGCCTAGTGGTTAGCACAACCGCCTCACGGCGCTGAGGTCCCAGGTTCGATCCCGGCTCTGGGTCACTGTCCGTGTGGAGTTTGCACATTCTCCCAGTGTCTGCGTGGGTTTCGCCCCCACAACCCAAAAATGTGCAGAGTAGGTGTATAATTGGGTAATCTAAATTTATAAAAAAAAAGGTATGGTCAACCATCTCTCTTTCACTGATCTGATTGATGCCTTTAGTTCAGACTCCTGCTGAACAGTTTTATGATGCCTTATCATAAGGTAGAGAGAAGATGTTTCCACGAGGGCCATCAATACATGATAGTCACTAATAAATTCAACATAAGATTCAGTAGAAATTCCTTTACCCAAAGAGTGGTTTGACCATCAAACTCCTCACCACAAGGAATGGTTTATGTCATGTATGTCTTAAAATGGCATTTATGTTGAAACAAAGATAAACACGTGCGAGAGAGAATCGAACGATATTCTGTATGAATGTACAAACGAACATATGAAATAGGAGCAAAAGAAGACCATTCGGCCTCTCGAGCCTGCTCCGCCATTCAGCAAGGCCATGGCTGATCCGATCGTGTTTCAAGTTCCACATTCACATGGGCCAGCCATAACCTTTGAGTATGTTGACGAATAAGAATCTATCTAACTCCGCCTTCAAGATATTCAGTGATCCCACTTCAACCGCCTTCTGAGGCACAGAGATCCAAAGTTGCCCTAACCCTAACCCCAATTTTTCCTCGACTCTGTCCTATAAGGGCGGCCCCTAATTTTAAAATGGTGGCCCCAACGTTCTGGACTCACCCACAAGAGGAAGCATCCTTTCCATGCCCACTTTGTCAAGACCATTCAGGATCTCATATACCCCTCACTCTTCTAAGCTCCTTCTGAAAATGAAATGAAGTGAAAACCACTTATTGTCACAAGTCGGCTTCAAATTAAGTTACTGTGAAAAGCCCCTAGTCACCACATTCCAGCACCTGTTCAGGGAGGCTGTTACGGGAATTGAACCATGCTGCTGGCCTGCCTTGGTCTGCTTTCAAAGCCAGTGAATTAGCCCTGTGCGAAACAGCCTCAGCTAAGCAACTCTAAGCAACTAATTCTATGTCATATCTTTCAAGTTGTGTAACACGGATTGGTTTATCACAGATGTATCTGCAGACATGCCTAAAAGAGGACAGAAGCAGGTTTCCTTTACAAAATTCATAGCTTGAGGCAAGGGCATCTCAGTCTCCTTAAGAAAACAGTAACCAGCCACACCACACATTCCCCCTATTCAGGCAACACCAAGGAGCAACCATCTGGTCGGATCTTTTTTCAAGGGGTTGTTAAGAATGGAACTTCAAATGGGGAATTTTAGCAAATATTCTAATTCAAATATTACTTCAATTTAAGTTAAAAGAGAAAACTGTCAGACAAAGGGTCGAAACACACATGTCCAAGCCTAGTGGGTTAGCCCTACTGCCTCACGGCGCTGAGGTCCCAAGTTTGATCCTGGCTCTGGGTCACTGTCTGTGTGGAGTTTGCACATTCTCCCCGTGTTTGCGTGGGTTTCACCCCCACAACCCAAAGATGTGTAAGCTAGGTGGATTGGCCATGCTAAATTGCCCCTTAATTGGAAAAAATTAATTGGGTACGCTAAATTTATTTTTAAAATTACAAAAAAAACATGTCCAACCTTGTCACTGGTTGGTCAGAATCTTCACTATTGATTCTCTGTTATAGTTACAAACACAAGCCTAACTAGTCAGTTTCTACTGGTCAACTTGCAGCATTGACTGGACCTGGAAGAGCACCCAGTTCTTTCCCCATTCTCCAAAATCATCTAACGCACGTTTTCTCGAAAGAAGGAGCGACCCAATAAACAAAAAGCATAGAAATTTCTAGCGGGGCATTTAAAAAATACCAAAGCATTTTCAATGGAAGAGGTTTCGGTTACGAGGGGAGGATGGGAGCGATTGCCTGACAAATGTAAGTACGGAAGCAGACATCAGGAATGCAGAAACAGAGATAAAAAACAATTCTAAATCAGTTAAGGGAAAGCTGTTGTTGAATCCTTTTTCTGACACAAGCAGGCCCTTGACTACTCCCGATCATCGGATGTCGAGCTAAAACTGATTGCACATGGCGCCCAGAGAAACAAAGTGGCAGAAAATCCTATTTTATCCTATTTTGGGCCAAACAAGTAAACTAAAGTAACAAATTAAGGGACAGCCCCTTAAAGGGATACTGTGTCAAACAAAACAGATTTCAAAGGAAACTTAAAAGTTCAGAGTAAAATGTTATCAAAGGGATCCGCATAACAATCCAGTCCCCATGGTGTGCACTGGGCACCAAATGATATTCCCGCACCATCCCTGCCAATGGGATCAGATGGAAATGAGGTTGTAAAATCCAATTTAGGGCAGAAAAATGTATGGTGATTCAATGTTTCATCACGGCATTGCCTGGAAATTGACGACTGTCACCGAGGGAGTGTTTCACCCGCAGATGTTTCAGCTTTTGAATGCAGCACTAAACCAAGACCTTGCCTATTGTTAAAGTGATTGTGAAAGGTCTGCAGCATGTTTGCAGAAGATCAGAGGAGCTCTGTGAGTACCAGAGCCAGTGTCCTCCTTCAATCAATAGCACCTAAAAATAGATAATTTCTTTGCTCCTCTCATGTCATGATAAGGTGCTACACAAATCCTTGTTGTTTCTTCATTTCTAGACATATCATCTATGACTGAGCAAAGCCAAAGAATCTACGCTCCTGGATAAGAGATCAACAGTGTATGAGGGAATGCTATCTCAAAAAACTAATATACAAAGGCAATAAAGATATGATGCGTGTTGTTTGCTTTGATGGCCTCAGACATCACTCAATCAATAGACAGCCATACCAGACAAATGTGGTATTTGTGTGGTTAGAGGTGGGGCCCCGTTTCCTATAGTTTGATTTACTCACAGCAAGACCACAATTTGCTTTTATGGCGAGCTGTTTTTAATTGATTGGCTCCGAGGGTTGTACTCAGTACCAGTTAGATACTGGTCCGCCAACTGAGGGAAACAGTGTTTCGCTAGTCCTAAGTTCTCCTGCCAGAGCTCCATCATGCTCTCACCAGCAAGTAAAAACAAACCATGTACAGGTCTCCACTCCCTGACTGCTTGATAATTAGATAAAGTTAAACAAGTGGACAGGGTAACAGTAGACCAACGTGATCATTTTCAATTGACCGAACAGCCATTTCTTGCCTATATTTGGTTATGTCAATTAGGTTTATTATTTGATAACAAGTGCAGGAAAAATGATTACATGCAGCAATCATTAATTGTGGCAGATCAGGGAGGAGTTTTCACTACAAATAACAGCAGATGTTTATTCATGCAAGTACGGGCAGGCACACTTTTATAGGATAATAAGTGTGAACGTATATTTATAGTGCACCTTTCACTACCTCAAAATGTCCAAAAGGACTTTGTCAAGTACTCTTGAAGGGGGCGGCATGTGGCGCAGTGGTTAGCACTGGGACTGTGGGATGGCACGGTGGTGCAGCGGTTAGCACTGCTGCCTACGGCGTTGAGGACCCGGGTTCGATCCCGGCCCCGGGTCAGTCTGTGTGGAGTTTGCACATTCTCCCCGTGTCTGCGCGGGTTTCACCCCCACAACCAAAAGATGTGCAGGTGAGGTGGATTGGCCACACTAAGTTGCCCCTCAATTGGAAAAAATAATTGCGTATTCTAAATTTATTTTAAAAAAGGCACTGGGACTGCGGCACTGAGGACCCGGGTTTGAATCCTGGCCCTGGATTACTGACGGTGTGGAGTTTGCACATTCTCCCCATGTCTGCAAGGGTTTGACCCCTACAAACCAAAGATGTGCAGGTTAGGTGGATTGGCCACGCTAAATTGCTCCTTAATTGGAGAAACAATAATTGGGTACTCTAAATTTATAGAAGAAGAAAAAAAGTACTCTTGAAGTATTGTCATAGAATCATAGAACTATAGAATCCCTACAGTGCAGAAGGAGGCCATTCAACCCATCAAGGCTACACTGAAAGACCCTCTGAAAGAGCACCCTACCTGGGGCCAAACCCTACACTATCCCCGTAACTCCAACTAGGGTCAATTTAGCATGGCCAATCCACCTAACCTGCACATATTTGGACTGTGGGAGGAAACCAGAGCACACGGAGAGACAGTCAAAACTCCACACAGTCACCTAAGGTCAGAATCGAACCCTGACGCTGTGAGACAGCAGTCCTAACCATTATGCCCCTAAGATAAGAAAACATGGCAGCCATTTTGTAGATAGCAAACTCCTACAAACTGCAATGTCTGACTGATGTAGGTTGAGTGATTTGTCAGTTCACCAAAGAATTTCCCTGATCATCTTTAAAATAGCACTATGAGGTATTTTAAGCTCAGCTGAGGGGGCAAATGGGACCTTGCTTTAAGCTCTCATCCAAAAATATGGAACTTCCAAGACTGTGGTATCCTCTCAATACTGCACTGGAATGTCCATAAGACATAGAAGCAGAATTAGGTCACTCGACCCATCGAATCTGCTCCGCCATTCAATCATGGCAGAAGTTGTTCTCATCCCCATTCTCCTGCCTTCACCCCATAATCCTTGATCCTCTTATTAATCAAGAACCTATCTTTCACTGTCTTAAAGACACTCAGTGGTTTGGTCTCCACATCCTTCTGCAGCAAAGAGTTCCACAAATTCACCACCCTAGGGCTGAAGAAATTCCTCCTCATCTCTGTTTTAAAGGATTGTCCCTTTAGCCTGAGATTGTGTCCTCTGGTTCTAGTTTTTCCCACAAGTGGAACCATCCATTCCACGTCCACTCTATCCAGGCCTCACAGTACCCTGTAAGTTTCAATAAGATCCCCCATCATCGTTCTAAACTCCAATGAGTACAGACCCAGACTCCTCAACTGCTCCTCATAAGACAAGCTCTTCATTCAAGGGATCATTCTTGTGAATCTCCTCTACGCGCTTTCTAAGGCCAGCACATCCTTCCTTAGATACGGGGCCAAAAACTACTCACAATACTCCAAATGGGATCTGACCAGAGCCTTATACAGCCTCAGAAGTACATCCCTGCTTTTTTACGTTAGCCCTCTCAACATCATTGCAACAGATAATTTGGTTGCTATCACTATTGTGGGATCTTGCTGTGCACAAACTGAGAGCTGCACTTGCCATATTGCAGCAATGACTGCACTTCAGACAAGTACTTCATTAGCTCCAAAATGCTTTGGATATCGTGAGATTTGTGAAAGGCGTAAGAATATAAGAAATATGAGCAGGTCAGCTCAGGTCATGGGCTCAAGTTTTAGCCGTAGGATTTGATCCCACAACCTTCCACTCACTGATCCAAAGCTTTTCCTCTGTTTGTAGTTTCCATAATTGATGGCTTCACTGTAGGGGTCATTGTTTTGAAGACATATGATCAATGGTGTCAGAGGTAGCTGTGCCTCCGTTACACCACACATATAGCAGCTGACAGTGCTGGACATGCTCTGTTCTCACAATTACATGAGAGGAAGCAAGCGGCCAGAGCAGGTGTCATGATATGCAGACATGCACATAATGAGATACAGTCAGCCAATGAATACAGAGAACAGGACATAACCAATCAGCAGGTAGAACACTCGGGGGTGGTTTCCCACTATAAAAGGCACGAGGCACTCACACCGCCTCTTTCCACTGGTGACATCCACAGTGTGAGTCAGGGTGCAGATATCATATAGCTCCTACAGCACGTGGCTAAGAGCTAGTCTGGTTCAGTCAGACAGATTAATTACACTAGGTTAGAAGAGAGTCGAACTCACAGAGGATTGGGGCAGCATGGTAGCATTGTGGATAGCACAATCGCTTCACAGCTCCAGGGTCCCAGGTTCGATTCCGGCTTGGGTCACTGTCTGTGCGGAGTCTGCACATCCTCCCCGCGTGTGTGTGGGTTTCCTCTGGGTTCTCCGGTTTCCTCCCACAGTCCAAAGATGTGCAGGTTAGGTGGATTGGCCATGATAAATTGCCCTTAGTGTCCAAAATTGCGCTTAGTGTTGGGTGGGGTTACTGGGTTATGGGGATAGGGTGGAGGTGTTGACCTTGGGTAGGATACTCTTTCCAAGAGCCGGTGCAGGCTCGATGGGCTGAATGGCCTCCTTCTGCACTGTAAATTCTATGAGGATTGAGCTAACTGTGTGACAGGTTCAATAAATCATATTGAACTAACGTCAAGGTGTGGAGTATCTCTCAGGTAAAGCTGCATCCAGTTGCAGCCCGTGTTATCTTACTATGCTTAACATGACAGCAGGAACATTGGCAGTGACGTTGGATCAACCAGACCTTTCTCCGCCCTTCCTCTCACACTACCCTAGATTGAAAATCCTTCACTGGGGTGAATGAGGGGCGAAATAACAGGTTTTGCAGCAGGAGACAAAAAGGTCGGTTGTGAGACACCAATAAACAAAAAGGAAAATGGTGGGAAAATTTATTTCAGGCAACTTTTAAAATTGCCTGCATTGGTCCTTCATATTGATGTTGCCTTTTCTGACACCTAGCAATGATGAATGCTGAGCAATACAGACACATTGGGAGGGTCAAACATAGGTAAAACAAGGATTATGCAATAGGGGATGCATGACATCACCACATACAATAAAAGATATATCACTGACCACAACTTCCCAGTGAGAATAGCCCTGATCTCTGGTATAACGGATGACTGTAAATTCCCAGTAACCCGTGACAAAATCAAACAATGTTCTCTCTCATTTTTAGTGTGCAGAATGATTTTTGCTTTTTTGAAGCAATTTTGAAGTAATGTGCAGTTCTACACCACCAGTAGAAACAATTTTAACATTTTTTTTTACCACAGATATGGCAGAAAGACAATTAAAATAAGGGATAATTAACAAGGTGCACTGGTTTAGCTGTTAGTCTGTGTGAAATGGGGAGGTGCAGAGAAGTGGGGAGCAGGAGGGCAGAGGCAAGGGAGAGAGAAGCAACGAGGGAATGTACATGTCAATCCTGATCTCTGGTAACGAGTGACTATATCCCCGATTCCTGATAACTAGTAACAGGTCATCCCCTGATCTGCAGTAAATATGCCCTGATCCATATTAACTAGTGTCAGTATAACCCTGAACCCCAGTAACGAGTAATAGTATACCCTTGATAAATATGAATGAGTAACATTATAGTCCTGATCTCTAGTAGCGAGTGACAGTACATCCCTGATTCTCAGTAACTAATGACAGTATGTACATTGGCTAGAATCTCGGAAGCAGATAAAGGAGCATCTGGAGGCTTGGGTTACTGTCTGTGCGGAGTTTGCACTTTCTCCCCATGTCTCCGTTGGTTTCCTCCGGGTGCTCTGGTCCTCCCAGAGTACAAAAATGTGCAGGTTAGGTGGATTGGCCATGCTAAATTGCCCTTAGTGACCAAACAGTTTGGGTTGGGTGGGGTTACTTGGTTTACGGGGATAGAGTAGGGTTGTGGGCTTAAGTAGGGTGCTCTTTCCAAGGGCTGGTGCAGACTCGATGGGCCGAATGGCCTCCTTCTGCACTGTAAATTCCATGATACTATGAGGCTGTTACTTGACGCGGGAAGTGAGTCGAGGCAGGGAAGGTCTTTGTAGCATTTTGAAGATGACTCCTGCTGCACCTGACTGTTATATTACTAAATTGTAATATAAATATTACTCTTTTGTCTTGACGAGTTGTACTGAAGTCTGATGAGAAATAGTCAAAGTCTTCCAGATGATGAGAAAAATGTTCATTGAGTAATATATGATAAACTAGTTCTTTCACTTCAATACTGAACTAGTAAAACAAATAAGTAAGTTTATATTAAATTAACAGTTATAATAATACACCGCACTCTGATCTGATCACAAACGGGATTCTCCGACCCCGGTTTTTGGGAGGGGGCGGGGATCACGCCGCGCTGGTCGGGGGCCGTTGGGAGCACACCCCCCCTGACAATTCTCCGGTCCCCGATGGGCTGAGCGGCCACCCATTTTCAGCCAGTCCCGCCGGCGTGAAATGGACATGGTCTATCCCGGCGGGACCTGGCTTGGAGGGCGGCTAGCGGAGTCCTCAGGGTGCGCGGGGGATCCGGGCCCCCATGGTGGCCTGGCCCGCGATCGGGGCCCACCGATCTGCGGGCGGGCCTGTGCCGTGGGGGCACTCTTTCCCTCCACGCGGCCTCTGTCAGGCTCCGCCATGGCCGGCGAGGAGAAGAAACCCCCTGCGCATGCACAGGAAACACACCGGGGGTTCTGCGCATGCACCAGAACACGCCAGCGGTTCTGCGCATGCACCAACTTGTGCCGGCCCACAGAAGCCCATCGGTGCCAGTTGGTGTGGCGCCAACCCCTCCGCTGCCGGCCTAGCCCCTGGAAGTGGGGCGGGGGAGGGGAGATTCCACAACTTCCAGTTGGCCAGATGCCGGAGTGGTTCACGCTGCTCTTGGAGCCGGTGTCGGGCCATTGTTCCAAGTGAGGTAGAATCCCGCCCCACATCTTCACTCTAGCTGCTCTTCACACACATAACTAAAGAAAGAGTGGAAAACTCCTTTTATAGGTCCTGTTAGTGCTGCCATCTAGTGATCATCTGTCTGTACTTATCTTATATTAACTAAACATGTATTGACACATACAGAGATCACTACATTGACCTTGCAAAGGAAGGAAAACCACTGACTCTTTCAGGACCTCACTGACTGACCTTTCTGGGCTATCTTCACTTGGAAGGAAAGCAATAGTGACTTCCCGATGGTGCACCCGAGTTAAAATCTTGGTGCTGTCTAACTGACGTCACATGAACATGATTCGCCTAAATGTATTGCAGCCCTGAACAGCAGAGAGCTGCCAACAAGGTGGCCAGTGGAAGAAATGGGAGTGGTAAATATTCCATTTTCATTAGAGGGCCCCTGCTGTTACCATGGGAAAGAGGGAAGTTAAAATCCTCCCCACCCCCACCCCCGCCACCACCTTACACGTCGGCTTATTTTAGGATGCATTCAGATCCTTTGATTTATTCAAACATTGGAAAATCCAAAGGGAGTTAATTCAAATGCTCCTCCCAAACTGGTGTGAACTATTTTATATTTATGACTGTTTTATATTTATGAAATATAACCTTGCTCTGACCCTGATAAAAATATGTAGAATTTTTTGGACAGTTACAAAGCCAGCGTCTCGGTGCTGAAGTAGATTTTCTAAGCCAGCTCATCTTCAATCCAAAAATATCCTTTCTTCCCATCTGTGTTGAGTTAGGTCATTGAGAACTGCAGGCAAATTCTTGAGCCGCCTTGGTCAGAGCTCTATAACCACACAGGCTTTAATCAGCGGGTCCATCAGCTATCTCAGTGTTATTCAAACTTTTTTGCCCGGGACCCATTTTTACCAACCGGCCATCCTTCGGGACTCACGCCAGCCGACCTTCGGGGCCCACACCAGCCGACCTTTGCAACCCACGCCGCCCGAACTTCACGACCCACCATTTTCACTTACCTTTAATGTGACAGGTGAGCCTGCTTGGTCCTCATGACCTCACTTGCTTTGTTATTCAATGTTACATTTCTGCTAAGGACTTCGGCTGATGATTTAAGATCTCACTGCATCCGTTGAAAAAATCAAGAGGTTTGTCCTCAAACTCGCCAGTCTTCAAATGACTTTTAGGTTTTGAGGGTTTTAAACTTTCATTTGCCAGTTCTTCCCTGCATATAACACACACAAACTTTGAATCCTGTTTTACAGCGGCACAATCAATAACCCAGACCTCAAGTAATCATCTTTATGCTGCTTTGTTCCTGTTTTCAGCTTCTTCTTCATGGGTTGTTCACCAGGAGCCCTGCTCACCAGCATTGCCGGCAGCTACAAAATGGAGGAATCGCTCTCACACCTAGAACATGTGATGTCAGCGTACGTGATCGGGAATGATGCGACGCATTGCTCCGCTACCTTCCCACCACCCACCCACAGGTCGCGAGCCTCGGTTTTAAAATGACTGAGCTATCTGTTGCAGGGCAATAGATCTCCGATGAGAGCTGGCTCTTTTGTCACTTCCTTTCTCACATTGGAGCCCAAATAGTTTGACTAGAGGACATTCACAGTCACTGTGCATGCTGGGACAGCTACACCTCCATGGTTGCCTGCAGCGAGACAAAGCACTAGACTTGCAGGTGATGCAGGTGACCTTACATCCACAGTGGTGGCCAGGAGCACTGAGGCATGGAACGAGGCCTGTGACCATTATTACAAGATCACCTGTTTGGGCAGTTTCTTCTCCATGGCAGTACCAACCAGGGGCACCGTGTAGCCTGTTGGACTGGCCAGGCACGGGGAGTATGCACCATGCGAACATGTCTGCCTTTTTCCCTCTGCAGATAATGGATATTAGAATTCAACCAGCAATGATGGCCTTCCTCCTAATCGCAGCAGCCCTGGGGCGATGCACTGCAGCTGTACGAGAGGGGACTGCTGGATGAGGAGGAGCAAGCCGCAGCGGTGGAACGTGCAGCAGTGGGGCGTGCAGCAGCGGAACAGGAGGCAGTCGCTGAGGATCGAGAGCCTGCCGCACACCGGGCTGAGGATGAGGAGGTGTAAAGGAAGAGTCGCATGAGGCCTCGCATATACAGGCAGTGCCGGCCATTCGAGGACCTGCTGGACTGTGCATGCCATTGAAGTCTCCGGCTAAGCATGGAGACAGTGCAATATATCTGCCAGATCATGGGGGAATGGGGAGCACACCCGCTCCCAGTGGCTGTCAAGATGATGGTCGCCCTGAACATTTACGCCACGGGCTCCTTCCAGGCGCCGTGTGGGAACCTGTCCAAGGTCTCACAGACCTCAGTGCACAGGAGCATCATTACCATTACGGAGGCTCTATATGCCCAGGCGGCACAATAAATCCATTTTAATGTGGACCAAGCTCACCAGGAGGCTGGGCAGTGAGGTTCACCGCCCTCGTGGGAATGCCCCAGGTCCAGGGGGGTGATTAACGGGATGCATATCACCTAATGGGCGCCTGCAGATGACAGGCCGCTCTACACAAACAGAAAGGGGTTCCACTCGATAAACGTATAGCTGAACCGTATCCATCGGATACGCATCATGCACGTCTGCGCCCAATGGAACATAGAACATGCAGTGCAGAAGGAGGCCATTCGGCCCATCGAGACTGCACCGACCCACTTCAGCCCTCACTTCCACCCTATCCCTGTAGCCCAATAACCGCTCCTAGTCTTTTTGGTCACTAAGGGAAATTTATCATGGCCAATCCACCTAACCTGCACTTCTTTGGACTGAGGATTATGGGCATACCCGTGCAGAATACCCGGGCATTGTGCACAACGCCTTCATCGTGGCACACCCGATGATTCCCAGTCTCTTTAAGGCACACCCCAGCTGGGGGTTGGCTCCTGGGCAATGGGGGTTAGCAGCTGTGGTCGTGGCTGATGACGCCTACCCGGAGGCCCCAGACCGATGTGAAGACTCGCTACAACGGCATCCATGCTGCAACCAGGAGCGTGATCAAGCGGTGCTTCAGCCTCCTGAAGATGCGATTCAGTTGCCTGGACTGCTCTGGAGGGGCCCTGAGAGGGTCACCCGCATCGAGGTGGCCTGCTGCGTTCTCCACAACACCACACAGCGGAGGGACGACGTGCTGGAGGAGGAGGATGAACGGCATCCGAAGAGGAGGACAAGGGCCGGTGGAGGGCGGTGGATGCAGGGCAGGTGAGAAAAGTCCTCCAAAATGTTGGGGAGGGAGAAAGGGTGGGAGTCCTGGAAAAGGGGGCTCGAAAGGGGCCACGGGAAGGCCTGAAAAGGGGGCCCCTCAGTGAAACCATTGCGTGGTGTCCTCACTTGGGGGAGTGTGGGTTAATGCCCATGTATGTGGGGGGGGGGGGATGGGGGGTGACATTGCCCATGGGTGGGGGGGGGGGGGGTGTCAGCTCTCCTGTGATGAAAATATATTTTTTTTAATGTAAATTTAACATATCCAATTCATTTTTTTTCCCAATTAAGGGGCTATTTAACGTGGCCAATCTACCTACCCTGCACATCTTTGGGTTTTCATAGAATGTACAGTGCAGAAGGAGGCCATTCGGCCCATCGAGTCTGCACCGGCTCCTGGAAAGAGCGCCCTACCTAAGGTCAACACCTCCACCCTAACCCTATAACCCAGAAACCCCACCCAACACTAAGGGCTATTTTGGTCACTAAGGGTAATTTATCATGGCCAATCCACCTAACCTGCACATCTTTGGACTGTGGGAGGAAACCGGAGCACCCGGAGGAAATCCACGCACACACGGGGAGGATGTGCAGACTCCGCACAGACAGTGACCCAAGCCGGAATCGAACCTGGGGCCCTGGAGCTGTGAAGCGATTGTGCTATCCACAATGCTACCGTGCTGCCAGGGTTGTGGGGGTGAGACCCAAGCAGACACTGGGAAAATGTGCAAACTCCACACGGCCAGTGACCAGGGACTGGATTCGAACCCGGGTCCTTGGCGCCGTGAGGCAGCAGTGCTAACCACTGCGCCACCATGCCGCTCAAGAGGAAAATTCGAAGTGTGGGCTAGCCCAGAGAGAAAAGACTCCCCAGAGTTATTAGCAGGGTTTAGAAAGCTAAAGATTCTTTGAGCGAGAACAGCCTTGACGGACTAAAGTTAGCCAACTCACCATGTAAACTTGTTTGCATTTCCAGCTCCACCACTCATTGGCAATTAAATACCAAAGAACATTGCTCAAGTGTGGTATTTCCCAGCTTCTCGCTGGATGCCAATAACAGGCAGAGCCTCACTTCCTCATTTTATTCATGTGATGATGAGTCACCCTGACAGTATTCCTCCAGAGAGTCACAGTGACCATCATGCTGCTGCTAACCTGATGGACATCTGGAAGCCACATTCTCCCGAGGCTGATGGCATCCATCGCAGTTGGCCTGCAAGCTTGCGTTTTCATGTGACCACCACCCAATCTTCCACTTTCATTTCCTATTTTTAATTCATAAATGTAGAGTAACCAATTCTTTTGTTTCCAATTAAGGGGCAATTCAGCATGGCCAATCCACCTACCCTGCACATCTTTTTGGGTTGTGGGGGTGAGACCCACGCAGACAAGGGGAGAATGTGTAAACTCCACACGGATAATGACCCGGTGCCGGGATCAAACGCTTTCCTCTTTCATTTCCAACTGAAGCTGGATGCTTCCACTGAAAGATTTCCGGGTGTTTTTAAATAAGGTGCCAATGAGGTAACGACATGCGAAGTATAATTTTTTGTCAAACCAACTCATTGATGATAGAAATTGCGCACATATTGCGCACATATGAAATGGGCATCCAGTATTGCTAGGGGGTAAATGACAAAGAGGAATAACATTTTTTTTAATAAACATTTTATTGAGGTATTTGTGATTTTGTAACAACAACAGAAGAAACAGTGTACATACAAATATAAACATAGTGCAAAAGCCGTCTTCCTCCCTCACAGGTCCCACCTTTTCTAACCCCCTACTCTAAACCAAACTAACCCTCCCCCTTCTGTTGATGGTTAATTTTCCCCAAAGAAGTTGACGAGCGGTTGCCACCTCCGGACGAACCCTAACATTGACCCTCTCAAGGCGAACTTGATTTTCTCCAAACAGAGAAAGCTAGCCATGTCCGATAGCCAGGTCTCCGCCTTCGGGGGCTTTGTGTCCCTCCAAGCTAATAATATCCATCTCCGGGCTACCAGAGAGGCAAAGGCCAGACCGTCTGCCTCTTTCTCCTCCTGGATTCCCGGGTCTTCCTACACTCCGAAAATCGCCAACTCTGGACTCGGTGCCACCCTTGTTTTTAACACCTTGGACCATGACATCCGCAAACCCCTGCTGGAATCCCCGAAGTTTCGGGTATGCCCAGAACATGTGAACATGGTTTGCTGGTCCTCCCGCACACCTTGCACACCTGTCTTCTATCCCAAAGAATCTGCTCATCCGGGCTACTGTCATGTAAGGCCGGTGAACGACCTAAAATTGTATCAGGCTGAGCCTGGCGCATGATGTGGACGCGTTGACTTGACTCAACACATCCACCCAGAGACCATCATCTATCTCTCCTCCTAACTCCTCTTCCCATTTGTGTTTCAGCTCCTCGGCCTGCGTTTCCTATGACCCCATGAGTTCCTGATAAATGTCCGAAACCCTCCCATCTCCCACCCATACTCTGGCAACTACCCTGTCCTGTATCCGCCTTGGTGGGGGATAAGAACGGGAAGGTTGAGACCTGACTGCGTAGGAAGTCTCGGGCCTGCAGGCACCTAAACTCATTCCCTCCCATCAATTCAAATTTCTCCTCCAACTCCCTCAGGCTGGGAAAGCTCTCCTCTATAAACATATCTCCCATCCTCTCGATCCCTGCTCTCTGCCATCTCCGGAACCCTCCATCTAGCCTCCCCGGGGGAAACCGGTGATTATTGGAGATTGGAGACCAGACTGATGCTCCCTCTGCTCCCATATGTCTCCTCTACTGCCCCCAGACTCTCAGGTCCGGCTACCACCATGGGGCTGGTGGAGTACCATGGCGACGGGAACAGCAGAGGCGTCGTTATCAACGCCCCCAAATTAGTGCCCTGATATGATGCCGCCTCTACTCGCTCCCACATCGACCTTTACCCCCCCAACACTCACTTCCTGATCATGGCTATTTTCGCCGCCCAATAATAATTACTAAAGTTCGGGAGAGCCAGCCCCCCCGCTGCGCTCTAGCATCCCCTTTTTAACTCGCAGGTTCTTACTCGCCCATACAAAGTCTTGTTGACCCGTTTGAAAAAGGACCGTGGAATAAAGATGGGGAGACACTGAAACACAAACAGGAATCTCGGGAGAACCGTCATGTTCACTGTCTGTACCCTCCCAGCCAGTGACAGCGGGAGCACGTCCCACCTTTGAAAATCCTCCTTCATTTGGTCGCCGGGTCGGGCCAGATAAAGCTTGTGCAGACGATCCCATCCCCGCACCATCTGGATGCCTAGGTACCGAAACCTTCCCCCATCATTCTAAACGGCAGCTCCCCCAATCGCCACTCCCGCCCCCTTTCTTGGATCGCGAACATTTCACTTTTCCCCATGTTCAATTTGTAACCCGAAAACCTGCCAAAATCCCCCAGAATCCTCATAATTTCTTCCATCCCTTCCAGTGGGTCCGACACATATAAGAGTAGATCATCCGCGTATAGCGAGACTGTGGTCCAGCCCCCCCCCCCCCCCCCCCCCGGTCCAGTCCCTTCCAGGCCCTCCCAGCCCCTTGAGGCTCTCAACGCAATTGCCAGCGGCTCTATGGCCAATGCGAACAACAGTGGGAAAAACAGGCATCCCTGCCTCGTCCCCCATGCAGCCTAAAATAGCCCGATGTCAACCTGTTCGTTCGAATGCAGCGCGGTAGCATGGTGGTTAGCATAAATGCTTCACAGCTCCAGGGTCCCAGGTTCGATTCCCAGCTGGGTCACTGTCTGTACGGAGTCTGCACATTCTCCCCGTGTGTGCGTGGGTTTCCTCCGGGTGCTCCGGTTTCCTCCCACAGTCCAAAGATGTGCGGGTTAGGTGGATTGGCCATGCTAAATTGCCCGTAGTGTCCTAAAAAGTAAGGTTAAGGGGGGGGGGGGTTGTTGGGTTACGAGTATAGCGTGGGTTTGAGTAGGGTGATCATGGCTCGGCACAACATCGAGGGCCGAAGGGCCTGTTCTGTGCTGTACTGTTCTATGTTCTATGTTCTATGAATGCTTGCCACGGGCACCTGATACAGCAGCCTAACCCAGTCAATGAAGCCCCGTCCAAATCCAAACTGCCCCAGTACCTCCCACAGATAATCCCATTCCACCCGGTCAAATGCCTTCTCTGCGTCCATTGCGACCACTACCTCTACTTCCCTACCCTCTGGGGGCATCATTATAACATTCAATAACCTTCTTACGTTGGCCGCCAACTGCCTCTCCTTAACAAATCTCATTTGGTCCTCCTCAAACACGTCCAGAACACAGTCCTCAATCCTTGAGGACAAGATCTTAGCCAACAGTTTGGCGTCTACATTTAGTAGGGAGATCGGTATGTAGAACCCGCATAACTCCGGGTCCTTGTCCTGCTTCAGGATCAATGAGATAGTGGCCTGTGACATTGTTGGGGGAAGCCCCCCTCTCTCCATTGCCTCATTGAATGTCCTCATCAGCAGTGGCCCCAGTATCCCAGGGAATGTTTTGTAAAACTCCACTGGATACCCATCCGAACCCGGGGCTTTACCCAACTGCATGGCCTTCAGCCCATCTGCTATCTCTCCCAACCCAATCGGGCCTCCAGCCCTTCTACCAAGTCTTCATCAACCTTCGGGAACCTCAGCCCCCCTAAGAATTGCCTCATCCCCTCCGGCCCAGCCGGGGGTTCTGACTCATACAGCCTGCTATAAAATTCCTTAAACGCTTTATTGACCCCAGCTGAATCACCGACCAGGTTCCCATCCCTGTCCCTTCCTTTCCCAATCTCCCTGGATGCCTCCCGCTTTCTAAGCTGCTGCGCAAGCATTCTACTGGCCTTCTCCCCATATTCATAAATCGCCCCCTTTGCCTTCCTCAGCTGCTCCACCACCTTCCCTGTAGTTAACAAGCCAAACTCCACCTGTAGCCTCCGTTGTTCCCTTCGAAGCCCTGCCTCTGGAGCTTCTGCATATCTCCTGTCGACCTCTAGTATTTCCTTTATCGATCGGTCCTTTTCTGCTCTGTCTGCCTTCTCCCTGTGGGCCCATATCGAGATCAGCTCCCCTCTAACCACCGCCTTCAACGCCTCCCAGACCACTGCAGCCGAAACGCCCCCCTGTCGTTGACTTCCAGATAGTTCTGGATTAATTTAGTCAGCTGCCCTCACACCTCCTCATCCGCTAAAAGTCCCATGTCCAGCCTCCAGTGCGGGCACTGGCTACTCTCCTTGCTCACCTGTAGGTCAACCCAGTGCAGGCCATGATCCGAGATTGTGATCGCTGAGTACTCCGTGTCCACTACCGCTGTCAGTAAAGCCCTGTTCAGGATAAAAAAAGTCAATCCAGGAGTACACTTTATGCACGTGCATAAATTGCATAATCTCGGCCACCCAAATCTCCATGAGTCCACCTCCCCCATCTGCTCCATAAACCCCTTTAGCTCCTTTGCCATTGCTGGCACCCTGCCTGTCCTTGAGCTAGGCCGGTCTAGCCCTGGGTTAATGACTGTGGGGAAGTCCCCCCCATGACCAGTTTATGCGAATCCAGGTTCAGGATCTTCCCCAACATCCTCCTTATGAACTCCACATCATCCCAATTTGGCGCGTACACATTCATGAGTACCACCGGCAGCCCCTCCAGCTTCCCACTGACCATGATGTACAGACCCCCTACGTCCGCAACTATTCTTCCCGTCTCGAATGACACTCGTTTATTAATCAGGATCGCCTTAGAGTCCAGTCCCGAGGGGAAAACCTGCCAGAACCATCCCTTCCTTAATCTGACCTGGTTAGTAACTCTAAGGTGCGTCTCCTGCATCATTGCTACATCCGACTTCAGTCCCCTCAAATGCACGAACACGCGTGCCTTCTTAATAGGCCCGTTTAGCCCTCTTACGTTCCATGTGATCAACCTGGTTGGGGGGCTTCTTGCCCCCACCACCCCGCCGATCAGCCATCACCTTTCTTGGGCCAGTCTAAGAGGAATAAATTTTAAGGACACAGTCGACATTCCAATTTGCCATGAGTTTTGAACTCATTTGTTCCTCCTGCTGTGATGCTCCAATGATTCTAACACCACTTCTGAATCTAAAGGGCCTGCAAAGGAAATAGAACAGTACAGCACAGAACAGGCCCTTCGGCCCTCGATATTGTGCCGAGCAATGATCACCCTACTTAAACCCACGTAACCCGTATACCCGTAACCCAACAATCCCCCCATTAACCTTACACTACGGGCAATTTAGCATGGCCAATCCACCTAACCTGCACATCTTTGGACTGTGGGAGGAAACCGGAGCACCCGGAGGAAACCCACGCACACACGGGGAGGACGTGCAGACTCCACACAGACAGTGACCCAGCCGGGAATCGAACCTGGGACCCTGGCGCTGTGAAGCATTGATGCTAACCACCATGCTACCGTGAGGCCCAAATATAGTTGATTTCTTCACTCAAGGAAGAAGAAGGGGCGAAGGAAGGGAGGGTTGATGGATTAAGTTCCTTGGGAGCCATTTGGCACCCTCACTCCAAAATATGTAGACCAGTGTGGTCCTACTTCACATTTTGATCTGGAAGCAATGTTTGTAAATGCGGCAGTTCACAACGGAAGCTTTCGAGGCGTTATATCAAACTGCAACCCAATCTGTAGCTCCCTGCATTGCAGCCGCGGCTGAGATGGCTAAGAGGCACTTGATGTTGTTGGGCCATCTTGGGGTATTGCCATCCAGCTGTGGACAGATGTACCAAACAAGTCGCAAATCTGTTGTTTGCTCAAGCAGGCCCCGTTCTTCATGTTATCCTTCTGCTGGCTACCATTGAAGACACTCCAGAGTGCTGCTATTTCAGAATGGTAAGATCCCACAGGAGCCTAGAGGTAATTGATTGCCCCCACCTGGCCACCCATGGTCCTTTGATCAATTTTATCGTGCTCATCAAAGAAGAAAGGATCCAACGTTGCCAGCTTCCATCGGTACACCGGCAACTTTGAATCAGATAGCTACTGCAATGCTCTCATTTGAATGCAGGCCACTCTTCTCCCTTGCATGACACAGAATGCCAAGTGTTGTGATGAACCCTGGGGATCAGCACGCATGACAAGTGACACCTGCACTATTTTCCAGGACGCCATCTGATCACCACTCCAACAAGTTTCTGACAAGGTTCATCCTTCTTCCAGAGTTAATAAGAAGCACTCTGTTATAAATTCGGAAGTCACGCTTCAGATGCCTGGACTGATTTGGGAGTGCTCAGCAAAATAATCTGCTGAGGGTCCTCAGAATGGCAGCAATATATTGCATTCTGCACAACTTGGCTTTGCATAAGCACCTCCTCTTGAAAAGCCCCAAGAAGCAAAGTGCTGAAAGGCAGCAGGGGAAGTGAGGAAGTTAAGACCAGCAACATGAAGAATGTGTAGTGGACGACATATTGCAAGAGACAATTATTTCCATTTGACACAGGAGACCTCCACTTGACAACTACTTGGACCAAGTGTACGAACAGTCCTGTGTAAATCTCTTGTTTAACCACGCCACACAATCACCCTTCACCTAAAGTCTGCGTCCAAACATATGTGTGTCACTCTGTGTGTGTGTCTGTCAGTCTATGTGTGTCTGTGTATGTTTGTGTATGTGTGTTTATGTGTGTATTTGTGTATGCTTGTGTATGACTGTGTGTATGTCTGTGTGTGCTAGTGTGTGTATTTCTGTGTGTATGCGTCTGTGTGTGTTAGTATGTTTCCGAGTGCATGTGTCTGTGTGTGTTAGCATGTGTGTGGGTCTGTGTGAGCTTGTGACTGTGTGTGTCTATGTGGCTTAGTGTGACTATATGCGTGTTTGTGTGAGCATGTGTGTGTGCTTGTGCCTGTGTGTTTATTTGTCTTAGTGTGACTATCTGCGTATGTGTCTGTGTGTGTTAGCGTGTGTTTCTGAGTGTGTGACTGCGACTGTGTGTTTGTGTGTCTGTGCTTCTGGATGTCTGTGTGAGTTAGTGTGTGCGTTCATGTGTCTATGTGTCCATCTGTGTGTGTTAGTGTGTCTGTGTGAGTGTGTGTGAGTGTGTGTCTGTGTCTGTTAGCATAGGTATATATGTTAGCATGTGTGTCTATGTGTGTGTCTGTGTGTCTGTGTTAGTGTGTGTGTGTTCATTTGTGTGTGACTGTGTTTGTGTGTTGTGTGCATGTGTGTGTTAGAATGTATGTGAGTCTGTATGTGTGTGAGTGTGTGTCTGTGTGCGTGTATGTGTTTAATAGAATCTTGACAGAAGGAGGCCATTTGGCCCATCGAGTCTGCACCGACCCTCTGAAAGCGCACCCTAACTAGGCCCACTCCCCCACCCATTCCCGTGATCCTGCTCAACCTTTGGACACTAAGGGGCAATTTAGCATGGCCAATCCACCTAACCTGCACATCTTTGAACTGTGGGTGGAAACCAGAGCACCCGGAGGAAACCCACGCAGACACGGGGAGAAAGTGCAAACTCCACACAGACAGTGACCCGAGGCTGGAATTGAACCCAGGTCCCTGGCGCTGTGAGGCAGCAGCGCTAACCCTCTCTTTTGTTTGTTTGTGTTTGTGTGTTAGTGTGTGTGTGTGAGTGTATGTGTGTTAGAGCGCATGTGAGAGTGTCTCTGTATGTTAGTGTTTGTGTGTATCTGTGTGTTTGTGTTAGTTTGTGTGTGTCTGTGTGTTAGTGGGGACAGTTCTCTGGCCATGTTGCCCCAAAACGGGAATCGCGCCAAGTGTCTAACAGTTTGCCATTCTACCAGCTGGCATGATCAGAATCTCGCCCAGAAAGGATGACAACCTGATCACACCTCATTTGCATTCAGTTTAGTCTCAGCAACAACCGGGGAGGCACGCCCCTCCCCCCCCCCCTCCAGCGGAAAGTCATAAGCAGGAACCAGATGCCATGAACACTGAGAGGGAGCAAGGAGAGGGGTAGCCCTCTCCACTTACATCCATGCAGCTGAAGGGCAGTGCAGCAGCTGGCTGGGTGCTGTGGGGTCCCTAAAGGGGGCTGAGGATTGGGGGGGGGGGCAGATCAGGGGTCGCCCTAGGATGAGGCGGTGGTATGGGCACTGAACCCATCTTTTTGTCTTGTAAACACACAACAAGGCAAACCACAGCTGCAGCCTGCCGATCTGACAAAAATCTCTCGGCACAGAACCATGCTGCAGCTTATCTCCTGAAAGTCCATTTTACCCCCCAGTGAATTTCCAATCGGCTCTGTGGTCACATCACCAGAGCCCACTCAGTGATCCGATAATTCTTAATTTTCCGTGGCCTAGTGCTACGACAAGGTGTGTCCCCAGGATGCACATCAGAGGTGGAAGCAGCCTGCTTCTTTCCGCGCTCTGTGGCCTTTCAGGCTCTTGATGGTTGTCCTCTAGAGGGCCTGGAGCCGATGGGCCCCGACCGACTTACCAGTATCATAGGCGTCGCCGTGTCACCTTGTTCTGAATGTTGCCCTTGAGGTGCGTCGGTGTCACGAGAGGGGTGGACCGGATTCAGAAGAACTGGAGACTGCCTGAGTCTCCTTGGTGGAAAGCCCTGGGAGGGGCTCCAGCACTTCCTCCTCCCTGAGGATGAGCGTAGAGCCCTGGGTCACTCCATGGGTCAGAGGGGCAGCTGGAGTGAACTCCGGAAGCCTCTGAGTTATCTGGCACTGCCAGTCATGGAGACGCTCCATTGGCTGCACCATGGTGTTGCTGCCCTCAGTGATGGTCCTCTGTGATTCTTTGCTCTGTAGTACCTCAGCAATGTCCACCTGTGAATGGACATGTCACTCAGTGAATTGGTCACGATGTTGAGGCCCCCGGAAATGGTCAACAGACGGAGCCAGGGACGAGATGAGGGGTTGTAGGCGAGCATCCAGCACCTACAGGTGAAGTTGGAGGAAATCAACCGCGTGCAGGAACAGGAGCTGGTGCCGGCCATGTGTGCCACCCAGGCCAACACCGCACAGGTGGCATCGGCGGTGGAGGCCTTGTGGGGGGGGGGGGGGGGGGGGCGATGAGGGTTTTGGCTATGGATCAACACATCAAAGGCCTGGGGCAATCTGCACAGGCAGTGGCTGAGGCCCTCAACAGGGCTGCCCTCTCACAGGCAGCCATGTGTCAGAGCCACCTGGACATTGTAACGGCGCTCCTGAGTGTGGCCCAGTCGCAGCGGACCATGGGTGGGAGTGTCGACAGCATTGCCCAAGTACTGACTGACATGGTGCAGTCGCAGAAGGAGCTGGCCCAGTCCCAAAGGGTGATGGGCGAAGCCCCTTCCTGTTAATGAAGGGCGGTCCCGGACCGCCCGGTGAGCGCAAGGCGACATGCATGCCATCTATTACCCGCTAGAACTGGGGTATCCAAGTAATGGCGGAGAATCCTGCTGCCTGGGCATCTTGTTGGGCTTGGTCCAGGTCACAGTTTATGTAGTCAGCTGCTTGGGCAAACAGGGTATCCGCGACGTCACGTGTGCACTTGTGGGTTCCTGGTTGTGACGTGCTGCAGAAGCCCCTGCTTGAGCCCTGAAATGATACCGAGGCATAAAGTTCAGTTCTGCAGTGACCTTGACGGCCACTGGGAGTGCGTATCCTCCTCCTCCACATGGTGCCAAGTCCTCAAGGGCATGGCAAATGTGCTGCACCATCCCCTTGTTGAGGTGGAGCCTCCTGTGGCACATGCTGTCCGAAATCAGTTCAAAAAATCAGTAGTGAAAGTACATCTTGGGTCCCTCTCTGGCCTGATGGGTGGCCAGGTCCTCAGGTGTGGGGCGGGCTCCGCAGATGGGTAGCTGCCTCGGGCATCTGTCAATGTTGCCGCCGCCGTCTTCTCCGATGTCTGGCTGCCTGGCCTGCCAGCAGCACCGCGAGGGCAGCTCCTCGGGGTCCACAACATCATCCATACTATGAAATCTGCAAGGACATGGAGCGGGTGAGAGACTGAGAATCAGCAACGGCCTCCATCTTGGGCCTACGGATACTCCAGGCCTCACCTACCCTCATTTCCATGCCCTTCCTCAGGGTGCCATCCACATGCCGTGCACATGCACCCCCTGCTGATGCTGGGGTCCCTGGTAGCAGACCCTGGTCCCTGTACCCCAAATGTTACCTGGACCGGGCACGAGATCCCTCCCGGTCGTCAGACACACCCTAAAATGTTGGCTGCTGCCTCTTTAGTGAGGGAGTTCAGACAAAGGGTCTGGGCCTCACAGCCTAATTGGGATGCGAGGCATTAACAACCGTATGCTTCATAGCATGCCTACCCATGGGAATCCACTTGGGTATATTTTAGTTTGACAACAGTTCCATCGTACAAATAAACAAAAGAAAACAAAATCTCCAGCATCTGAGGCAGCATCCACCACCCCCCCCCCCCCCCCCCCCCCCCGCTGGGGAGGCGGTTAGATCATGGGTGGGCGTTCGATAGGGGGTCCCTCCCATTAACGGTATGGACATGGGACTTAATTTGTGATTATTGCGTTCTCGGCAAAGCGCCTCCTGCTTCTGTCTGTGGAGATCTGGATCTCGGCGACGTGAGCAGGCCGGTTCAATCGGAAACCAATCCCCGCCTGACGTGGTTCCCAATCTTGGCCTCACCCACAATCTTAACTGGCCCACTCATTTTCGCACCCTGCTTGACGAGGCCGGTAGATCGCGCCCCAAACAGGAATGTTAGCCTGTTTAGAATGAAAAGGTGTGATGTGTTTGCTAAAGTATTAGAGCGTAATCTCTACAAACATGTTAAACACACATAGATTGAAATAATTAATCACAATTCCTTACCCTGTAACCAGTCAAAAGCTAAAAACGGCTGATTTAAATTTTTTCTGGCAGTATTGTAGCCAGCTGCTGCCCAGTTGGTAGCATTCTCACCCCTGAGTCAGAGGTTAGTGGGTTCAAGCAACACTACACAGATTTGAGCACAGAAATCTAGGTGGACAATCCCAGTGCAGTACAGAGGGAATACTGCACCATCAGTGGTGTTAGCTGAATGAGAAATTAAGCAAAGGCCTCTCTCACAGGCAGCCTTTAAAGATCCTATGATGCTAATTTGGAGGAGAATTTTCTACAGTGGACCGCCTAATACTTACCCCTCCCCCCCCCCCCCCCCCCCCCCCTCCCCAATCAACATCATTATCTAGTCGTTTATCTCATTATTGTTTGTGGGCGCTTGTACAATGCAGATAAATTGCCGCATTTCCTACATTGCAAAAGTCACTAGACTTTGAAAAATACTTAATTGACTAGGAAGCTTTTTTGGTCTCTGCTGTTCTGAAAGGAGCAGTAATGATCTGCCTAAGAGTATGTGCTCTGCTCATTTCTCCAACGATCCAACAGGCAGCACGGTAGCACAGTGGTTAGTACAATTGCTTCACAGCTCCAGGGTCACAGGTTCGATTCCCGCCTTGGGTCACTGGCTATGCGGAGTCTGCACGTTCTCCCCGTGTGTGTGTGTGGGTTTCTTCCAGGTGCTCCAGTTTCCTCCACCGTCCAAAGATGTGCAGGTTGGGTGGATTGGCCATGCTAAATTGCCCCTTAGTTTCCAAAATTGCCCTTTGTGTTGGGTGGGGTTACTGGGTTATGGGAATAGGGTGGGGATGTGGGCTTGGGTAGGGTGCTCTTTCCAGGAGCTGGTGCAGACTTCGAATCATAGAATTTACAGTGCAGAAGGAGGCCATTCGGCCCATCGAGTCTGCACCGGCTCTTGGAAAGAGCACCCTATCCAAGATCAACACTTCCACCCTATCCCCATAACCCAGTAACCCCACCCAACACTAAGGGCAATTGTGGACACTAAGGGCAATTTATCATGGCCAATCCACCTAACCTGCACATCTTTGGACTGTGGGAGGAAACCGGAGCACCCAGAGGAAACCCACGTAGACACGGGGAGGATGTGCAGACTCCGCACAGACAGTGACCCAAGCCGGAATCGAACCTGGGACCCTGGAGCTGTGAAGCCATTGTGCTATCCACAATGCTACCGTGCTGCCCCACGGCCCCACTTGATGGCCGAATGGCCTCCTTCTCCACTGTAAATTCTATGATTCACAGTCTTACGATTTCCTCTTCAGTTGCACATTGGAGCCTCCCATTTTTAATTTCAAATTGGGAAAGATTACACCCAGCTCTCTGTTCCTGAGCTTAAAGTGTTGAACGCGGGCAGGATTTGTGGGCTTCTGCGACCACAAAACCGGCGCTGCCCCTGAACCGATTCAACAACTGCACCGGCGCCACATGGAACACCATAGATTCCATTGAGAAACCATGCAGGATTTGCAGGATTTACGGGGGACAGTCAGGAGGCTGACAAGCTGCAGCTGCATATACACACTTCAATCCCCGCACACACCATCCCAGCCAACAAGATGGCAGCAAGGAGAGCGGCCCCCCTGTTTTGCGGACACTGAGCCTGAGACCCTGCTGGATGCCGTGGAGGAGAGGAGGGCGACTCTCTAACCCCGCCCGGGAAGGAGGCTGCCAGCCGGTGCTGTTCGCCAACCCTAGATGCAAGTGGCAGAGGCAGTCAGCACCGTAAGCCACATAGCCCGGATCAGCCAGCAGTGCAGTGAAAAACTGCATGACCTCCTCAAAGCGGCCGGGGTGAGTAGGCAGCACTGTGCCCCTGGCACCAACCCCCGTCCCACACACCCATAACCCTACCCCACCCCCCCACCGGGGGGTGGCCGAACCCCCACTCTGCACCACATGCCGGCATGTATACTGGCCACTGAAGCCACCAACTACCCACACCGCCAGCACCCCACCACCCCTGCACCCACACCCACCCACCCTCACCCCACACCACCATCCCACCACCCCCAACTGCACACCACCTCCACAACCCCGCTCCATCATCCCAACTACCCCCATCCCCCTGGCCCGCTGTCTAATCATACACCTTGTCTCATGTCTTATAGGTGCTGCTGGTGATGGGGCAGGCCGTTCTGGTGCCCGCCGCCCCAGCCATAGCCACAGCTAGAACCCCAGGTCCCAAGGTAACAATAATAATAATTGTTTATTGTCACAAGTAGGCTTCAATGTAATTACTGTGAAAAGCCCCTAGTCGCCACCTTCCTGCGCCTGTTCGGGCAGGCTGGTACGGGAATTGAACCCGCGCTGCTGGCATTGAAATGAAAGTGAAATGAAATGAAAATTGCTTATTGTCACAAGTAGGCTTCAAATGAAGTTACTGTGAAAAGCCCCCAGTCGCCACATTCCGGTGCCTGTTCGGGGAGGCTGGTACGGGAATTGAACCGTGCTGCTGGCCTGCCTTGTTCTGCTTTAAAAGCTAGCTCTTTAGCCCACTGTGCTAAACCAGCCCCATGTATTCTGCATTACAAGTCAGCTGTTTAGCCCACCAGTTATGAGGTGCAATGAGGACACCAACACGGGCACGAGCCATAGACCCAGGACACCCTGGAGGTCGAATCTGATGATGACACTGGCTCCCATCACAGCTGTCTCCAACACCCTTTCCCATCCCACATACACTCACCTCGGTTCAGCACTTTAGTGAAGAGGCTGCTGGTACACAATCCGGTGCTCACTGGTGAGGCAAGAACTCCCAAGAGGCTGATATTTGGAGGGCAGGCCGACCCTAGGGACCAGCTGCCATCCAGACGGGTTTCGGGCTTCTGGAACGCACAGTCCCATCCATTGTTGAGATGCTGTCACAGAGCCAGGGACTGCGAGCATCCAGCAGCTGCAGGCGCCGGTGGAGGAGTCCAGCTGCCTGCAGGAGCAGGGGGTGGTGCCGGCCATGCGTTCCACCCAGGCCAGCACCGCAAGGGTGGGGGTCTATGGTGGAGGCAATGGGGGCAAGGGTTTTGGGTCAGCATGTCCAAGGCCTGGGAAATCTGTGTAGGCGGTGGCCGAGGCCCAGGACAGGGCTGCCCTCCACAGGAAGTCATGTTCCAGAGCCACCTGGCCATTGCAGCGGTGCTCCTGAGCATGGCCCAGTCACAGCGGGCCATGGCTGACACAGAGGGAGGTGGTCTAGTCCCAGTAGGTGATTGCGCAGTCACTGCCTGATTTGGCACATACCTAGAAGGTGGTGGCACAGTCAGAGTGATGTGGCGCAGTTCCAGATGGAGATGGTCCACTCTCTGTGCGTCATGGCCACGAGCATGCAGACCCTGGTCGAGACTGCAGAGGGATGTCAGGACTGGCAGTGCCCGATGGTGGGGGAGCCTCAGGGATTAGCTCTGCTTGCAACCCGACCCCATGGAGTAGCCCGGGGTCCATTGGGCTCCGTCCCCCCTATCCCTGGAACATCTGGTGGGCAGTGGGCAGAACAGCTCTACGCCACCTGGGATACCCGAGCAGCAGCTGGGCCAATCCTCTCCCGGTTGCCGCAGAAGATGGCCGTTAAAGGGGACCCCGGTCACAGGGTGGGAATCAAAACAGGCCACCTCCACTCCTGATGTACCATCTGGGAATCCACCTAGACGTAGCGTTAGGGCCCATAAGGCCAGAAAAGTAGACACCAGTTAAGTTGGCACAGGAAAGGGAGGCACGGTGGCACAGTGGTTAGTGCTGCTGCCTCACGGTGCCGAGGTCCCAGGTTCGATCCCGGCTCTGGGTACGTGTCCATGTGGAGTTTGCACATTCGCCCCGTGTTTGCGTGGGTTTCTCCCCCACAACCCAAAAGATGTGCAGGTTAGGTGGATTGGCCACACTAAATTGCCTTTAATTGGAAAAAATGAATTTGGTACTCTAAAGTTATTTTTAAAAAGTTGGCACAGGAGAAGGGCACAGTTTAGTGATAGAGGCCGGGGCACAATGTTTTCCCATTAAACACCTGTGCACAATGTTACAACCTGCCTCGGTGGTTTGTCAGATGGGTGTGAGGGGTGGATTGGTCTGGCCTGGCTGCAGAGGGTGGGGAGGGGGGAAATGGGTGGACATTGGGGGGTGGTCTTGGCTCAGGGACTGCAGTTCAGCTAGCGGCACCTCACCAGTGTCCCACCAACCCTCCCCCCCCCCCCCCCCCCCCCCCCCCCAACGCCTCCCCCCCACCACAGCCCCCATCCACCCCACCTCCGCCACCCCGGGGCATCGATGGAATGGCCAGCTCGCGTGCAGGGATCACCCAGGTGGACGGTGGAAAGTGCTACCGAGGGCAGGAGTCAGATGTTGTCAAATGATGCGGAGCGCCAGAGCTCATCCCAGACCAGGTCGTCATCATCCCCCATCTCATGGACCAGATGGTGGTGTGCCATGGTGGATGGGTGTGTGGGGATGCACCTATACACCGAGCTCTGTGAAATCCCTGACAGTTCCCCACGCGGGGTCTAGAAGGACCCCCCGTGATGTAAAAGTTCAGGAAGACGGTCACCTTGACGAGCACTGAGAGTGGGTGACCTCCCCCATTTCCCCACGATGCCAAGTGTGCCATGATCTGACATATATGTCACACTGTCCCCCTGCTCAGTCGAAGTCTTCGACGGCTGGTCCAGTCCGGCAGGTCCTCAAATGACAGGTACACATGAGGCTACACCTTTGCACCTCCTCGACCTGTTGCATGGTTGGCTCTTCATTCTCAGTGGCTGTCTCCTGTTTCTCTGGGGCATGCTCCACTGCTGCAGCTTCTCCCTCCTCGAGCAGTTCCATCTCCCAGGGCTGCGCTGCGGCGACGAGCCGGAAGGTCACCATTACTGGTTGAATTCCAATATCCATTGTCTGCAGGGGGTGAAGGTCTGACATGTTAGCATGGTGCATACGCCTGTGCCCTCCAGGTCCACTGGGCTATGCGGTGGCCCCAGTTGACACTGTGGATCCTGCCCCCTCAAGTCACCCCATTTCCCTCACTGCCCCCAAACCCCACTCCCCTGGACCCGTCGATGCCCAGCACCGTGGGAGCCTCTGGCCCTGGCAACCGTCCCTGCTTCCAGGGGGTACCATTGACTGGTAGTGCCCATGCCAGAGGTACGCTCTGCGGTCTCGGTCCGTCGCCCCCACCCCTTTAGGGGCTATTCTGCGCAGGTCACGTGACACCCCACCGGCAGATGGCTGCCAGTTGAGTGGGGAGGTGAGTGGTATGGTGGAGAATGAGGTGGAGGGTGGGGGCTGGTGTGCGGGATTGGTGGGGTTGAGAGTGGGGGTTGGGGAATGCAGGGTAGTGGGGTGGAGGGTGGGGGCTGAGATGCGGAGGTGGTGGGGTGGAGGCACCATACAGCCAATGACATGCTGCAGAAACAGGGGCCAAAATGGGTGGTCAGTGGAGTTTGCAACACGACGGTGGGGGGAGGGGGGTGACCCCGACCCCGACCCCATGGAACGTCACCGGCTGGCCCCTGCTTTCTGGGGTAGGCTCCTCTTGTGTAGGGTTCTCTCCGAGCAGGCCCTGTGCCTCCAGCCTCTGTGCGTCCGCAACGGCAGCTGCGGCTAGATAGGTAACGGGCATTCCTGGCTGTACTCCAAAATTCACTGTCTGTCGGGGGGGAAGGGGGGTTGGGGGGGGGGAACAAAAGTCATGTTAGCAAGGTGAGTATTCCCTTGCCCATCCAAATCCAACAAACTACATGGTGACCCTGAGTTTCACTTCAGCTCCACCCTCATCATGACTCCCAAACCCACCCCTCAGCCGTTCCCCTTGGTATGTTGCCTTCCACACTGTACACCTATCCCAATCAGTGATTGGCATCGGGGAACCTCTAACCTCACCACCCATCCCTGTCAACAGGTGTACCGGTGGCTGTCGCAACAGGGTAGCATGGTGGTTAGCATAAATGCTTCACAGCTCCAGGGTCCCAGGTTCGATTCCCGGCTGGGTCACTGACTGTGTGGAGTCTGCACGTCCTCCCCCTGTGTGCGTGGATTTCCTCCGGGTGCTCCGGTTTCCTCCCACAGTCCAAAGATGTGCGGGTTAGGTGGATTGGCCATGATAAATTGCCCGTAGTGTCCTAATAAAAGTAAGGTTAAGGGGGGGGGTTGTTGGGTTACGGGTATAGGGTGGATACATGGGTTTGAGTAGGGTGATCATGGCTCGGCACAACATTGAGGGCCGAAGGGCCTGTTCTGTGCTGTACTGTTCTATGTTCTATGTAACCCGTGTCAGCGATAGGCTCTACAGCCCCTGTGATGTTCCCCAATGTGGTCTATAGTGGGTGTCCTCATTGTGTTATCCCGCCAGCAGGGTGGCACCATGGAGAGAGTTACCGTGTGTCACCAATCACCTCCATGCATTGAGGCTTGTGTGCGGGCAGGTCCTACAGTTGGGGTGAGGCCGGAACGTGTGTGTCCGCTGGGAGCTTAGTTCCAGTGTGATGTGGGTCCTGGGTGTGACACACAGGTTGTGACAACCTTTCCGGGGTCAGGATGGATGTGAACAAGGGTGCGATGGGCGAGCAGGGCTTGGAGACCGTTAGTGGTCCTGAGGGGTGGGCTAGTCGGTAGCGTCAATGTTGAGGCCTCTGCCCTGAGAGGGGCAGTGTGCCAGGGAGGGTGCCAAAGGCCACGGTATATGTGTCCTTTGTTTGGGGTGAGCTCTGCTATTCTCCTGCTTCCCCTGCAGTGGGGCTGTGCTGCTGATGAGCGCACTGAGAAGTGGCAGCACCTGCTGTGTCAATGAATGATCTTGGCCACGCCCATCCCCTTGATGGGTCAGCAGGGGTCTGAGGGTGGGGAGATGGGGAGGATTATCCAGACAACATGCTGTTATACACACGGACAAGAGAGAAATTGGGGTCGAGAGGGGACAACAGGCATTAGATGGAGCCAGCATAGGAAATAGAGTTGAGCTGGGAGGGTAGTTATAGCAGGGGCTGATGCTGGGAAGGTAGTTAAGGCCGGGGCTGGTGCTGGGAGGGTAGTTAAGGCAGGGGCTGGTGTTGGGAGGGTAGTTAAGGCAGGGGCTGGTGCTGGGAGGGTAGTTAAGGCCGGGGCTGGTGCTGGGAGGGTAGTGTTATGTGAGATTACCTTTAAGAAATGAGTGTTTAGGGCGGCACGGTGGCACAGTGGTTAGCATTGCTGCCTACGGCGCTGAGGACCCGGGTTCGAATCCCGGCCCTGGGTCACTGTCTGTGAGGAGTTTGCACATTCTCCCCGTGTCTGCGTGGGTTTCACCCCCACAACCCAAAGATGTGCAGGTTAGGTGGATTGGCCACATTAAATTGCCCCTTAATTGGAAAAAATGAATTGGATATTCTAAATTTATAAAAAAAAAAGAAATGAGTGTTTAAGAAATGTACCTTTAAGAAATGAGTGTTTATCAGTGATGTCAGAGTGTGGGTGGAGCTGGTTTGTCTGTCAGCTTTTTACTTTTGTTTTAGGTTGTTTAGTGCAGGGTGTGTTTTAGTTTTGTTTTCAGAGCTGGATAGCTGCAGTCACAGCCAGAAGGTGTATGAGTCCCTCTCTCTGTAATCTAAACACTGTAAATTCATTCTTTGGTGATTTAAAACTAATCGCTGTTCTCAGTCGTGAAGTTAAGTCTTTCTGTCTTAAAGTTTTTAAAAATCTTATGGATGTTAAAAGGATAGCTTAAGCATTACTTGATGTTGTGTTCTTTGGGGATTGTATTTGAATTGATGGTTGCTAAGTTGTTTACTGTATGTTTTAAAAAGGTTAACTTGAGTTCATAGAATAAACATTGTTTTGCTTTGAAAAATACTTTTCCATTTCTGCTGTACCACACCTGTAGAGTGGGCCGTGTGCTCCCCACACCACAATCTATTAAAAGTTGTGGGTCAGGTGAACTCCATGATACACTTTGGGGTTCTCTAAACCCTAGCCCATAACAGTAGTTAAGGCAGAAGCTGGTTATGGGAGGGTAGGTAAGGCAGAAGCTGGGAGTTGTAGGGGCTGGGCAATTTAATAAAACAATAACTGATATTTATATTACCATTTATTTTGCACAATATTTTAATGAGAAATGTGACGGAACGTTGATAGCTCAATGCACTTTATTTCACTGAGTTGGGAACAAGGGTATTTTTCATGTGAAGGGTTAATAGAATCTGGAATGCACAATTGATATTGAAGCCTGGTGATATGTGAAGAAAAATATGAAAGGGAAGAGCAGAGAATGGGATCATAGTAGCTTGGCCTGATGTGATATATTGCACCAACTTTGTTATTACATGTAATCACCATGTGCCTATTTCATTGACTCCTTACATGTTGTGAGAGATAGCAATTCATTTCTATTAATGGAGCCCACTGTCAACTCAGATGAAACTGTTCAAATATCACATTCCCTGGGGTGGAAAGGCAGAGAAAAGGCAGATTTCCTTTCTTTTCCTCCCGCCCATCAGGGCTACAGCTGGTTCCCTCTAGCTGTTGACACTAAACTGGAGGCAGTCAGGGAGTGGTGTAGGCAAACAGCAAAGTCCCAGATTATCATAGGTTGCTTTTCCCTTTGAGAGAGAGAGCTGGCTGGTGGTCCCTAAGGATCACCACACCTCAGACGAGGGGCAAAGTTGAGAAGGTGGGACCTCAATGAATAACCTCAGCCAGTTTGGGAATTGAACATGCGCTGCTGGCCTTGTTCTACATCAGGAGCAAAATTGCCTGAGTTTTTTGAGAATGTGACCAGCAAGGTGGATAATGGGGAATCTGTAGATGTGGTATATCTCGACTTCCAGAAGGCGTTTGACAAGGCGCCACATAAAAGACTGATCCAGGTGAGATTGCAGGGGATTGGGGGTAGAATACTAGATTGGATTGAGGATTGACTGACTGACAGAAAGCAGAGGGTCGGGATATATGGGCCCTTCTTTGGCTGGGTAACTGTAACTAGTGGGGTGCTGCAGGGGTCAGTCCTCGGACCTCAACTGCTTATAATCTATACAAACGATCTGCAACATAACAAAATATGCGGATTATACTCAAATAGATGGGAAAGCAGGCAGTGAAGAGAAAATAAAGAGTTTACAGAAAGGCTGGGAGAATGGGCGCTTGCTAGGGTGATCCCCCATCCTGGTCCTAGAGCTAGAGTGTGTTGTGTAATAAACCACAGCACCAATGTTCTCTGCTTAGTTTCTGTCTTACCCCTCCCATAGAACTGACCCCACCTGGTCCCTGTGACCAGTTACTTCCTGGAGGTTGCTGACCTGAACGCCCACGCATACGCTCCCGGCCGCGCAGCAACCCCTTGGACTTCATGGCACGCGCCACCCCCATCCTCCATGGACCCCGACCTCCCCCAAGCCTGCGCCGCGGGTTGCTCCGACAAACTAGGGCCCCGTTGCTATTTCTGTGGTCTCTCCAAGCACCCCCGCCCGCGCTGCCCGGCCTGCTCCGGTCTGTGTAAGAACTGCGGGAGGAAGGGCCACTACGCGGTGGTCTGCCAGACCAAGTCGGTCGTTGCTATTCTGCGCAGCGACCGCGGATCCCCCCCCCCCCCCCCGGGCCCCCCCAGGGCCCCACGCCGCGCACCAACCTCTCCGGCCCGCCTCCTGGCCCCCGCAACGCCCCCTGATGGAACTTCCCCTCCCCAACTCCCTCAAATCCCTCAAACGCTGCCTGGGCTTTTTCTCATACTACGCCCAGTGGGTCCCTAACTACGCCAACAAAGCCCACCCCCTCGTCCAGTCCACCTCCTTTCCCCTGTCGATGGAGGCCCGCCAGGCCTTTAGCCGCATCAAAGCAGATATCGACGAGTCCCTCCCATTCCAGGTCGAGAGCGACGCGTCTGACGTAGCTCTGGCGGCTACCCTGAACCAAGCGGGCAGACCCGTGGCCTTCTTTTCACGAACCCTCCACGCTTCCGAAATCCGCCATTCCTCGGTGGAAAAGGAGGCACAGGTCATAGTCGAAGCTGTGTGATACTGGAGGCACTATCTGGCCGGCAGGAGATTTACCCTCCTCACAGACCGACGGTCAGTACCTTTCATGTTCGACAATGCACAGAGGGGCAAGATCAAGAATGACAAGATATTGCGGTGGCGGATTGAGTTGTCCACGTACAACTACAATATCTTGTATTGTCCTGGGAAGCTCAATGAGCCTTCCGATGCCCTACCCTGCGGTACCTGCGCCAGCGCGCAGATTGACCGCCTCCGCTCCCTCCACACGGACCTCATCAAGGGGTCACCCGTTTCTACCATTTTATTAAGACCCGCAACCTGCCCTACTCCGTCGAGGAAGTCAGGACTGCCACGTCTGCGCCGAGTGCAAACCTCTCCGGCCCGCCTCCCGGTCCCCGTAACGGCCCCACGGTCCTCCCGACCTGCGCCCCCAGCTGCCCCCACCGGCCCGCAGACGCCGCTGACACTGACCCCAGCCGCCACGAGGCTCCCACGGGCGCCGCCATCTTGGGCCCCGGACGCCATGTGCGGGCCATGGGCGGCGCCATCTTGGGACCCCGGCTCCACGTGCGGGTCCTGGGCGCTGCCATCTTGGGCCAACTCAGAAGGCCCTGCCCATAAGAGTTACGATCTCACCACTGAGTGCATCAGAAAAGGAGCACACGTGAGAGGCATACAGTGAGAGTGGGGTTGTGGAGCCAAGTGCGCACACAGAGAGAGTGCAAAGGACGGACGTACGGAAAGAATGATACTGAAAGTTAGGCCAATTAGCAGAGAGGGCGAGGAAAGTCATAATGAGAAAAAATTGCATGAGAGCCAGAGAGAGAGAGAGGGAGGGGGAAATAGAGGGAATGAATGAAATAAAGATAGAAGCAAGCAGACAGAAATGCAGACAATGCCCAAAAAAAAGAGTGTGAGAAAGCAGAGGAACATTACAGGAAGAGAGGTGCAGGCTTTATTTTGTCATGGTGAAATGCACTTGCTCAGTAATATATCGTTGCACATCAAGCATTACATGGCAGAACAGTTGTGTCGTTGTGAAACTGTGCAACCTAATGAGCAACAGCCCTGGCCATCGACGGGTATCTGTTTTCTCAAACTAGTACATTGTTTGTATCTATTCGAAGTAATGCACTGCCCAGTACTCAGTGCCTGACATGTATCTCAATGCATTATCCAGTGTGACTCATTCTGAACAACCTGTCAACAGCCTTATGATTTAATGCCAGCTCTGCTATCCCATGCCGCTGCTCCCTATCAGTTGCCCATGATGTCTGACATAATTTGCTGCAATCTCCCAGTCAGTCAGCAGTCAGCATTTCATGTTATGTATATAGATATATATTTCACACTCTATTCTGTACACACGGATTTCCGCTGGTACAGGCGTTTCAACTGACATTAACTGGTAATCTCTCAAAGGTGGTTGGTGTGACCCAGGACGGACTGCCACTCCATGGGGGGGGGGGGGGGGGGGGGGGGGGGGTATAGAGACTTTAGGGGTGATTCTCAGGCTGTGTTGCTTCTGGCCCAAATCCCGCTTGTGTGGGGAGAATAGCGGGAGAGCCCCGGAACGGGATTTGGTGCCGGGTGCAAACCAATGCGTGATGCTCCTGACCCACTGCAGCTGACATAAGATGGTTCATGCCCTCGCTGGACGTGAACCAGATTAGCATATTTAAATCATCATGCCTGAAATGAGGCATGAAGGGGATAATATGAAGGGGACCATGGAGGTGGGGGGGGGGGGGGGGGGGGTATTTGGCAAACCCATAGCGGGGTGTCACTCATCTTGAGGGCACTGTTACCAGCGATGGCGGGGGGGGGGGGGGGAGCGGTGGCAGGGGAGGTGATGCGGGTCTGAATGGAGTTCCACTGGGGGGACCCCGATGCCAGCAATCCTTTGGAGGTTAGAGCACAGGGATAGAGGGGTTTGATGCCGTTGAGGATGGTGGGGAGGGGCACTGGAACCCCGATGCTAGCGATGGTACGGTGAGGTAGGGCCTGAAATGTCATTTTGAGATCTGGGCATCCTTTAAAAAGGACCCCTGATCTGTGTGAAACTGGACTTGCTAGAGTGTTTAGGCCCTATCTTCATGCAAACCATGCCCCCCTCCTGATGCGTTATCAATTACAACGAGATGAGAGTAGAGAGTAATCGAAGCTTTATTAAGCAGAGCTATGTAGCCGACCCTATGCCTGTAACGAAAGCGTCCCTAATTAGGAATTCTGAATGTTCAACAGCTGAAACAGCCTGGCAATCGCAGTCTCTCACCAGGACGGGCAGGGCACGCCAGAAATCTTCCACAGATTCACCGGGAGTTGATGCCGCATGGACAGGAGGTGCCTGGCGTAGATTTTGTTGGTCTCCTGAGTGTAGTTCTCTTTCAGTAGTGCCATGGCCTCAGCGTAGGTAGGCGTATCCCGGATGAGGGGAAAGATATCGGGGCTTAGCCGCATATACAGGATCTGGAGGTTCTGTGCCTCTGAGGGTGGTTCTGTCACAGATCCGATGTAGGCTTCAAAGCAAGCTAGCCAATATGCGAAGGCCGACCTGGCGCTGTCTGCTTGAGGCTGCAGCTGCAGGCGATCCGGCTTGATGTGGAGATCCATCGTTGTAAAATCACTGCTTAATAAATTGATGCACTATCAATTACGGCGAGTCGAGGGTAGAATGCAATCGAGGCTTTATTAAGCAGAAACGCGTAGCCTCCCGCAGCTGCTGCCGAAATGGCTGCAGCTCGGTGAGCACACACATTTATACTCCGCCTACTGGGCGGAGCCAGCAGGCAGGGATCTACCCCCGGGCCTGTAGTATAGGAGCCTTACCGTATGTGGTGGTATGATTTGCATAGCTGTCTGCCATTGGTGCAGAGCACTGGCTTACCATTGGCCCTGGTCGGTCATGTGCCTCTCGACCGATTGGTTGAGACCAGTCATGTGACGGGTCTCCGATTGGTCGAGAGGCTGAGTTAACCACGCCTCCATACCGAGGTATAAATAGTCAGAATGCCCGGCCGTCGTCCATTTATTGTAGTCGACCACAGGGCTAAGTTCTAGCTTATTAAAGCCTAACTTTTGTACAGCAACTCGTCTCATGTGCAATTGATGGCTCATCACCGTATTTCACCTCATATGTGATATATATATACAACAGTGGTGACTACCGCACCCCCCAAAAAAATGACTAAGTGCGGGAAGATCACGATGAAAATCACGCCAAAACAGCTTGCCATGATTTGCACCAATTTTATCACCCACAATGACACTCAGTAATTTTTTTGGGAGAATGCTGCGTGTTAAGACACACTCACTAAACTTCTGGTTGAGTGAAAACAAAAGTCGCCATAGTGCCTGAGGCTGCTGTCCCCTTTAGAGAGAGTTTTTTTTTTTAAATTTAGATTACCCAATTATTTTTTCCAATTAAGGGGCAATTTAGCGTGTCCAATCCACCTACTCTGCACATTTTTGGGTTGTGGGGGTGAAACCCACGCAGACACGGGGAGAATGTGCAAACTCCACACGGACAGTGACCCAGAGCCGGGATCGAACCTGGGACCTCAGCGCCGTGAGGCGGGTGTGCTAACCACTAGGCCACCGTGCTGCCCCCCTTTAGAGAGAGTTGACTGGTGGTGATTTAATCTGAGAGTCACCACAATGCAGGCGAGGGGCAAGGTTGAGAAGGCGGGGCTTTCATGGATAACTCCAGCCGGTACGGGAATTGAACCTGCGTTGTTGGCATCGCTCCACATCACAAACTTTTTGGCGGCGTAGAGGGAGCTCTGAGGTGCAGCTCGCTTTGGTGTACTCTCTAACGAATGAATCACTGCTGGTCATCAGAATTATGATATTTCCTGTTGTGTTATGTACTCTGGGATAACACAGGCTGCAACTGACTTGAGCGTTAACCAAAAGATACTCCAGACCTTGAAGTTAGTTCAATCTGATTTATTGAACCAGTAGCACAGTTAGCACAGTTCTCTATGAGTTTGACTCTCTGCTAACCTAAGTGTGGTTACTCTGTCTGACTGAACCAGACTAGCTCTTAGCCATGTGCTGGAGGTGTGATGCTGTACATACACCCTGACTCACTCTGTAGATGCTCATCAGTGGCAAGAGACGGAGTGTGAGTGCCTTGTGCCTTTTATAGTGAGATACCACCCCTGAGTGTCCTGCCTGCTCATTGGTCATGTCCTGTTCTCTGTGTTCATTAGCTGCCTGTCTGTATATCATAATCTGCATATCATGACACTCCTTTCACCCTGATAAGAACATAATTCATTCAACCAATAACCCCAATTTTACAGGGCTGGATTCTCCTCATTGTTGGATTGTGTCAGGGCATAACCGGACAGTTGCACATGCAAACTGCCTCCTGAGACAGCACAGTGTCCATCAATCTTACAGCATAGGCCCCCTTCTTGGTTTGGAGGGCTCGCCCTTCCAGAGGAGGCCTCCACACGGACTTATTCCTCCTTTAAAAAGCTTTGGGTCACTATATGGGGCCTACGCTCTGCTCAAGTTGGGAGTGAGGTGGTAAGCATGGCGGACATTATAAGGGACATCATTAGGGTCTGGTTTAGCTCACTCAGCTAATTGGCTGGCTTTTAAAGCAGACCAAGCAGGCCAGCAGCACGGTTCGATTCCCGTACCAGCCTCCCCAGACAGGCGCCGGAATGTGGCGACTAGGGACTTTTCACAGTAACTTAATTGAAGCCTACTTGTAACAATAAGCGATTTTCAATTCATTTCATTAGAAATGTTTTCTGAGAACTATTTCTTGCCCAGCCCCTCACCCACATTGATATTAGTAGATGGGAAACTGAAGTCGAGAGATAATCCTGGCAGCACCAGGGGAGAACAAGAATAATCTAGCTCAGAGTTAAGACCACAATTGTTGGCCTTTAGGCCCAATCTGATCCATTTTACTGCCTCTGAAAAATACCACTAATTATCATCCAGTTTCTCAACCGTCACAAGATGCTGAGTCTGTCAGGTGGAGCAAATAGTTTAGGATTGCTGACACTTGGCACGCGTTCCCGGAGGTGTCATCAAATGACCGCCTGCTCTCGTGCTCCGATCATTATTTGCCCCACGCAAGCATCTTCAATCTGTATGCCTTCCCACGCCAATTGGAAAACTACAGCCTCTTAAATATCAGATTGGATGATGCTTTACTGTCAGTTGAACAGCCTTCCCATCCTGACCCAAGGAAAACTCAAAGGGAATTCCAAAATGTTTTTTCAGTGCCCCTTAGACCTTTCTTCTGGCTTGTACGTTGCAACACTGTCCTGGAAGTTAATCTCCAATTCCTGGAACTCCAGGCCAGTCCTGCAGGATTGCCATCCTTAGGCTGTAAGAGGCCTCCCAACAAGAAGCATTGCAGCAACACCAATTTGTATTTAGCAACCGGTTGTCAGGAAATACATCACTAAAGTCTGCCACTTTTCTTCTGACAGAGCCGGCGATACTGCCGTGCGTAAGCTCAAGTGCCCCGGCTTTTCAGGTAGATTTAGTGATTCGTTAGTGCAAGTTCATTCAGTGTAAATAGCAAGCACAATTGTTCGTAATTATTGGACAAATATTCCAGTAATCAAACAGGAGTAATGACAGCTGCGCTTTGTGCGAAGATATGTTATTATCAATGAGAGGATTAAGCTCTGAATTGTAGGCTGTACAATCGCCGTTGACATTAATTGGAGCGAAGAATGGTTCAAGCAGGGTGCGGCATGGTAATCAACCTCAGGAATTTGTTCTCGGAATTCCAAAGTGGCTTTTCCAGCTCTGACTTGTCAACTGGTGGAGACAAGTACAGATTTTCAAACAGAGCGGCCAGTTCTATTGCCTTATGTATGCATGTCTGGAAGACTCCACAAACGTGAACATCGTGCTCGTTCCCATAGCCCCCAGTTTTTTCCTTTTTCCAATGACAATGTTGGACTCATGTCAGCTGCCTCATTCTTCATGTATAGGATTGGGGCAGTCATTGTTGGAAGGCAATTTGACCAAGGTGGGCATCACTATCAAATTCAGCCGACACAGCACACATGCCTTCTGTTATGGGTTTCACAGGATAGCAAATAAGTATGAGGAGAATGTAGGATCTCTGAGGTTGATTGCACAGTAACCCTATCTGAGGTCACTAACAAAGCACATGACTGAGATCAGAGCTGGGATGATTTACTTCAACTCCAGTTTGATGGGTTCTGGCATGGCTGATACGTGAGTCAAGTGCTGCATGTGAAGGGTCGGGCAGCTGGATTGTTTGGCGGTTTGTGCATTCTGACCGGAGTCTCGAGTTCACCTCCGCATGTTCTAGACAGAGCCTCTTGATGTGTTCAGTGCCTTCCCGAATGGCCCTGCTCCATTTTGATCGGTCACAAACCTATGGTGATATGCATCACTGTAGGTACACAAGGGGTTAATGTAAATACACTGGGGCTAGAGGGAGCACCAGAGACATCATGACACACAGACATTCAACCAATAGGGGCTGGTTTAGCTCACTGGGCTAAATCACTGGCTTTTAAAGCAGACCAAGGCAGGCCAGCAGCATGGTTCAATTCCCATACCAGCCTCCCAGAACAGGCGCCGGAATGTGGCGACTAGGGGCTTTTCACAGTAACTTCATTGAAGCCTACTCGTGACAATAAGCGATTTTCATTTTCATTTCAATAGGTCAGTAAGATAGGACACGACCAATGGGCAGTCAAGACACATCCAGAGGTGACACTACCACAAGGGGTCTACCCATATTAAAGGACAGGGCACACATGCTCTTTCTCTTTTCCACAAGCAACACTCAGAGAGACAGGGGCAGATCAGAGCATCACACCCACAGCATGGATTAGAGCAGACTGGTTAGTTAGATCAAGTTACTATAGTAAGGTAAGCAGGAGAGTCGAACTCAAGTCGGAGAATTGTTAACTGTTCAATAAATGTGTTAAAGCTATCTCCAAGTCTAAACCTTCCTTTGTCAGAGTGCACATCAAGGAAGCAGCTTATGCTACATGAAGAAGCATAGCTCAACAATCACCGGTGTCTCCCATGAGTCAGCGGATAGGTTTGATTTCTTCAGGAATGCTTTGAGGACATCCCTAAAGTATTTCCGCTCTCCTGGGCGTCACCTGCTTGACCAAGTTCCGAGCAAAACGGTTGCTTCATCTGGTTCCAGGCATACAAACGGCATGTCACCCAGCGGAGCTGGCTTTGAGTGATTTGTGCCTTGATGCTGGCCAAGTTGGCTCAGGAGAGAAAGCTGCTGATGGACCACCTTTCTTGCTACTCATTGCACAGGTGCGGCTAGTGGCACATTTCCAGTGCTTTGAATTGCTTGCTACAGATTGTCCAATTCTCTGCAATATATAGGAGGGGGCTTAGCGCTACACAGGACGCAGACGTTCCTTTGTAGACGTCGGGCTAATCCCTAAACAGCCAGGACCTCTACAAGAAATGTGGCCAACATATTGGAACCCAACGTTGTCTATTGACACCCCCAAGCAAGCTTTTACCTTGTTCAACCTTGGAATTTGAGCTTCAGTGACAAAGTCATAATTTATTGTCTATCCATGGCTGCTCTGGGTAGGTGATTGTGGTTCTTATTCATGAACCGCTGCAGCCTGTATGGTGAATATGTTCCTACACGACTGTTCATGAGCGAGTTCCAGGATTTTGACTCACACCACTATAAAGGAATGATGATGACTTTCCAATTCAGGATGGCGTGTGACTTGGAGAGGACCTGGGAAGTGGTGGTGTTGCTATGCACCCGTTAAATGCTGGAGATTACAGATTTGTAAAGTCCTGCCATTGAGGCTGGTTGCTACAATATATCTTGTGGATAGTACACACTGCAGCTACAGTGTGCTGATGATACTGGAGGGAATAGATGTCGACACCAGTGGATGGGTAGGTGATCAGAAAACAGCTCCCGTTTGCACCAAATGGTGCAGTTTTTAAGTACACATTATCTCAGCTCAGTGGTAACACTGAATCAGAAGCCCATGGGTTTCAGGCCCTCTGCAGGACTTGAACACCTGATCTCGGCTTACAGTTTAGTACAGTATTGAAGGAGAGCTGCACAGTCACAGACTCTGTGTTCATGTGTGAGATGTCAAAACAAGTTTGTCTCTTGAGTTACAGCAATATTTGAAGGAAAGCAGAGAGGTGAGCAAGTGAGTTCATTGGCTAACTTTTCTCCCAATCTCTCTACCATGAAAAGCAGGCCTACAGTGTAATGAATCTTGATGTACACAAATGTCATGCTTGCATACTAACAACAATAACTACACTTCAAGGGAACTTCACCTTGGAGGTGTTCTGAGGACCTAACAAATTGTACAATGCAAACACTTTTTTTCCTTGTTAAACTAAGAATAGAAACAGAAAGGCTGAATTTTCTGTGTCCCATCATCTGGATATATTCATGATTAGTGATGCTGAGACTTCCAGTGGAGTCGATCTTAACTTTTGTAATGGTTTACAGGCAATAATGACTCTGTAATCCATTATACATCTCTTTCAAATTTTCTCGGCATTATAAGAAGGATTATCGGGGGAGAGGTACAATGGCTAGCTAACACAAGATCGTCAGTTTTAAGAACAAAGAACAAAAGTACAGCAGAGGTACGGAACAGGTCCTTTGGCCCTCCAAGCCTGTGCCAATCATGATACGCTCTCTAAAAACAAAACTTTCTGCCCTTACCCGGTCCGTATCCCTCTATTTCCTCCCCATTCATGTATCAATCCAGATGCCTCTTAAAGGTTGCTAATGTGCCTGCTTCCATCACATAAGAACATAAGAACTAGGAGCAGGAGTAGGCCAACTGGCCCCTCGAACCTGCTCCGCTATTCAATGAGATCATGGCTAGTCTTTTGTGGACTCAGCTCCACTTTCCGCCCTGAACACCATAACCCTTAATCCCTTTATTCTTCAAAAGACTATCTATCTTTATCTTAAAAATATTTAATGAAAGAGCCTCAACTGCTTCACTGGGCAAGGAATTCTATAGATTCACAACCCTTTGGGTGAAGACGTTCCTCCTAAGCTCAGTCCTAAATCTACTTCCCCTTATTATGAGGCTATGCCCCCTAGTTCTGCTTTCACCCGCCAGTGGAAACAACCTGCCCGCATCTATCCTATCTATTCCCTTCATAATTTTATGGGCGCGATTCTCCGCAAATGCGGCGAGTCGTAAAGGCTGCCGTGAAACTGGCCGTGTTTCACGGCAGCCTCCGCGCCCACTCCCGGGACCCGATTCTCCCCCCCGGGCGGGGCTAGCAGCGCGGCCCCGTGAAGCTCGGCATCGCGGACTTAGCGACCGTCGCTAAGCCCGCCGCCAAGCGTCATGGCGGCTGACGTGCACGATGACGTCAGCCGCGCATGCATGGGTTGGACGGCTCCAACCCGCGCATGCGCGGATGACGTCATCACGCATATGCGTCAAACCCGCGCATGCGCGGGCCGTCATGCCCCTCAGCCGCCCCGCGGACTGATCCTGCGGGGCGGCGGAGGAACAAATAGTGCGTGGGTATCGGACCCGCTGCCCGCGATCGGTGCCCACCGATCGCAGGCCCATGCCACCCTTGGCACGGCCGTGGTGCGGCCGTGCCAATCGGTGCCATGGTTGTCCGGGACGGCACTTTGCGGCCGTTTTCACGAACGGTGAGAGCAGGTGTGTTTGGGTTCGTGAAAACGGCCGTAAAGGCCTGGGAACTCGGCCCATCGGCATGGGGAGAATCGTTGTTCGCCGTAAAAAACGGCGAGCAGCGATTCGTTTCGTGGGGCGGCCGTGGGGGGGGGGGGAGAGAATAGCGGGAGGTCGGGAAAAATGTTGGGAAGGCCCTCCCGCTATTCTCCGACCCGTCGTGGACAGCGGAGAATCGCACCCTATATGTTTCTATAACATCCCCCCTCATCCTCTAAAATCCAACAAGTACAGTCCCAGTCTACTCAACCTCTCCTCGTAATCCAACCCCTTCAGCTCTGGGATTAACCTAGTGAATCTCCTCTGCACACCCTCCAGCGCCAGCACGTCATTTCTCAGGTAAGGAGACCAAAACTGAACACAATACTCCAGGTGTGGCCTTACTAACACCTTATACAATTGCAGCATAACCTCCCTAGTCCTGAACTCCATCCCTCTATCAATGAAGGAGAAAATTCCATTTGCCTTCTTAATCACTTGTTACACCTATAAACCAACTTTTTGCGACTCATGCACGAGCACACCCAAGTTTCTCTGCACAGCAACATGTTTTAATATTTTATCATTTAAATAATAATCCCTTTTGTTGTTATTCCTACCAAAATGGATAACCTCACATTTGTTAACATTGTATTCTATCTGCCAGACCCTCGCCCATTCACTTAACCTATCCAAATCCCTCTGCAGACTTCCGGTATCCTCTGCACTTTTTGCTTTACCATTCATCTTAGTGTTGTCTGCAAACTTGGACACATTGCCCTTGGTCCCCAACTCCAAATCATCTATGTAAATTGTGAACAATTGTGGGCCCAACACTGATCCCTGAGGGACACCACTAGCTACTGATTGCCAACCAGAGAAACACCCATTATTCCCCACTCTTTGCTTCCTATTAATTAACCAATCCTCTATCCATGCTACTACTTTACCCTTAATGCCATGCATCTTTATCTTATGCAGCAACCTTTTGTGTGGCACCTTGTCAAAGGCTTTCTGGAAATCCAGATATACCACATCCGACTCCCCATTATCTACCGCACTGGTAATGTCCTCAAAAAATTCCCTAAATTAGTTAGGCACAACCTGCCCTTTATAAACCCATGCTGCGTCTGCCCAATGGGACAATTTCCATCCAGATGTGTCGCTATTTCTTCCTTGATGATAGATTCCAGCATCTTCCCTACTACCGAAGTTAAGCTCACCGGCCTATAATTACCTCCTTTCTGCCTACCTCCTTTTTTAAACAATGGTGTCATGTTTGCTAATTTCCAATCTGCTGGAACCACCCCAGAGTCCAGTGAATGTTGGTAAATTATCACTAGTGAATTTGCAATTTCCCTAGCCATCTCTTTTAGCACTCTGGGATGCATTCCATCAGGGCCAGGAGACTTGTCTACCTTTAGCCCCATTAGCTTGCCCATCACTACCTCCTTGGTGATAACAATCATCACAAGGTCCTCACCTGCCATAGCCTCATTTCTATCAGTCTCTGGCATGTTATTTGTGTCTTCCACTGTGAAGACGACCCAAAAAAAACTGTTGAGTTCCTCAGCCATTTCCTCATCTCCCATTATTAAATCTCCCTTCTCATCCTCTAAAGGACCAATATTTACCTCAGCCACTCTTTTTTGTTTTATATATTTGTAGAAACTTTTACTATCTGTTTTTATATTCTGAGCAAGTTTACGCTCATAATCTACCTTACTTTTCTTCATGGCTTTTTTAGTCGCTTTCTGTTGCCCCCTAAAGATGTCCCAGTCCTCTAGTCTCCCACTAATCTTTGCCACTTTGTATGCTCTTTCCTTCAATTTGATACTCTCCCTTATTTCCTTAGATATCCACGGTTGATTTTCCCTCTTTCTACTGTCCTTCCTTTTTGTTGGTATAAACTTTTGCTGAGCACTGTGAAAAATTGCTTGGAAGGCTCTCCACTGTTCCTCAACTGTTTCACCATAAAGTCTTTGCTCCCAGTCTACCTTAGCTAGTTCTTCTCTCATCCCATTGTAATCTCCTTTGTTTAAGCACAAAACACTAGTATTTGATTTTACCTTCTCACCATCCATCAGTATTTTAAGTTCCACCATATTGTGATTGCTCCTTCCGAGAGGATCCCGAACTATGAGATCATGAATCAATCCTGTCTCATTACAGAGTGCCAGATCTAGGACCGCTTGTTCCCTCGTAGGTTCCATTACATACTGTTCTAGGAAACTATCGCGGATACATTCTATAAACTCCTCCTCAAGGCTGCCTTGATCGACCTGGTTAAACCAATCAACATGTAGATTAAAATCCCCCATGATAACTGCTGTACTATTTCTACATGCATCAGTTATTTCTTTGTTTATTGCCTACCCCACCATAATGTTACTATTTGGTAGCCTATAGACTACTCCTATCAGTGACTTTTTTGCTTTACTATTCCTGATTTCCACCCAAATGGATTCAACCTTATCCTCCATAGCACCGATGTCATCCCTTACTATTGCCCGGATGTCATCTTTAAATAACAGAGCTACACCACCTCCCTTACCATCCACTCTGTCCTTCCGAATAGTTTGATACCCTCGGATATCACATCCTCTGGCAGTGCATTTCAGGCACCCACCACACTCTGCGTGAAAAACTTACACTGCATATCTCCCTTAAACTTTCCCCCTCTCACCTTGAACCTGTGCCCCGTTGTCACTTCCACCCTTGGAAAAAGCCTCTGACTGTCCATTGCAGTATTGGTTGAAATTATAATTACTGCCCGTACCAGTAAACCAGAAATTAAGTTATGATCTCTATCCTACCTCTCCTTTAACCAGTTATTCTTCAGTTCAAATGCTCCTGAAATACTTGGAATAACAGTGAACTTTCTCTGCTTTATATTTGCTCCTTTTTATTTGAGATCCTTATCAACCATTTGCTGAACTCATGGTTCGGCCAATGGCCTTTTCCCAGGCCGCTGTCATAGCTTGCATCTGAATGTTCACCAGTAGATGCGCCAAGGACTCTGTCTCACTACAAGCCAAACCCAACCAGATAAATTTGTGTGCATGTGTGCACATCATGGCTCCAAATGATTAGCCTTAACTGTAATGCACTCCATGGGCAAATAGTCTCCCACACAAAGAATTGCTACAAGGCGATAATGGGTGCTTGTAAGATTTGTACCCCAGCACAAGTGCCCTCAGGAGGGGTGGGAGAAATTTGGATGGGAGAATAAAGGAATTGAATTGAATGGATCCATTCGGTTTGGGGAGTAGATGCATTTGAGAAAGTTTTTGTTGATGGTAATCAATTCTGAACGACTACATTCAGAAGGTGAAATGTATCGTGTTTAGCTTGTGTAAGGAGTGATCATGTCTTTAATCTGTGGGATTTAGCACGCAATCTATTGTTAAACAGGGTTTGTCAGGTTCAACGGATTGTGTATTTCAATCCCATGAGTTTTAAGGCAAAGTGAGGTTGTTACGTCATTGTGGCTTTGAAGCTTTATCTTTCTAACGGATTAGTGGTTGCCCTTTGTCTTCCATTCGCCTTTCTGAGGCGCAGAGGGAATCCTGTCATAGTTGCTTTCCTGTGGATTTTCTAAAGTCAGGGAGTGGGATGGTAGCTTATTATGAGATTAAGGGTAGTTTATTAAGAGGGCAGCAGGGTAGTGCAGTGGATAGCACAGTTGCTTCGCCGCTTCAGGGTCCCAGGTTTGATTCCCAGCTTGGGTCACTGTCTGTGTGGAGTCTGCACGTTCTCCCTGTGTCTGCGTGGGTTTCCTCCGGGTGCTCCAATTTCCTCCCACAGTCCAAAGATGTGCAGGTTAGGTAGATTGGCTATGGTAAATTGCCCTTAGTGTCCAAAAAGGTTGGGTGGGGTTACTGCATTATGGGGATCGGGTGGGCCTGGGTAGGGTGCTCCTTCCAAGGCTTGATGGGCCAATACCTCCTTCTGCACTGTAAATTCTATGACTCTATGATTAACATTGAGTTTCATTGGATCGACTAACTTGCAGGCACTGCAAGGATGGGCCTAGTTATTGTTTGCTTTCCGCTAATGTCCTGAGTGTCCTAAAACAACAAACCAATTGCAGTATTAACACTTACTATTCTGTGCAATCATTCTCAGGATATGGGTGCACCTTCACATAGTAGAAGGTGCTTCCACAACACTGTTAGGTCGGGGCTTCCAAGGTTTTGACCCAACAATGGTGGCAATAAATGTTGAAATCAGGGCGGTGTGTGACTTGGAGATGATGGGCGTTCCCACGTACCTGCTGACATCATTCTGGATGGTGAAGGTCGCAGGTGGATGGTGGAAACTTTGCTGAAAAATCTTTAGCGAGTGGCTACGGCCAACAGCCAGGATGTACCAATGGTAGAGGGAGTGAATGTTTGGGTGGGTTGCTGACCAAAGGGGCTGCTTAGTCCTGGATGGCATTGAACTTCTGAGTGTTGTTGGACTCATCCAGTCAAGCGGGCGTATTCTATCACACTCTTGACCTGGGCCAAATGGTAGACTTCAGCGAGTTCAGAGGTGAAGCATGCATCACAGTATACTCAGCCCCTGTGCTTTTCTGTTTGTTGGAGTATATAGGTGGTTGGTCTAATTATGTTTCTGCTCAATGGTGAGCCCTAGAGTGCTGATGGTGCGATATTTGGTGATATTTATGCCACTGAATGTGAATTAGGGAAGGTGGTAAGGCTTCTCTTATTCGTTTAGCATTTGTGCGGCAAATCATTTGTGTGGCAAGCATCATTACCACTGGTGTGGCAAGAACATAATTTGTCACTTCTGAGCGCAAGCTTGAATGTTATTCAGGTCTTGCTCCATTTGAGCTTAGTCTGCTTGAGTTGTAATTCGCACACTGTGTAAATATCCTCACTTCTGACCTTACGATGGCTGGAAAGTAGTTGAAAATATTTGAAGTTGTGAAGCTACAAACAGGAAAACCTCAGGTTGGCATGTTAGCACAGTGGTTAGCACTGTTGCTTCACAGTATCAGGGACCCAGGTTCGATTCCTGACTTCGGTTACTGTCTGTGTGGAGTCTGCACGTTCTCCCCGTGTCTGCGTGGGTTTCCTCCGGATGCTCCAGTTTCCTCCCACAAGTTCCAAAAGACATGCTTGTTAGGTGAATGGGACATTCTGATTTCTCCCTCTGGGTACCCGAACAGGCGCCAGAATGTGGAGACTAGGGGCTTTTCACAGTAACTTCATTGCAGCGTTAATGTGAGCCTACTTGTGACACTAAAGATTACTATTATTACTACACCGATGTCCTGGGGTTGAAATAATTATCTTCCAACAACCACAGGCTTCTTTCTCTGTGCCAGCTGTGATTCCAGCCACAAGGGTTTTCTCCCTGATCTTTGTTTTAGTTGAATTCCTTGGTGTCATTCTTGATTGCATGCTGCCTTACTGCTTGTTATTCTCATCCCAACTCTAGAATTCAGCTCTGCGTCCATGTGTGGACCCAAACATGATCAGTGTTGTTTCATAGCATGTTTGACAACTCCTTCACTTTACCAGTGATCGGGAGTAGGCTGACAGGGCAACATTTGCCCGGGTTGGATTTGCCCGATTCTATGTGAAAAAGGCACACCGGTGGTTAGGTTGATGCAAGACTTGTAGCTGTGCTGGGAAAGCTTGGCTAGAGATGCAGCTGGTTCCAAAGCGCAAAGACCCCGTTGTAGTATGAACATATTAATACATGTTTAGTAATGGGCTTGTAACTGTCAAGATTGATTGATATGGAGGATCATATTATTATTTCAGTTGAGCTCCACTACTAATTATCTAATCGGAACAAAAATAAATTGAACCTGTAGTGGAATGTAGTTGGCATCAACAATTTAACTACTAATTGTTGGTATAAGACCATAAGACCATAAGACATAGGAGTGGAAGTAAGGCCATTCGGCCCATCGAGTCCACTCCGCCATTCAATCATGGCTGATGGGCGTTTCAACTCCACCTACCAGCAATCTCCCCGTAGCCCTTAATTCCTCGCGACATCAAGAATTTATCTATCTCTGCCTTGAAGCCATTTAGCGTCCCGGCCTCCACTGCACTCCGCGGCAATGAATTCCACAGGCCCACCACTCTCTGGCTGAAGAAATGTCTCCGCATTTCTGTTCTGAATTTACCCCCTCTAATTCTAAGGCTGTGCCCACGGGTCCTCGTCTCCTCGCCTAACGGAAACAGTTTCTTTGCGTCCACCCTTTCTAAGCCATGTATTATCTTGTAAGTTTCTATTAGATCTCCCCTTAACCTTCTAAACTCCAATGAATACAATCCCAGGATCCTCAGCCGTTCATCATATGTTAGACCCGCCATTCCAGGGATCATCCGTGTGAATCTCCGCTGGACACGCTCCAGTGCCAGTATGTCCTTCCTGAGATGTGGGGCCCAAAACTGGACACAGTACTCCAAATGGGGCCTAACCAGAGCCTTATAAAGGCTCAGTAGCACATCGCTGCTTTTATATTCCAACCCTCTTGAGATAAATGACAACATTGCATTCGCTTTCTTAATCGCAGATTCAACCTGCATGTTTACCTTTAGGGAATCCTCGACTAGCACTCCCAGATCCCTTTGTACTTTGGCATTATGAATTTTCTCACCGTTTATCTTGGAGAGTCTGAGATCAGGGCGGCACAATGGCACAGTGGTTCGCACAGCTACCTACAGCTCCAGGGACCCGGGTACAATTCCGGCTTTGGGTGACTCTCTGTGCGGAGTCTGCACGTTCTCCCCGTGTCTGTGTGGGTTTCCTCCGGGTGCTCCGATTTCCTCCCACAGTCCAAAGATGTGCAGGTTAGGTGGATTGGCCTTGTTAAAATGCCCCTCAGTGTGCACGTTAGATTGGGTTACAGGGATAGGGCAGGAAAGTGGGCCTAGGTTGGGCGTTCTTTCAGAGGGTCGGTGCAGATGGTCAAATGGCCACCTTAAGCATGTAGGGGTTCTATAGAGATCTATCTTGATGTTACAAAGCTCTGAAAAGGCACTGATTGTTTCAGATTGGTTCCACTAGCAGCATGGGGGATAAAATAATTAAATATCATGAGCTGCCCAATCTTTTATAACGATCACAGTCAATAGAAATAGGAATACTACATAATGAAGAAGTGAAGATTGCAATGGGAAATCTGAGGTTCAAGTGAATGGGGTAAAAGCACCAACAAACACTAAGACAGAAGTGAGGCGTGGGTGCAGTGTTTCAGCATTAGCCCACTCAACAAAGTAAATAGAATGGTGGACTATAGAGTCAGAACTGTGGAGTACCAGTCCCATGATGTCGAGCTCACATCTATCTGGTGCTATGGTCAGAACAGCTATAGGTGCTATAGCAAACGTGACACCACTGTTTAAAAAAGGAGGTAGGCAAAAAGTGGGTAATTATAGGCCAGTTAGCTTAACTTCGGTAGTGGGGAAGATGCTGGAATATATCATCAAGGAAGAAATAGCGAAGCATCTGGATGGAAATTGTCCCATTGGGCAAACACAGCATGGGTTCATAAAGGGCAGGTTGTGCCTAACTAATTTAGTGGAATTTTTTGGGGGCATTACCAGTGCGGTAGATAATGGGGAGCCAATGGATGTGGTATATCTGGATTTCCTGAAAGCTTTTGACAAGGTGCCACACAGAAGTTTGCTGCATAAGATAAAGATGCATGGCATTAAGGGTAAAGTAGTAGCATAGATAGAGGATTGGTTAATTAATAGAAAGCAAAGAGTGAGGATTAATGGATGTTTTTTGGTTGGCAATCAGTAGCTAGTGGTGTCCCACAGGGATCAGTGTCGGGCCCACAATTGTTCACAATTTACATAGATGATTTGGAGTTGGGGACCAAGTGCAATGTGTCCAAGTTTGCAGAGGACAGTAAGATGAGTGGTAAAGAAAAAAGTGCAGAGGATACCGGAAGTCTGCAGAGAGATTTGGATAGGTTAAATGAATGGGCTAAGGTCTGGCAGATGGAATACAATGGAGTTCAGGACTAGGGAGGTTATGCTGCAATTGTATGAGGTGTTAGTAAGGCCACACCTGGAGTATTGTGTTCAGTTTTGGTCTCTTTACCTGAGAAAGGATGTACTGGCACTGGAAGGTGTGCAGAGGAGATTCACTAGGTTAATCCCAGAGCTGAGGGGGTTGGATTACGAGCAGAGGTTGAGTAGACTGGGACTGTACTCGTTGGAATTTAGAAGGATGAGGGGGGATCTTATAGAAACGTATAAATTTATGACGGGAATAGATAGGATAGATGCGGGCAGGTTGTTTCCACCGGTGGGTGAAAACAGAACTAGGGGGCATAGCCTCAAAATAAGGGGAAGTGGATTTAGAACTGAGTTTAGGAGGAACTTCTTCACCCAAAGGGTTGTGAATCTATGGAATTCCTTGCCCAGTGAAGCAGTTGAGGCTCCTTCATTAAATGTTTTTTAAGATAAAGATAGGTAGTTTTTTGATGAATAAATGGATTAAGGGTTATGGTGTTCCGCCCGGAAAATGGAGCTGAATCCAAAAAAGATCAGCCATGATCTCATTGAATGGCGGAGCAGGCTCGAGGGGCCAGATAGCCTACTCTTGCTCCTAGTTCTTATGTTCTTATGTCCTTATGTAACACACTTGCATGGTAGCACAGTGGTTAGCACAATTGCTTCACAGCTCCAGGGTCCTTGGTTCGATTCCTGGCTCGGGTAACTGGCTGTGCGGAGTCTGCATGTTCTCTCCGTGTCTGCGTGGGTTTCCTCCGGGTGCTCCGGTTTCGTCCCACAGTCCAAAAATGTGCAGGTTAGGTGGATTGGCCATGATAAAATTGTCCTTAGTGTTCAAAACGGTTGGGTGGTGTTACTGGGTTCCGGGGAAATGGTGCAGGTGTGGGCTTGTGTACAGTTCTCTTTCCAGGTGCCGGTGCAGACTCGATGGGCCAAATGGCCTCCTTCTGCACTGTAAATTCTATGAATAATGAGAGGAACGGGAGTCAGTCACAGATTGGACAGAGTGTGCCGAAGAGCCATCGGACTGATGCCTATCACTGCAGGATGAAGACATGAAGAAAAACGAGTGCGACAGGCTTTTTTTACCCATGAAAGGAGATGACAGAGACATAAGATAGAAAAAAGTGTGGACAAAGCAAATGCTTCAAGCTGAATCAAGGGTCAAAAGTACAACATGATAACCGGCAGATTTAGGGTTGATCTCAGCAACTCTTTCACTCAATGAGGGATTGACAACAGGAATGGCTGTCTGGGTTGAATAGTCGAGATGGGAGCACTGAAAACACTGAAGAACCAGTTGTCTACTAGAGTCTGGGTTTTCACTGTCTTTCAGAGTGAAGGAAATAGAATCAGCGATATGACCTTTCTCATCCATATCGCAATGAGACATTCAGCACTGAGCATCCAAGAGGGGCTCTCAATTGTATGTGAAAGCCATGTGTTGTTTTCTGAGTGTATTTCCGTTGACCGTTCCTGTGATGCATAATAGCTACTTTATAAAAAGTGAACGATGATGAGATAGTGAAGGACAAATATATATATGATCTATGTATATAATCATATATGTATACATTTTTAATACATAATCATAAACATAGAGATGTTTCCACTAGTCCTCAAAACTTGAGGCCATAAATATAAGTTAGATATTGATAAATTCACTTAGAAATTCAGGATAAAAAAGGCAGCATGGTGGTGCAGTGGCTCGCGCTGCAGTCTCACGGAGCCGAGGTCCCAGGTTCGATCCCGGCTCTGGGTCACTGTCCGTGAAGAGTTTGCACATTCTCCCCGTGTTTGCGTGGGTTTCGCCCCCACAACCCAAAGATGTGCAGTGTAGGTGGATTGGCCACGCAAAATTGCCCCTTAATTGGAAAAATGAATTGGGTACTCTAAATTTTAAAAAAAAATCAGGATTAATTTCTTTGCCCAGAGAGTATTGAGAATCTAGAGCTCACTACCACAGGGAGTGATTAAGGCAAATGGCGCAGATGCATTTAAGGGGAAACTGTAGGTAAGTATGAGGGAGAAAGAGGAATAGAAGAGTGAATAGAAGAGTGCTGAAAAGGTGGGAGGAGGCTCTTGTGGAGGATAAACATCAGTACAAAGTAGTTTGAATGAATGGACTATTTCTGCACTGCACATTCTATGGGGCGGCACGGTCGGGTAGTTAGCACTGCTGCCTCACAGCGCCAGGGACCCCGGTTCGATTTCCACCTTGGTTGACTGTCTGCGTGGGGTTTGCATGTTCTCCCATGTCTGTGTTGGTTTCCTCCCACAGTCCAAAGATGTGCAGGCCAGGTTAATTGGTAATGATACATTGCCCCTTTGTGTCCAAATATGTGCAGGTCAGGTAGATCGGTCCTGATACATTGCCCCTCTGTGTCCAAAGATGTGCAAATTAAGTTACAGGGAAAGGGCAGGGGAATGGGCCAAATGGCCTCCTTCTGCACTGTAGGGAATCTATGAGCTTTGCAGGGTAAGAGAGGACGATTAACATTGATGTGTATGCTCAGTAGCCCAAGGTGCTGCGGCAAGCTTGTCAATTCCACTCTGTCTCACGTTATCTCTTTCATAGAATTGCTCAGCCCGTCACTGATTAAGCAAACAAATTGGCCACAGAAATCAGTAGAAACAGGCAGATGTCAAGGATATAATGGGATGAATGGGGCCTTTAGAGGCTGTGAACTGTTGTGGTTCAGTGGTGACAGCAGATGGTGTGATGGAGTTTCCATATGGACCATGGCATTCCACCTTGGCTTGTGCTGACTTAGTTGATCTTACCTGAGGTAGAAGTCACTGTACTGCAATTAGCTTTTGATGCCGTCAATGAGTGTGGAGCAAGACAAGTCATCCAAGATTCCTGATTTTGACTCGTTGCTGCTAACCAGTGAGGCCGACAGGAAAGTGAATCTGTGCGATGTCAGGCGAGAATGTGATCCAAACAGACCGTCAGGAGTTTTGTGTCCATTTTTGCAACGGAAAGGATTTGAGTTGAAGGCAATATAGGTAAGTTTAAGATAAGGTACAGAGGTGCTGAAAATGCCAATCAGCTTTACATTTAAAGATCTGTAAACATGAACAAATTAATATGGCTGTCCCAGGAATCAGTAAGAATCTCCTTGTGTTGGCAGGTTCCTGGTGCTAGGCACCTGGTAGGACTGTGTGGTGTGGGTGCATCTCTCAGGTCATGAACAGAGGAAGATGGAACTCAAGAGAGTAATAGAATTATTATGACAGCTTCCGTCAGACAAAAAGCTCCAAGGATAGTCAGGTCCAGCAATGGCTGCAAGCAGGTTAGGATTTTAGCTCAGTTGGCTGGGCATCTGGTCCATGATGTAGGGCAAGGCCAACAACGTGGGTTCAATCCCCGTACCGGCTATTTATGAGGTTATTCATGAAGCCCCAGCCTTCCCAACCGTGCCCCTTGTCTGAGATGTGGTGACCCTCAGGTTAAGTCACCAGCAGACAGCACTTCCCCACAAAGGGGAAAGCAGCCTATGGTAATCTGTGACTTTAACAACTTTACTTTCGTTTTGTTACAAAACCTCAATATAGACATATTGATTTTGGAAGGGCCTCAGCAGACATTCATCAGAATGATACCGGACTTAAAAGGATTCTTTATGGGATAAAAACAGAAAATGTAGGAAAATCTCAGCAGCTCTAGCAGTGGAGAGAGAAATAGAGTTAATGTCCAAAGAGGACTATAATAACCACCACGGCCAGTCTCCTATCAATAACTCCCTTTATTAAAGTGACTGAAAGGGCTGCTTTCTCGTCTTATAACACTTGCTTCCCAGCCTGGGGACCTGTTGAGATGCCGATCTGGGTTGAAACTCCGGCCTGGCATTTCTTATTGGATGAGCCTCCATCCGCTCAACAGGGGAATTTTTATTCCATTGCTGGTTCTCCGTGTCCTTTGTGGCCACCATAACATCCTCTCCCCCTTATATCTGTATTCCCCTCAGTACTCCCCCAGTGAGGAGATCTCTTCCACCTCTTCACAATCTGCCTGAGGTCCGATGAGGGTGGAATGAGATATGGAGGTGTGAACCAGATTGGGGTATTCTCTTCTGGAGGAAGCGCCAAAGGGTAACCAATGCGGATTCCTCCTCGGAGTCTGCTGCCAACGGAATGCCTGACTGCTCTGTTTCCATCTCATCAGGGGAGACGGACACAGGGTTCTCTGGGACGCTAGTCTGGCACTGGAAGTTTGTACCGGGGCAGACGCCCTACTTCTAAGGTAGTCCAGGTGTTTCCTCAAGACCTTATCCTGGACCTTCATTTCATAAGATATGGACCCCGTTTTCTTCAATATGATTCCGGGACCCAATTGGAGCTATCTCCAAAGTTCCTCACATAGATCAGGTCGCGTGGCTTGAATATTCTTCCAGATCTCACAGAATCATAATTTATGTTCTGGTTCGCTTATTGGGACTCCAGCGTCCCCGCCAGGTTTGGGAAAAGGATGCTTAATCTTGTGCAAAGCTGTCGTCCCATTAATAGTTCCACTGGGCGATTCCTGTCATAGTACGAGCAGTGGTCCTGTAATCAAATAAAAACTGTGCCAATTTGGTCTCGATGGATGCTGCCGGTTGCTTTTTCATGCGGGTTCTAAAGGTCTGCACCGCTCATTTTGCCATTCCACTGGGTGATATGGTTGTAATATGTCTGATTTGTGAAGGCAAATGCCATTGTCGGAAACAAGGACATCAGGAGTTTCTCGATCGGAGTGTGGGAGATCGTGGAGCCCATGTGATGAACCTCCAAACATTTGGAGTGTGCATCCACCTGGGTCAGAAACGGATCCCAGAAAAGGCCGGGTAAAGCCTACGTGCACTTGTACCCATTGTCTGCCAGGCCACTCCCATGGGTGATGGGTTGCCGAAGGAGGCAGTTTCTGGTTTTCTTGGGACTAAATCGCACTGCTTCATCAAGTGCGCTCTATCTCGGAGAACAGGCCACCAAATGTAGCTCCTGGTGAGCATTTTCATTTTAGAGACCCCCAGGGTGGCTAATACTTAGCTACAGTCGGATTGGGCACAGCCCAGGGCTGGGGGTCTACCTGGGACCCCCAAAGGATGATACAGTCCTCGATACTAAGTTTATCTTTTTTTATTCAGATAAGGTTTCATTTCATTGGAGGGTTTTCCTCAGACTCCCCATTTAGGATCATGAGCTTCATGTTTGACAGTGTTGGATCCTTTTGTGTCCATGTCTTGATTTGTTTTGCAGTCTCTGGTAAAGTCACTAAAACATTCAGGGACATTGTGACCTCTCCCAATGCGAGCAAGGGAACTAGGGTGGTGGGCAGCGGGAGGCAATTCAAGGCATCATCTTTAAGTATTCTGGTTCCAGGATGGTGCTCTCCATTACACATACGCTGCAACAGGGCCTAACGCTGTGTCAAGCAGAGGCAATACAGGGGATTGCTTTGTCCTCCTTAAAAAGCCCCACTAAGGGCTTGTGGTCGGTCACTATCACAAAACATCTGCCATAGACGTACTGGTGGAATCTTTTTAAACCAAACACAACTGCCAAGCCCACCTCCCGATTTGAGAGTATCTCTGTTCAGGGTCTGAGAGAGTCCTGGATGCGTAGGCATCTTTCTGTTCCGTCTATCCGGCGGTGTGAGAGTTCCGCGCCAACTCGATAAGGAGAAGGATAGCAAGTCAGGTGAGTCCCTTTTTGGGGTCAAAATGGGCCAATAGATTGGGATGACAGCAGCTGACATTTTACATTTTCAAAAGCCTCTGGTGCCCCCAAAGACCATTTCTGGTACTTCAACAGCAGTATGTGTAACGGAGACTGCAAGGAAGACAAGTTCAGGATAAACTCCCATATTAATGGACTAACCCCAGGAAGGATTTCAATTCAGTGACCCGACTTATTGAAGATGGAGGAAAGAAAAATTCAGTGGAGGCCCGACCGGGCCTACTCCAAGACTCAACCCCAGGAGGGAACAGAACATGGGACCCAGCCCAACCTGCCTCAGGAAGCCCCTGCCTGCGACCCAGGACCCCTGAAACAACGGAGACTCCACAGGAGGACCCAAACATGGCGCAAGGTATTCCCGTGCTCGAGGACCGCCGGCATCCGACCGGATCGCAAACATGCCCTCCCAGCAGCCCCACTACCTCAACCAGTGCCCGGGACTCTACTAGATGTGACCACGAAACGTAACCAGCGCCCTGGTCCCCGTCAGCGCCCCGGCCCCTGCCATCCGCAACCACCAACTTTCCACAAGGCAGACTTCTCCCATCAGATCCCGGGACCATCTTGCCACAGCTGCCGACCGAGGAAGCGAGGGAAATGCAGGTCTGCAGGTGAGACTGAAGAAACGCTGTTTCAAGACTACTCTCCCGAGCATATTCCTGGCAAACGTCCAAGCGATCAAAAACAAGCTGGATGAACTTAATGCCAGACTTACCTCTCAGAACGAAGTAAGAGACTGCTATGTGCTCTGTTTCACAGAGACATGGCTCACCCCTGCCTCACCGGACTGTGCCATATGACATGAAGACTTCTCAATTCATCAGACGGACCACACCGCGTCATCAGGCAAAGTGAAGGGTAGATGGGCTTGCCTCCTCATCAACTCTCCCTAGTGCTTGGATGTGGCAACCCTGGTGTCCTACTGCTCTCCGGACCTGGAATACCTGACCATGAAGTGCCACACATAATATCTTCCACGTGAGTTGAATTCAGCCATTATCACAGCGGTCTACATCCCACCCCAGGCAGAAGTGAAGAAGGCGCTGGACGAACTGTACACAGTTAGAAACAATTACGAAACAGAACACCTGGAGGCCTTGTTCATCCTGGCTGGAGGCGTCACAAAGCCAACCTCAAGAGTGTACTGCCAAAATTCCACCAGCACATCTCCTGACCCACCAAGGACGACAACACTCTTGGCCACTGCTACTCAAAAATCAAGGGCGCCTACCGTTCCATCCCCCAACCCCACTTTGGAAAATCAGACCATAAGACGGCGCTCCTTCTCCCGGCATACAAGCAGAAACTCAAGCGGGAGAATCCAGCTAAGAAGGTCGTGCAGTGCTGGTCCGAAGAAACAGAAGAGCTCCTATGTGACTGCTTAGAGACAGTGGACTGGTCCATATTTAAGAACCCAGCGACCAACTTAAATGAGCATGCCACTACCGTCACAGACTTCATCAGCAAATGTGTGGACGACTGCGTGCCAAAGAAAGCAGTACGTACGTTCCCCAACCAGAAACCATGGCTCAATTCCCTACTGAAGGACACATCTGAGGGGTTCAAGTCAAGCGACCCTGACCTATACAAGAAATCCAGGTACGACCTCCGCAAAGCCATCCAAGCTGCCAAGAGAGAATATCAGATCAAGCTAGAGTCACAGGCTAGCAATACAGACTCTCGGCGGTTGTGGCAAGGCCTGAACAACAACGAGCTACAAAGCGAAGCCAAGCAGTAACTCCGGCCACAGCGCATCCCTCCCTGATGAACTCAATGCATTCTGTGCTCGGTTCGAGCAGGAAACCAACGATCTGCCGTCGAGTCTCTCAGCAGCCCAGAACACACCCATACCCACCATCACAGCTTCCGAAGTCAGATCGGCCTTCCTGAAAGTGAACCCTCGGAAGGCAACGGGTCCGGATGGGATACCTGGTCGTGCACTCAGAGCCTGCGCGGACCAGCCTGCAGATATGTCACCGACATCTTTAACCTGTCCCTACTCCACTTCGAGGTCCCCACCTGCTTCAAGAAGACCACCATCATACTTGTGCCAAAGAGGAACAAGGCAACTATCCGGTGGCCCTGACTTCAGTCGTAATGAAGTGCTTTGAGAGGTTGATCATGAAACACATCAACTTCATACTCCCAGAAAACTTTGATCCACTGCAATTTGCTTACTGCCGCAACTAGTCCACAGCAGACCCCATCTCCCTGGCCCTACACTCATCCCTAGAACATCTCGAGAACAAGGACTCCTACATTGGACTCCTATTTATTGATGACAGCACCGCCTTCAGCACCATAATCCCAGCCAAGCTCATATCAAAGTTCCAAAACCTAGGACTTGGCTCCTCACTCTGACTTTCTAACCCACAGACCACAATCAGTAAGAATAAACAACAACTCCACCTCCTCCACAATAGTCCTCAATACCGAGGCCCCGCAAGTAGCCCCCTACTATATTCACTGCACACACATGACTGCGTGGCAAAATTTAGTTCGAACGCAAGTTTGCTGACGATACGACCATCGTGGGCCGAATCCGAAAGGAGGGAGATAGGTGGAGTGATGAAGCGACAACAATCTATCCCTCAATGCCAGCAAACCTAAAGAGCTGGTCATTGACTTCAGGAAGCAAAGTACTGTACACACCTCTGTCAGCATCAACGGGGCCAAGGTGGAGTTGGTCAGCAGCTTCAAATTCCTAGGGGTACACATCACCAAAAATCTGTCCTGGTCCACCCATGTCGACGCTACCACCAAGAAAGCACAACAGCGCTTATACTTCCTCAGGAAACTAAGGAAATTCAGAAAGTCCATATTAACTCTTACAACTTTTACAGATGCACCATAGAAAGCATCCTATCTGGTTGCATCAGAACCTGGTATGGCAACTGCTAGGCCCAAGACCGCAAGAAACTTCAGAGAACCGTGAACACAGCCCAATCCATCCCACAAACCTGCCTCCCATCCATTGACTCCATCTACACCTCCTGCTGCCTGGGGAAAGTGGGCAACATAATCAAAGACCCCTCCCACCCGGCTTACTCACTCTTCCAACTTCTTCCATCGGGCAGGAGATATAAAAGTCTGAGAACACGCACGAACAGACTCAAAAACAGCTTCTACCCCGCTGTTACCAGACTCCTAAATGACCCTCTTATGGACTGACCTGATTAACACTACACCCCTGTATGCTTCACCCAATACCGGTGTTTATGCAGTTATATTGTGTATCTTGTGTTGTCCTATTATGTATTTTCTTTTTCTTTTCTTTTCTTTTCATGCACTTAATGATCTGTTGAACTGCTTGTAGAAAAATACTTTTCACTGTACCTTGGTACACGTGACAATAAACTAATCCAATTCAATCCAATTCTGTGATGTTTGTTGATGTTGGCACTTCCTAGATGGCCTTGACCTTGTCCTCCACTGGGTGCAGCCCTTTTTTGTTCACTCAATAGCCCAAATACATCACTTTGCTCACTTGGAAAGTGCATTTTTTCCTTTTGAGATGTACCCCTGCTTTTGAATATCTTTGTAAAGCCTCATCTAGGTTTTCCAAGTGCTCTTGTTCTGATGTCCCTGTGATTAAAACATAAACAAAGTACACCGCCCTTTTGGGTTACCATGGAGTATGTTCCCCATGACCCGTTGGAATATGGCACATGCTGATGAGACCCTGAAGGGCAAGCGAGTGTACCCAGACAGGCCCTTATGCGTGTTGTTCGTAAAATACATGTGGGAGGGCTCATCTACTTCGACCCAGTAGTGCAATGGTTAGCACTGTTGCTTTACAGCGTAGGGTTCGATTCACGGCTTGGATCACTGTCAGTGTGGACTCTGTATGTTCTCCCATGTCTGCATGGGTTTCCTACGGGTGCTCCGTTTCCTCCCACAAGTCCTGAAAGACATGCTGTTGGGTGATTTGGACATCCTGAATTCTCCCTCAGTGAACCTGAACAGGCGCTGGAATGTGGCAACGAGGGGCTTTTCACAGTAACTTCATTGCAGTGTTAATGTAAGCCTACTTGTGACAGTAATAAAGATTATTATTGGTATTATTTGAAGAGAGGCATGCCTCATATTTAACTTAGTGCACATCTGGCTACCTGCTAGTTTGGTATATAGGCCTTCTGTTCGTGACATGGGTACCTATCCGATTTGGAAATCCGCTTGACCGTAAACCTATAATCCCCGCAAAGGCAGACCAAATTGTCCGGCTTGAGGAAGGGGATGACAGGCACTGCTTACTCTGTTTTATTATACCCAAACTTTCCAGGCGTCCAAGCTCGGCCTCTACCTTCTCCAGCAGGGAATATGAAACTGGTTCTGCTCTGAAATGTTCAACCAGAGAGTCGGTGTCAATAGAGATTTTGGCTCTGGCTCCTCTTATTTTCCCAAGGTCCTCTTGGAATACTTAGAGGTATTTGCCGATAACTTTGTGCAACCCACCAACACCCAGTGTGAACATCTCTTGGCAGTTCAGCCAGATCCGCTGGGGCCAATCTTTCCCCAAAGGACTTGGTCCCTGTCCCTGAATAAACATGAGTGGAAGCCAGGCAGCCTGCTGCCTGTAGATCATTGTAGTATCCTTAATCTACAAAGGTTCCCCTTGTAGGTGGCTAATCTGGCTCTGATATCTTCCAAACTCAAGGATTGGATGCCAGGTTGGAGGTGATCAAATATCTGCTCCCCTAAGGGCAGCAGGGTAGTGCAGTGGATAGCATTGGGACTATGGCGCTGAGGACCTGGGCTCGCATCACGGTCCTGGGTCACTACCCGTGTGGAGTTTGCACATTCTCCCCATGTCTGCATGGGTTTCACCCCCACAACCCAAATATGTGCAGGTTAAGTGGATTGGCCTCGCTAAATTGCCTCTTAATTGTAAAAATAATTGGGTACTCTAAATTTTAAAACAAACCAAAAAAATCTGTTCCCTAATGACGAATACAACAGCTTCTGTGTCCACCTCCATCTCTTATGGATCACCAATTACCAGTAGCTTTTTCATTAGCAGGGTGACCTTGGTCATGATGATACACTTTAATTGCATTGTCACTTTGTCTGCGAGTGGGCATACCTGCATGGTATAAGCCTGGGCTGGCATTGGCATCTTCCCCGAGCAGCACGCGTATTGCTGTTTCCTGCATCCTTGCCTTGCTTGTGTCCTTTTACAGTGCTGCAATAGTCCATCGTCTGACATCTGCAACCTTCCGTAGCATGTCCCCCATCTTCCAAAAGGGACTGGTTTAGCACAGGGCTAAATCGCTGGCTTTGAAAGCAGACCAAGGCAGGCCAGCAGCACGGTTCAATTCCCATACCAGCCTCCCCGAACAGGTGCCGGAATGTGGTGACTAGGTGCTTTTCACAGTAACTTCATTTGAAGCCTACTTGTGACAATAAGCGATTTTCATTTCATTTCCTTCGGATGGTCACAAAATTTCCTTTACCGCCGTGGGGACATCAGCTGAGATCCAACTTGGTGAGGGGCAGTTCACACAGGTGCCTTCAAATGAGAATTTAGATGAGGCCCTCTCCCCCTAACTGGATGTCATTCCTGTCAGGTACCCCGTGTAGATCCTGAGCCCCTTTTTCTGCGTTCTCTCAGGATTAGGCTATCTCAATGGCTTTTTAAAAAATCCAGATAAGGCCCTGCCAGTAACTGTTTTTGAGTTGTGACATTGTTCATCCCACACTCCAATCTGTCTCGCAACATCTCGGTCAGGGATGGGCCGATTTCACAGGGTTCTGCCAGTTTCCGCAAACTGGTTAAAGATTCGGTGACAGGATCCCCCGGGATCCTTCTCATTGTATTAAAGCGGTGTTACAGGAGAATGATAGAGAGCTTTGGGTCATAGTAATTTTATACTATGTCTACGAGCTCGATAAATGTTTTTGAGTCAAGGGCATCTGGGTAAGTGCGGCTTTTTATTGCATTAAATGTAGGACTCCACACATTGTCAGCACAATCCATTTCTGTTTCTCATCTCCCACAATGTTATTAGTCCAGGATAAACAACGCATGTGCTCCACATATTTGCGCCAGTCTTCTCTGTGAATTTCACAAGTTTATCAAAGAGAGACATTTTGTTTATGCGAGAAGCTGCTTGTGTACAACTGTGAAGGCTGCTCAGAAAAAAATGTTTTTATTCCTCGCTGCCAATGCACTAACTTTGCCAAGTCCAGACTCTATCAAAAACTCCCTTTATTAAAGTAACGAAAACGGCCACAAGCCGGCTTATAACTCTTGCACCCCAGCTCAGGGACCAATGGGTACACTGGTCCATGTCAGAACTGTATGTTTTGAAGTCCCGCCATGGATTTATTGGGCGAGCCTCTCCTCGCTCAGTAGGGGAATTCGGATTCCATGAAGCGCACAAGGACTACTAGTGCCAATCCCCCGTGTCCTTCGTGGTCATTATAACAATGAAAAAGCACATCAGACCATTATTCTTTTTCTCCATTTTTACTGTTTTTTCGTTCTGGAGTTTCAAGTCCATATGGTTTTCGTCTTTTGAGTTTGGAAGATTGAGCGATGATGGAATGGATGTGTTTAAATGATAAAGGAATTTGTAACTGAAAGCACTTAACTCTCTTTGATGTGGTCCAGGGACTGTCAATCATAGCTTGATGTTGGCAGCATAATGGAGTAGTGGGTTATCCCTGCAGCCTCACGGCGCCAAGGTACCAGGTTTGATCCCGGTTCTGGGTCACTGTCCGTGCGGAGTTTGCACATTCTCCCCGTGTTTGCATGGGTTTCGCCCCCACAACCCAAAGATATGCAGGTTAGGTGGATTGGCCATGCTAAATTGCCCCTTAATTGGAAAAAATGAATTGGGTACTCTAAATTTATATTAAAAAATAATCATAGCTTGATGTTTACAAGTATTGCAGTTAGCGTCACAGCTGACTATACCAACACCAATCAGGCATGAAGACTGCCGAACTCGGTTTTTCTCCGATACTGGGTTCTCCACCGCCCACAACCGGTAGCAAGGTTCCCGATGCGGTTGGGAATCCAGCCCCATATTTATTTGTTGACATTACCCCAAGGGATATCAATATGTCATTTTTAATGCTTGGCTGCTTTCTACAACGTATCACAATTTCAGTAGGGGGGTCGTATTTTCACAGTTTGATTGACAGCTCAATGAGGCTCTTTAACTATTAACTGCCTTTAATGTGAAACTATGAAGACAAGGTGGAATTTTATGGATCCTACTGTTGGCGGGATCATCCAGTCCCACCAAAGTCAATGGAGTTTTGAGAAGCTCATCGCATTTTACAGCCCCACTCCTGTCACAGTGTGGCCATAAAATTCTGCCCCAAGTCTCACTGCTTTTAGGCGGGATTAAGAACTAGAGGGGATTAAATGTTAAAAGTAGGTTTTCGCGATTGTGGGGTGTGAGGAGTGAGACCCGGAGTGTCTAATATGTAACAAAATAAGTGAGACGATGTCCCAGAGAAACGAGATGGGCCTTTTAAACAGCGAGCCTCGACAATAAGCAGCCCCTGTGGCCATTTCCAATATGCGGCTGGAGGTAGAAGGCCGACTGCTGCAATATCCGCCCTCCCCCGGCCCCCAAACCCCACCACCACCACCTCCTTCCACTACACCTCCCCCACAAGTGAGAAATGTGATAGGCACCTTGTCAAGTTTCTATGTTATGAGGATGAATTGTTCCATCCCTTCACTTACTATATTGAACGATGGGAAGTGGGATGCCATTGGAACTATAAGGTATCTGTATACAGACAAGAATTGATAATACTGTGCTGAGGTGCCCTTTAGGCTTGTCGACACATGGCTGTTGGGCTTATAGGCGGAGAATGTCTTGTCAGATTGGACGACTCTGAACCCTGGGGAGAAGAGGTTTGAAAGGGTTTCTGACAATGGCACTGATTACTTTGCTTGTGCAGTTTTCTATTTATTATCAGCAGTTTTACTGTTTTCGGTTGTTAGGTTTGACTAGAACTCATACCCAAGGGACCAGAGTTAGTACATCAATTATTATAACAATGCTCTTATGCAAGGGTCATTTTCTTCAGTTACAGCTCCAGGACATGCACAGCTAGAACAAGGGCTTTGTTTAAATTAACATTCATTTCAGCAGCTAATACCACTCTTGGAGTTCTTCGCATTTATCCTAGAACGTGCCCCAAGCCTGCATGTGTGTTCTTTATTTAAATCTTAGAGCAATAGCTTCCATTTTTAAAGGGGTGCATGTTGTGAGGGTAACATGGTTGTAGGATATTTTATCCCTTTTATAAGATGTCACAGTGCAATATGCAGTTAGGCATCAAAGCTTCTTTGGCAGCACGTTCCAAATCATCACATCAACCACCTAGAAAGGAGAGGGCAGCAGGCACAATGGACACCGCCGCCTCTAAGTTCTCCTCCAGGTCAAATACCATCCTAATGTGGCTGCTCCGCCATCATCATAGGGTCAAAATCTTGAAGCCCCCTATTTGTTGTGCAAGTATATTCACCACACGGACTGCAGCACTTTGAGAAGAAGGTATCCCACCACCGCCTCCTCAAGGGCAACGAATGATGGGTGATAAATGCCGACCTTGTCAGTGGTACCCATATGCTAATAATGAATAAATATAGTAGTGGATCATTGTGCCTTAGATTTACCAGCTGCCCTGCCTCCCCCCTCCAGTACCCTACCCCACCTCCCTTTGCTTTCGACCCCTTCCAGCCAATACTCTATTGCCAGTAAAGTTGTCGGCCCCCACTTCAGGACCATAACCAAGTGCCATTTTGTTTCACATGTATCAGGTTCATTACTGAACCATGAAAGTATTTCAGTGAATCCCTCCTCCCATATCCACAGAAACCCTCAGCAAATGGGGTGCTGCATAACAACCAGGTATTGAGTACCTGGTTGATGTACCTGGTCCAATGGTCGAGTACCTGGTCCAATGAGGTTCCGAGTGACAAGTATAACATACCTGCTCTCACCCTGGTTAAGGGATGGTAACATTGGCAAAACACGGCCCATTCAAGACCAAGGTGACTTGTTCCTGAGCACATGGTAGCCTGTGTATTATATACCCAGGTTCCATTCCCGGCTTGGGTCACTTTCTGTGCGGAATCTGCACGTTCTCCCTGTGTCTACGTGGGTTTCCTCCGGGTGCTCCGGTTTCCTCCCACAAGTCCCGAAAGACGCGCTTGTTAGGTGAATTGGACATTCTGAATTCTCCCTCAGTGTACCCGAACAGGCACCAGAATGTGGTGACTAGGGGCTTTTCACAGTAACTTCATTGCAGTGTTAATGTAAGCCTACTTGTGACAATGAAGATTATTATTATTATTTTTGTGGATAGATGTTACAGTCCTGAACAACAAACAATGAGATATACCTAGAATCACTGCAGCTCAAATGACATAGGACAGGAGCAGATAATTTGACTCGTCCTGCGCACATGCTAACTGAGAATAATGATGAGTACAATTGCTATTCATTCTATTTTTAAAAATTTGAATTTAAAAAGTGTCTTTTCCAATCTTCAGACATCCCAAAGTGCGACTCAGTCAATGGAGCATTTTGGAATAATGCTCACTGTTGCTACGTAGGTAAGTGCACCAACCAACCTACACTTGAAAGGTTTCCTCAAACAGCTGTGAAATGAGTGACCAATTCATGTTTTCCTTGAAATGCTGATTAAGGAATATATGTTGGCCAGAACACCAGGAATAATGTTCCTGCTCTTCTTTAGACTAGTGAAATAAGGTTTTTGAACAATCCATCCGAGAGTGCTTTGAAGTCAGAACAGGGGTATTAGTCTGCGCCAGGATCTGGGGCGGGATTCTCCAACCCCGCGGCAGGTCGGAGAATCGGTGGGCGGGGGAGGGGCGTGAATTACGCGGCGCCGTAATGCCGGTTGTAATACGTGATGCCGGTCCGCCGTTTCTCTGACGACCGGAGAATCGGTCGCTGGTGCGGTTGGCACGGCATCGGTCGGGGGTCGCTCAACATGCCGCCGCCCCCCAAGCGATTCTTCCCGCGCGATGGACCGAGTGCCCGCCAAGTTCGGCCGAGTCTCGCCGAAGTCGTTCTCATGTTGTCCTACCCGGCGGGACCTCGGTGTTCATGCTGCGGGGGGGCGGCCTGTTGGGGGGAGGGGAGGGGGAGGGAGTATCCAACTCCGGGAGGGCCTCCACAGTGCCTCGCCTGCAATCGGGGCCTACCGATAGGCGGGCAGGCTTATCCCGTTGGGGGCCTATGTTCCTCCGCACTGGGCCTCTGTCGGTCTCCGCCATGTTGCAGCGGGGCTGGCGGGGAGACGGGAACCCACACGCATACGTGAACTCGCGCCGGCTGTGGCGGATCCGCGCTCCCCGTGCTGACGCTCGTATCGGCAGCTGGAGCAGCGTGAAGGGGCCGAGGGGCCAGATGACACCGTTGTAAAACGCTCCGGTGTTTATAACACTTAGCCCCAGGTTCGGAGAATCCCGCTTCTGAAGTTTTGATCGGGCTTCACATTTCCATTAACAACATTTTCTTCAGGGCAGCACGGTGGCCTAGTGGTTAGCACAACCGCCTAATGGCGCTGAGGTCCCAGGTTCGATCCCGGCTCTGGGTCACTGTCCGTGTGGAGTTTGCACGTTCTCCCCGTGTCTGCGTGGGTTTCGCCCCACAACCCAAAAATGTGCAAAGTAGGTGGATTGGCCACGCTAAATTGCCCCTTAATTGGAAAAAAAATAATTGGCTAATCTAAATTTATAAAAAAAAACATTTTCTTCAAAGCGGCCAAACCAACGCGCAAGACCTAACATATCCAAGCGCCAATTATGCCCAACATAATTGTGTTTCCGTGATCTTCTGTAGGAGCTTTAAAAATATTAGAACATGGAGCATACAGTGCAGAAGGAGGCCATTCAGCCCATCGAGTCTGCAGCGACCACAAAAGCCCTCCCATCCTATCCCCATAACCCAATAACCCCCTCCTAACCTTTTTGGACAGTAAGGACAATTTAGCATGGCCAATCTACCTAACCTGCACATCTTTGGACTGTGGGAGGAAACCGGAGCACCCGGAGGAAACCCACGCAGACACGGGGAGAACGTGCTCACTCCACACTGACAGCGACCCAGCGGGGAATTGAACCTGTGACCCTAGCGCTGTGAAGCCACAGTGCTAGCCACATGTGTTACCGTGTTTGCCCCAGTATTGTGCTCGGAGATGGCCCCATTCACAAAGCTGGCCATCCCACTCAGGGCAAATTAATCACCATTGGGGACTTTTGGCTAATTATGCTCACTGTGGGCCTGCAAGGTCTAGAACATAGAACATAGAACAGTAGAGCACAGAACAGGCCCTTCGGCCCTCGATGTTGTGCCGAGCAATGATCACCCTACTCAAACTCACGTATCCACCCTATACCCGTAACCCAACAACTCCCACTTAACCTTACTTTTTAGGACACTACGGGCAATTTAGCATGGCCAATCCACCTAACCTGCACATCTTTGGACTGTGGGAGGAAACCGGAGCACCCGAAGGAAACCCACGCACACAGGGGGAGGACGTGCAGACTCCGCACAGACAGTGACCCAGCCGGGAACCGAACCTGGGACCCTGGAGCTGTGAAGCATTGATGCTAACCACTATGCTACCGTGTTGCCCTGGACTCTGATGAAAGATCACTCTGTTTTTCTCTCTACATGGATACTGCCATGCCTACCGAGTATTTCCAGCACTTTAGGTTGGTTCTTTGAGGCACAAGGACACTAATCGGCTCATTTTAAAAGCTGTGAAATTTATTTGTCCTTGCTGAATGTCAAATTGTGTTGTGTGAGTTGAGTGAGCACCACTGATAACGCTGATTGTATTCTGCTCTGACTCTCCACAATGTCGTCAAGCAGGTTGAGCATCCCCTCAACATCTGACGAGACTGAGCAAACATAATCTTGTGGAATGTGTTGGGCACTGCACTTAGTCCACAGGGCATTCTAAGTTACTGAAGCACACATTCAAGAGGAACAAAAGCTGTAAAATATCAGCTTTATTCTGCTTGCAGTGTTTGAAGATTGCTCTGACACATTGGGTTTGTGAAGACTGGAGTCTGAAATGATGCCGGATCCGCAGAGGTGGAGACTGTTCCGGAATGATAGTTTTGTTGACCAATTTAAGATTAACCCACAGACTAAATTTGCCACTCTTGCGACATAGAAATTAGAACATAGAAAAATACAGCACAGAACATGCCCTTCGGCCCACGATGTTGTGCCGAACTTTGTCCTAGATTAAGAACAAATTAATCTGCACCCCATCATTTCTACCGTAATCCATGTACCTATCCAATAAACCGCTTGAAGGTCCCTAATGTTTCCGACTCAACTACTCCCACAGGCAGTGCATTCCATGCCCCCACTACTCTCTGGGTAATGCACCTACCTCTGACATCCCCCTCTATCTTCCACCATTCACTTTAAATTTATGTCCCCTTGTAATGGTTGTTCCACCTGGGGAAAAAGTCTCTGACTGTCTACTCTATTCCCCTGATCATCTTATAACCTCTATCAAGTTGCCCCTCATCCTTCTTTGTTCTAATGAGGAAAAGGCCTAGCACCCTCAACCTTTCCTCGTAAGACCTACTCTCCATTCCAGGCAACATCCTGGTAAATCTCCTTTGCACCTTTTCCAAAGCTTCACATCCTTCCTAAAAGGAGGCGACCAGAACTGCACACAGTACTCCAAATGTGGCCTTACCAAGGTTTTGTACAGCTGCATCATCACCTCACGGCTCTTAAATTCAATCCCCCAGCTAATGAACGCTAGCACACCATAGGCCTTCTTCACAACTCTATCCACTTGAGTGGCAACTTTCAAAGATCTATGAACATAGACCCAAGATCTCTCTGCTCCTCCACATTGCCAAGAACCCTACCATTAACCCTGTATTCCGCATTTATATTTATCCTTCCAAATGGAGAACCTCACACTTTTCAGGTGTTAAACTCCATCTGCCACCTTCTCAGCCCAGCTCTGCATCCTATCTAAGTCTCTTGCCAGCCAACAACAACCCTCCTTACTATCCACAACTCCACCAATCTTCGTATCATCTGCAAGTTTTCTGACATCCCTTCAATTCCCTCATCCAAGTCATTAATAAAAATCACAAACAGCAGAGGACCCAGAACTGATCCCTGTGGTACTACCACTGGTGACTGGGCTCCAGACTGAATATTTGCCATCCACCACCACTCTCTGACTTCTATCGGTTAGCCAGTCCGTTTATCCAACTGGCCAAATTTCCCCACTATCCCATGCCTCCCTTACTCTTCTGCATAAGCCTACATTGGGAACCTTATAAAATGCCCTCACTAAAATCCATGTACACTACATCCACTTGCTTTACCTTCATCCATGTGCTTGGTCACCCTCCTCAAAGAGTTCAATCAGACTTGTGAGGCAAGACATACCCCTCACAATCCGTTGCTGACTATCCCTAATCAAGCAGTGTCTTTCCAGATGCTCAGAAATCCATACCTCAGTACCCTTTCCATTACTTTGCCTACCACCGAAGTAAGACTAACTGGCCTGTAATTCCCAGGGTTATCCCAATTCCCTTTCTTTGAACAGGGGCACGACGTTCGCCACTCTCCAATCCTCTGGGTACCACCCCTGTTGACATGTGAGGACGAAAAGATCATTGCCAACGGCTCTGCAATTTCATCTCTTCTTCCATAGAATCCTTGATATCTCCCGTCAGGCCCGGGGGGACTTGTTCTATCCCTCAAGGTTTTTCAAAATGCCCAACACGTCTTACTTCCTAACAAGTATCTCCTCGAGCTTACCAGTCTGTTTCACACTGTCCTCTCCAACAATATGGCCCCTCTCATTCATGGGATGATTATATTGATATCCATTGCAATGAACAGTCATGTTCCTTGTCTGCCTCAAGGCGCTTCAGCTTCTGTGACTTTGGCAGGGATGGCAAAGAGCAACCATCTCAAATTTAGCGAATTACCGTGTCAATGCGAGGAACATAACAGTACCCTTGATTACCCCAAATCCGATAAATAAGGAAGGATACCGATGTGCATCGTCCGTGTCATCAATCACGTTAATATGTATTGCAGTGGGGTCTTTAATTTGAACCCAAACACACCAAAAAGATTTACCCCTCCCCACCCCCTCAATAGAGCTTCTGCCGTTAGCTACATAGAATATGAATCGGTCCAAAGATGTGCAGGTTAGGTGTATTGGCCATGCTAAATTGCCAATTTAGTATCCAAAAGGATTAGATGGGGTTAGGGTGGAGTTGTGGGCTTAGGTAGGGTGAACTTTCCATGGGCCAGTGCAGGCTCGATGGGCCGAATGGCCTCCTTCTGCACTGTATGTTCTATGATCTATGACCTATGGTCTACGTGTTTCATTTTGTTGCATACTGGAACTGTGAATATTTCCAAAGCTGGAATAATACAGCCATAAACCTGAACAGTGTCTTTTGCGGAGTGAGAGAGAATTTCAAAACATACTACTGGTAGAGTTTGTCACTCAAAGTAAATAGTTTTGCATTAACATCAAAAAAAGGCAAACAGAGATGTCCGCAATCTGCACTTCCTTAAAATGACTCAGTGCTTTGCTGATCACGATGGTATGTAGAGGTCGTACTTCACTGTCTGGAAGGGCCCCCTCCATGTGTCGAACCAATAAAGTCTTCTCCACCGACATGCACATCTTTGCAAAATGACGCCACTTTAATCTTGGTTTACACTCTACTCGAGCGAGACATTGCAATGTCTTAATCAATGAGCACTTTGATAATTTAGGCGTCGCTTTCAAGGTATCCGATCATGATGGCGCATGTTGACGAGATTGCTGAGGTCTCCGTAACCATTGTACTTGAGCTGGTTAGGCATGCTGTGTCTGTAATCCTGAGTTTGAGCGTGCATTCCTGTGTAACTTCTTCGAATTTAACATGGCAAATTGAAATTGGACTGCCATGATAGTGGCTTTTTCTAAACTTAAATCATCCCTTAATCCATGGAATTAGGGCAGCATGGTAGCACAGTGGTTAGCACTATTGCGTCACAGCTCCAGGGTCCCAGGTTTGATTCCCGGCTTGGGTCACTGTCTGTGCGGTGACTGCACGTTATCCCCGTATCGGCGTGGGTCTCCTCCCCTCCGGTTTCATCCCACAAGTCCACAGATGTACTGGTTAGGTAGGATTGGCTATGCTAAATTGCCACTTAGTGTCCAAAAAGGTTCCGTGGGATAACAGGGATAGGGTGGAGGTGTGGATGGGGGGTGGAGGTGTGGGGATGGGGTGGAGGTGTGGGGATGGGGTGGAGGTGTGGGGAGGGGTGGAGGTGTGGGGATGGGGTGGAGGTGTGGGTTTGGCTGGAGTGCTCCGTCCAAGTGCTGGTGCAGACCCGATGGGCCGAATGGCCTCCTTCCGTACTGTAAATTCTATGATTTTATGAAATCTTTTCAATTAATTGGTCACAAATTAGTTCGTTCGTTAATGTGCCAAATTCACATTCAAATTCAAATTTGCCCATTGCTGCAAAGCTGTCTCATATTGTTTAACCTGTTAATCTGCCGTAACTTCCTCTCCGACCAACAACTTAAGTCGCTGGTGTGCCGCACATGCACAGCGTGATGACCCGGACGTGCGGGTGCACAGGTGTGCACGCTAGTAGTGCGCGATGTTCTAACACCCAGCCATTTTATTTTGACAGCTTGAAGCTCTGCACTGGAGGTGCTGAATGAAAAATCCAGCCACAGCGCCAACTTGGGCCACTTACCCAGATTTTAGGTGAGCTTTTACACTGTTTTACTTGCACTAAAAACTTTCGGTCTAACAGAGGCAGGAGACATTGGGAGGCATTTGATTTGGTCGATTAATGTTTTATGTTATTAGTATTTAGTGTTTCTAACTATGTTTAAAATGTAAATGAACTGAAAGAAAGATATATTTTTACTTTTTGAACTTTGGTTTGTCACGAGGCTGCTAATTCCATTAAAAAGCTAATTTACTGAATAAAGTGAGTTCAAAGTCACAGAAGGTGGACATAGACCATAGAACATACAGTGCAGAAGGAGGCCATTTTAGCCCATCGAGTCTGCACCGACCCACTTAAGCCCTCACTTCTACTCTATCCCATAACCCAAAACCCCTCCTAACCATTTGGACACTAAGGGCAATTTAGCATGGCCAATCCACCTAACCAAATTTAAAAAATAATAATTCTTTCCTCCGGGTGCCGAGTTTCCTCCATAAGTCCAAAGATGTGGTTAGGTAGAATTGGCCATGCTAAATTGCCCCTTCGTGTCCAAAAAAGTTAGGTGGGTTACAGAGATAGGGTGGAGGTGTGGGGATGGGGTGGAGGTGTGGGGTTGGAGTGGAGGTGTGGATTTGGCTGGCGTGCTCTGTCCAAGGGCCGGTGTAGACCCGATGGGCCGAATGGCCTCCTTCTGTACTGTAAATTCTATGATTTTCTGAAATCTTTTCAATTAATTGGTCACAATTAGTTCATTGGTTAATGTGCCAAATTCACATGTCTTTGCCCATTGCTTTGTCATGAGGTTGTTAATTCAATTAAAGAAACTAGAATGGATAGAATGCGGTGATCACTCGTCAGTGTGATTGTCCACCTGAGATACTCCGTTTTACTGGTCACGGGTTTCTGGTTCCTTGTGTGGCTGATGACTCCGATCCTACAGCCGCAATATTCAATCACTCACTTGGCAGAAGTTTCCAAAGGTGGCATCGGTCTTCCTTTCTCAGGCTCTCTCTCTGGGCCTCCTCTTGCCATCGGGTGTTCCGAAGATTGTGACCTTTCAATCAGGAGGTTTCTCCAAGTAGGTCTCATCTGAACAAAGGTCTCCCTGGTATTGTCGTCCCATCCATTTCTTGAGGTAAGCCTAGGGCGGCACGGTTGCACAGTGGTTAGCAGGGACCCAGGTTTCGATTCTCGCTTGGGTCACTGTCTATGCAGAGTCTGCCCGTTCTCCCTGTGCCTGCGTCGGTTTTCCTCCCACAACGTCCCGAAAGACGTGCATGCGTGTAGGTAATTTAGACATTCTAAATTCTCCCTCGGTGTACCCAAATAGGCGCTGGAATGTGGCGACTAGGGAATTTTCACAGAACTTCATTGCAGTGTTAATGTAAGCCTACTGTGACACCTTTGTTACCTGTACAATCCCTGGACACTAAGGGGCAATTTAGCATGGCTAATTGTCTACCTACACATCTTTGGACTGTGGGAGGAAACCGGAGCACGCGGAGGAACCTACTCAGACAGGGGAGAACGTGCAATCTCACACAGACAGTCACTCAAGGCCAGAATTGAACCCGGGACCCCTGGCATTGTGAGGCAGTGGTGCCAACCACTGTGCCACAGGGCTACTGTTGTTTCCTCTGGGTGCTTTGGTTTCCTTCCACAGTCCAAAGATGTGCAGGTTAGGTAGATTAGCCATGCTAAATTGCCACTTAGTATCCAAAGATTAGGTGGACGTTATTTTCAGAGCGTCAGTGCAGCCTTGATGGGCTGAATGTCCTTTCTTCTGCACTGCAGTGATTCTAAACACACAAGTCAAAAAAAATCAGATGTTACAAGGACAGTGACACCAAAACCCCTGGGGCGCTTTTAAAACCTTCTGACCATAATCTAAATTAAAACATATAAACATCTTTAAGCATGCCACACGTACAGTTTGCAATAATATATGCAGATTGGAATAGTTTTACAGATTTAAAACAAATAACCAAACCTATGTTCACTTAGAAAAATCATCTTTCATCATAAAAAGATTTAAAATTACTTCAATAGATGTTCTTCTGTTCTCTCCTTCCGTGGGAATTGTATTGGTTTTCTCCCACAAAGGTTAAGCCCACAATTCCCATTACAAGTTTCATCTCCCCTATTAAATATAGAAATTACATTAGCTATCCCCAGTACACTGGTACAACATCTTTTTTCAAATGAATTATTAAATATAGCATAGCAGTGCCTCTTCTATCTCTTCCCTTTTAAAATACCTGGATGCCATCCATCTGGACTGGCGTCTCCTCCATTTTGAGTTTGTTTTATTTATCCAATATATCCCCTTTTTAATTCAAAAAGCATTTAACCCATTGTTCACATTGTGATTTAATGTCACGTTTACCTGTTCCATCTCACTGGTAAATCCCAAAAGAAAATAATTATTTAATGCCACTTCTTTATTGTGACCTGTGATACTGTTCTGTCTATCCCTTAATGGTCCAGTTCCCATCAAAGCCTTTCTTTTTTATTGATGGGCCTGTACAATATTTTAATTTTATGTTTTATGCTCTTTGATAATTTCATTTCACAGTTCCTCTTTGCCTTCTTAATTGTTTTATTGATTTCTCTCTGAATCTCTTCATGTTCTCTTATCATGCACCTCCTGCTGTCTGTGTAATTAATGTCTGCCTCTTTCACGACACTCAATTGTCCCCTCATGTTTATAATCATTCATGGAACCTCCCTAGTGTTTTGCTTGTTTTTTTCCATTTAGTAGGATACATTTCGACTGCACGTTGTTGAACATTTTTAAACGTTTCTCAGTGTTGTTCTACATCTCTATTGCCCAATATTGTTGCCCATTTATCATCGCAAGTTTTATTCTCATTCCCTCAAAATCAACTAATTTCCAAACTATTAATCTGTTTTCCATTTACATATATATGTCCTTTTCTATCATCATCTTAAAGAACATTATATTGTGGTCACTATTGCCTAGATGTTCCCCTGGATTTACTTCTCGTTCATTCCCCATTACCATGGTAAATCTTCCCTTGCCGGGTGGAGCAAGGCCCTGACGGCTTTTAAAGGAATGGGCAGGAGAATCTGGTCCCGGCGGCCATGGGACTGGAAATTACCGGATGACGTCAAATACACCTTTTGCTGCCTCGTAAAACCTTCCCTCCTGCCCGCGACAATTCGTGTGGACGGCAGGAAATGTAAAATCCAACCGAGGGAGCATGGAAGCAGGGACAGTGGGGGAGCGGGGAGAGTGTGGGAACGGGTAGAGTGTGGGAGCAAGGGAGTGGGGAGATGTGGGAGTGGGGGAGAGTGTGGGAGTGGGGAGAGTGTGGGAGTGGGGAGAGTGTGGGAGCGGGGAGAGTGTGGAGTGGGGAGAGTGTGGGAGCGGGGAGAGCGTGGGAGCGGGGAGAGTGTGGGAGAGGAGAGAGTGTGGGAGCGGGGGAGTGTGGGAGTGGGGAGAAGTGTGGGGCAGCGGGGAGAGTGTGGAGAGTGTGGGAATGGGGAGAGTGTGGGAGTGTGGAGAGTGTGGAGCGGGGAGTGTGGGAGTGGGGAGAGTGTGGGTGCGGGGAGAGTGCGGGAGCGGGGAGAGTGTGGGAGTGGGGAGAGTGTGGGAGTGGGGAGAGTGTGGGAGTGGGGAGAGTGTGGGAGTGGGGAGAGTGTGGGAGAGGGGAGAGTGTGGGAGTGGGGAGAGTGTGGGAGCGGGGAGAGTGTGAGGGTGGGAGAGTGTGGGAGTGGGGAGAGTGTGGGAGTGGGGAGAGTGTGGGAGTGGGGAGAGTGTGGGAGTGGGGGAGTGTGGGAGTGGGGAGAGTGTGGGAGCGGGGAGAGTGTGGGAGAGTGTGGGAATGGGGAGAGTGTGGGAGTGGGGAAGTGTGGGAGAGGGGAGAGTGTGGGAGTGGGAGAGTGTGGGAGCAGGGAGAGTGTGAGGGTGGGGAGAGTGTGGGAGTGGGGAGAGTGTGGGAGTGGGGAGAGTGTGGGAGTGGGGAGAGTGTGGGAGTGGGGAGAGAGTGGGAGTGGGGAGAGTGTGGGAGCGGGGAGAGTGTGGGAGTGGGAGAGTGTGGGAGCGGGTAGAGTGTGGGAGTGGGGAGAGTGTGGGAGTGGGGAGAGTGTGACAGTGGGGAGAGTGTGGGAGCGAGGGAGTGGGGAGAGTGTGGGAGTGGGGAGAGTGTGGGAGTGGGGAGAGTGTGGGAGTGGGGAGTGTGGCAGTGGGGAGAGTGTGGGAGCGGGGAGAGTGTGGGTGCGGGGAGAGTGTGGGTGCGGGGAGAGTGTGGGAGTGGGGAGAGTGTGGGAGTGGGGAGACTGTGGGAGTGAGGAGAGTGTGGGAGTGGGGAGACTGTGGGAGTGGGGAGAGTGTGGGAGTGGGGAGATTGTGGGAGCGGGGAGAGTGTGGGTGCGGGGAGATGTGGGAGTGGGAGAGTGTGGGAGTGGGGAGAGTGTGGGAGCGGGAGAGTGTGGGAGCGGGGAGAGTGTGGGAGTGGGAGAGCGTGGGAGTGGGGAGAGTGTGGGAGTGGGGAGAGTGTGGGAGTGGGGAGAGCATGGTAGTGGGGAGAGCGTGGGAGAGGGGAGAGTGTGGTAGTGGGGAGAGTCTGGGAGCAAGGAGAGTGGGAGCGGGGAGAGTGTGGGAGTGGGGAGAGTGTGGGAGAGGGGAGAGTGTGGGAGAGGGGAGAGCGTGGGAGTGGGGAGTGTGGGAGCGGGGAGAGTATGGGAGCGGGAGAGTGTGGGAGCGGGGAGTGGGAGAGTGTGGGAGCTGGGAGAGTGTTGGAGTGGGGAGAGTGTGGGAGCGGGGAGAGTGTGGGAGTGGGGAGAGTGTGGGAGCGGGGAGAGTGTGGGAGTGGGGAGAGTGTGTGGAGTGGGGAGAGTGTGGGAGTGGGGAGAGTGTGGGAGAGGGAGAGTGTGGGAGCGGGGAGAGTGTGGGAGAGGGGAGAGTGTGGGAGCGGGGAGAGTGTGGGAGTGGGGAGAGTGTGGGAGCGGGGAGAGTGTGGGAGTGGGGAGAGTGTGGGAGAGGGGAGAGTGTGGGAGTGGGGAGAGTGTGGGAGAGGGAGAGTGTGGTAGCGGGGAGAGTGTGGGAGTGGGGAGAGTGAGAGGGGGGAGAGTGTGGGAGTGGGGAGAGTGTGGGAGTGGGGAGAGTGTGGCAGTGGGGAGATTGCAGGAGCGGGAGGCTGTGGGAGTGGGGAGAGTGTGGGAGTGGGGAGAGTGTGGGAGTGGGAGAGTCTGGGAGCAAGGAGACTGGGAGCGGGGAGAGAGTGGGAGTGGGGGAGAGTGTGGGAGAGGAGAGAGTGTGGGAGTGGGGAGAGTGTGGGAGCGGGAGAGTGTGGGAGCGGGGAGAGTGTGGGAGCGGGGAGAGTGTGGGAGAGTGTGGGAGCGGGGAGAGTGGGAGCGGGGAGAGTGTGGGAGCGGGGTGAGTGTGGGAGTGGGGAGAGTGTGGGAGTGGTGAGAGTGTGGCAGTGGGGAGAGTGGGACGGGGGAGAGTGTGGGAGCGGGGAGAGTGTGGCGGGGAGTGTGGGTGCGGGGAGTGTGGAGTGGGGAGATTGTGGGAGTGGGGAGAGTGTGGGAGTGGGGAGACTGTGGGAGTGGGGAGAGTGTGGGAGTGGGGAGTGGGAGTGGGGAGAGTGTGGGAGCGGGAGAGGTGAGTGGGAAGTGTGGGAGCGGGGAGAGTGTGGGAGTGGGGAGAGTGTGGCAGCGGGGAGAGTGGGGGGAGTGGGGAGAGTGTGGGAGTGGGGATAGT